>NC_143553.1:90041388-90350833 GCF_054136105.1 Typopeltis vanoorti
ACTTGCATAGATCTTGCCAGGAACACTCAGTAGGGAAATACCTCTGTAATTCTCACATGCAGTTTTATTTCCCTTTTTATATATGGGTACTATGAGAGCTCTACTCCAATCATCGGGAATTCGTCCCTCTGCCCAGGCTTTCTGAACTATGCAGTGCAGCCACTGTAAGACTCTTATACCACCATACTTCAGCATTTCTGGTCGAATATCATCTACTCCTGCTGCATTTCCACATTTCAAGCCTTTGATAGCTTTTTCTACTTCAAGTATGGATATGTATTCCTGACTGCATGCCTGGTCAGTGTTTTTTACCACTGTGCTGTCATCACTGCTTGTTTCATTTAGCAGTTTTTCAAAGTAATTACTCCATACTTCAAGGATATCTTTTTCTCCTGTTTTCATGTCACCTTTATCATCTCTAATTCCTTTTATAGCACTCTTTCCTCCATTCTTAAGCTTCTTCAACAACCTCCAGAATATTTTGCCACCTTCTTGATATTTATTTTCTATATTCTTGCCAAAGTCCTCCCATGACTTTTGTTTAGCATTCTTGCATTTGTCTGTATATTCTCTAAGAGCACAAGCTGACTTATTTGACAGGAACTTTTGGTATGCTTTCTTCTTTTCCTTCACTGCCTCTTTAACCTCCTGTGTCCACCAGGGAGTTCTGATTTTTTTATCCTTACAAACAACCTCACCACATGCCTCTCTGGCAGAATCGATCAATGTTTTCTTCAGAGTTTGCCAATGAATCTCCAAGGTTTGATTCCTGTTCTCAAACTCTTTCATTTTTCCTTCAATAATCTTTGTGTATTTTAGTCTACAGCTCACATCTGAGAGCTGCTCAACTTTTATTCGCTTTAAAACTTTCTTACATGTTATTCTTTTCAATATGAAATTCAATTTTATCCTGCTCAAGACTAAATAGTGATCACTTCCAATTTCAAATCCTCTGTACACTCTGGTGTCCTGCACCAGGGAGAAAACATCACTATCAACAATAACATAGTCAATGAGACTTTTCTTATTCCTAGCCTCTTCTCTCTATGTGAATTTGTGCACATTTTTATGTTGGAACATGGTGTTAGCAATAACCAGTCCATGTCCTGAGCAGAAATCCAGCAGATATTTGCCATTATTATTAGCTTTGCTCTTTTCTCCAAATTTTCCCAAAATATTTTTGTATGTCTCACAATCATTTCCTACTCTGCTATTTTGATCCCCAACAAGGACCAACTTTTCATTTTTCATTGTGTCAGTTGCTTTTTCTAAAGCCTCAAAAAATTCTTCCACTTCTACCTTAGTAGAACCATAGGCACAAATAAGTCTCATTGTCCAGTTCCCCATTCTCATATTTGCCCACATTACTCTACTTGAGACTGACTGCCATTCAAGAAGATTAGCCTAGTATTTTGTATTGAATACTATGGCTACTCCTTCTTTTCCTTGATTGTCATTGCCTGAATATAACATTTTGTATTTATTGCTCAGAAAGATCTCACCAGTTTTGGTCTTTTTTGTTTCAGTCACCCATATTATGTCGATCTGGTACTTATCTAATTCCTCAGCTAGCTCCATTTCTTTGCCATTCAGGCTTCTTACATTGATAGTACTGATCTTTAACTCTGGTGATGTTGAGTTGGGGTTTATTTTCAGATTTGTTCCAGTTGCTGACTTTTCGCTGTTCGCCCTGGTTCCCTGGCGAAAACAACGGGGGCCTTGTTTAACCGGGCGACGCCCCAGCCGGCATGAAATTTTGTCATGTTGTACCATCATTCTATATTTTGGTTTAACCAATAAGAATACAATTTGGTCGGCTAAATCCCAAATTGCCAGCCCATTCTCGTCCGTTCAGTATCCAAGTAGATACCCAACAGGGTGCACCACGAGAAGGTGAGGATTGGACATTAGGTCAGAAGCCCTGGTCGGTTCTCTGCATTCCTTTAAAGGCTATGTGAAGGTCTCCTCTCAGTTATACAGCTTTGACCCTTAAGCACTTTAATCGAACTTATAATGGTGTTTCGGTCTGTGAGGCTAGCCTAGTGGCTGTGCGCTTCACAACCATATGTTTGGGGAAGGAGTATCCTAGGTTTGATTCCCATCAGAGATGTGAGGAGCTGAAGGATCTTCCTCAGCCATAGCCAAGTTAGCCGGTCTTGGGCATGGACAGTAGGGTTTTTTCCCAGTTTATCCTGGGGTTTTTCATCCCACAAAGCAGGCAAATCGGCCTTGAGAACTCAACACTATGGACATAGGATAGACCACCTTATCCTGTGAACGATTTGAGGTCCGATGATTAACAAACCCTCGACACGACAAGGTAAAAGGAAGATGAGATGAGATGGTGTTTCTTTGGGTGATCAAATGCCATTTCCACAGGACTACAGCTTTTGCCTGGCATCGATTAATTAATACTTACAGTTTTCATGGTGTGGAGAGGGAACTGATTGTAATTGTATGCTAATTGGACAGAATAACGCTTCAGTATTCTGGACTGAGGTTATGCTTTTGTATTTTGGTAGATGTGCACTATAGTGAACAGTGCTTAACTAAATTACAGCAAATTCCCAGCCTAAGTCTAGTAAAACCAATGCTCTTCTGAACTCACTATTGTAAAAATGAAAACTCAACCTTCAAATAGTAAAGTAAATTAAATTTCCTAGCAAATGATGTCACAATTAATGCCTGGAAAATTTCACTTGCTAAACACAAATGCCTGCACTTTACACAACATAAATGCAACCATCTGGCTACCTCAACCTGACTTTGTCTGGCCTCTTATCTCACAATAGCTTGCCACTTATTCATTGGTTCAAATGATGTCTTGTAGCCATAACTAAGAATTTTGTGATAGCAAAATGTCTCGTTTTCACTTTAGAATACCCTTTTATGCCATGGCTCATTTGCATATATATTGCTGACAGCTCCACTCATTTGTACACAATAACCAGACCCAGCATAATTTTTTTTACATAATGTATCTGACTTTCATATGTTTTTGTTTCCCTTTTCCCCCACTGAGTTATTGCAATTTTTATTTGTTCCTTAATTTATAGAAACCGGTGTAGTTTACCTTGAACTTCCTCTCTTACAAAATTATGCTCCCAAAATACTCCATTTTCATCTGGAAAGGGATTAAAGTTTGTGTGGTTGTCACATCAAACAGCAATTTCAAATTTTTTACCTTATGGATAAAGAATTATTTAGGTAGGCAGCAGCTTCTTGCCTGGAGGTCCTGTTGATGACATGCTTGGAATCTGAACTCTCTCTCTGAAAACTATTTAATTTGGCTTTCTGCTTTTCTGAAAATTTCATGTTTCTAATCTATATAATAACAATGCCTTCAACCTACTACTAGAAATCCTCGTTTTATTACGATATTTGGATTATTCAATTGTCTGATAGCAGTATTTGCCTTTGCCAATTTTTGCATTATATCCATTACATTTTTAGTATCAGCATCACTTCTCAGGTGTATAAAATTCTTTATTTATCATAATTTCTTTGTCATTTATTGCTCAGTTCAACCTCATCACTTCTGAATTTACTTGAAAACGGTGTGACCATGTCAACTGCACATCCAACTGTAATATTAAATTCTATCTTATTTCTCTCCTTATATTTGTAAATGTTTTCATAATTCATCAATGACTATGCTGTAAAGTAGTCCAGATATTGCATAACACTGTCCTGCATCAGTTCTTAGCTCAAAGCATTGTAATGTTGCTTGCTGGGCAATAACACAGATTTTACTTTCTTTATACATTACTTTTATTATTCTCTCATATTCTCAGGAGTTCCATAGTTCCTAATAATTATCATAATGTCTTTCTATTAATATTTCAAAAGCTTCAGCAAAATGTAAATATTTATGTATTAAACTCTGCTTTAAGGAATATAATTAAACAGAATATAAAAAAATTAAGAAAAACTGGATATGCTGATATAATCTTGTTTTAGTTAGCAAAAAATGAAGATATAAAAAGAAAAAACTAAAATCATGACAGTTACTACAGAACTTATAAGATGCACATTAGAAATCAAAAGGAAAATAACTGAACAAATTAGTAAGATAAAATATTTTTAAGTACTAAATAACTATAGCATCACACAAAGTGAAGTACAAGAACAAGCAAATAAAAGCTAACAGAATATCTGGATGTCTTAATAGCCTTACCTGGAAGAATAGGAACATCAAATAAAAAGGCTAAAAATAAGAATAGTCATGCAAGTATCAACATATGCAGCAACTACAAAAATTAGACAAATTAATGAAAACACTGAGATAAAAACATTAATATTATTAAAGCTTCAGTTTTTCTTAAACAAAATCAGTTTAAGATTTTGTTTAAGTACACAAATCAGAGAAAACTAAAATAAGCAAAAAATCATATAGAAAGAATATAAGACAACACATAGGAAAAGAAACTAAAAAATTGAATACCAAAAGGAAAGAGAAGCAGAGAAAGCCTGTAGAGAAGAAAATAATGTGAATGCACACTACTTCCACCTGTTTATGTCCATTGAAGATCGACACTTCACACCCACATAATTATCATCATCATCAAATTCCTGCCATGTACTCTCAAGGGGTGTACAGGATATCATACTACATGAAAAATTTACATCGTTACTAACTTCCTATCTACAATTTTCCTCCAAATCAGTCTGTTACTTGTCAAAAATCCAACATTATCAGATCTCATATTTCTATCGTCTAAGGCACTTTGTACCGTATCAATCCACCTATGTCTTGGTCTTCCTCTGGGTCATTTTCCTGCCAACCTGGCAGAGAACACTTGATTTGCTAATCTTTCATCACCCCATTCTGTTTAAGTGACCATATCACCTGAGATTAGCTCTGCTAACGCATTCCTGGATGCTGACAATGTCAAGTTCTTTCCTAATATCCTCATTTTTAATATGATACTGCCATTGATGCCATCTGTTCACACCTCTAATCTTTCTCAGGACTCATATCTGCGGTCTCTAGTCTTTGGTCAAGTGTTTTACTTCTGACCCAGCTCTAAGATCCATAAGTTAAAATTGGCTTGAATACTGTCTTGTATATAGCTAATTTAGTGTTCCGACTAATTTCTCTCTTATTCCATATGAATTTAATCAATTGACTGCCTACCATACCAGCTTTGTTGATTCTGTTGTCTATTTCCATATTTAATTTACCATCTTCACTAAAAATCGTGCCTAAGTAATGAAATGTTTTACTTGTTCCACAGGTTCCCTGTTCACAACACAGTTGACATTTTCAACAAGTCTACCTATTTTCATTGTCTTTGTCTTTTTAATGCTGACCTTCATACCATATTATAACAGTTATTCAATTTAGTTAGAGAATCTTGCAAACATGTAGCAGATTTATTTAGAAGTATAACATCGTCTGCATAAAGCAAAGAGCTGACATTAATATCTCCAATTCTGATATCATGTTTAATACCACTTTCCTTCATAATGTGATCCATATAGATAATGAATAACAGAGGGGATAATGTACATCCTTGTCTCACACCATATTTAACATTAAACCATCGTCCTGTACTTCCTTCAATTCTAACTGCTGACTTACAACTCAAATAAAGACTAAGTATTGCTTGATATAATGCCCCATTGACACCATATAACGTATTGAATAGCTTCTCTCTTGGCACTTTGTCATATGCCTTTTCCAGATCGACAAAACTTAAATACAGATCTTTGTTATATTCCCATGCTTTCTCAACTATTTGTCGTAAAGTGAAGATCTGATCCTGACAGCCTCTATTTGGCCTGAATCCAGCTTGTTCTTCACCAAGCTTTTCTTCCACAATTCTTCTCAACCGTTTCTCAAGTATACTTGCATAGATCTTGCCAGGAACACTCAGTAGGGAAATACCTCTGTAATTCTCACATGCAGTTTTATTTCCCTTTTTTATATATGGGTACTATGAGAGCTCTACTCCAATCATCGGGAATTCGTCCCTCTGTCCAGGCTCTCTGAACTATGCAGTGCAGCCACTGTAAGACTTTTACACCACCATACTTCAGCATTTCTGGTCGAATATCATCTATTCCTACTGCCTTTCCATATTTTAAGCCTTTGATGGCTTTTTCTACTTCAAGTATGGATATGTATTTCTGACTGTATGCCTGTTGAGTGTTTTTTACCACTGTGCTATCACTGCTTGTTTTGTTTAGCAATTTTTCAAAGTAATTACTCCATACTTCAAGGATTTTTTTTCCTCCTGTTTTCATGTCACCTTTATAATCTCTAATTCATTTTACAACACCCTTTCCTCCATTTCTGAGCTTCTTCAACAAACTCCAGAATATCTTGCCACCTTCTTGATATTTATTTTCTATGTTCTTACCAGTCTTCCCATGACTTTTGTTTAGGTAGTTTTACACAGCGTTTGGCTTTCTTACATTTGTCTCTGTATTCTCTAAAAGCACAAGCTGACTTATTTGCCAGGAACTTTCGATATGCTTTCTTCTTTTCCTTCACTGCCTCTTTAACTTCCTGTGTCCACCATGGAGTTCTGATTTTTCTATCCTTGCAGACAACCTCACCACATGCCTCTCTGGCTGAATCAATCAGGGTTTTCTTCAAGACTTGCCACTGAATCTCCAAGGTTTGGTTCCTGTTTGCAAACTGTTTCATTTTTTTTCTTGAATAATGTTTGTGTATTTTAGTCTACAGTTCACATATGAGAACTGCTCAACTTTTATTCACTTTAAAACTTTCTTGCATGTTATTCTTTTCAATATGAAATTCAATTTTATCCTGCTCAAGACTAAATAGTGATCGCTTACAATTTCAAATCCTCTGTACACTCTGGTGTCCTGCACCAGGGAGAAAACATCACTATCAATAATAACATAGTCAATGAGACTTTTCTTATTCCTTGCCTCTTCTCTCCATATGAATTTGTGCACATTTTTATGTTGGAACATGGTGTTAGTAATAACCAGTCCATGTCCTGAGCAAAAATCAAACAGGTATTTGCCATTATTATTAGCTTTGCTCTTTCCAGGCCAGTACAGAGGTTAATATGCTTTCTATTTCATTTTTAATTCTACAACAGATCATTGCAGATACTAAAAAAAAATGGGGTTTCTTCCAATTTTCATAATTGGTGAGATAACTCATTATCAAAAATTATGGACACAACTACTATGTTATAGTAAAACTTCAGTTTAATATAAACCAAAATAATCACTTGACATTTCAATCTTCATATCAAGGTCATCATCTGGAGTATATACAAAGGAAACAAGCTACATTACAATCTACATGGTATACTAAAGTCACAGTAATTTGGTCAACTTAGGTAGGTTCAAACTGTCCATTCTTTCAGTATGTTCAATGCACTTCTTTAGGTGTTTGTATATTTTTTCTAATATTGAGTATTTTTAGTTCTTTATTCTTTACATATTTCAGTGTCTGCGCAGTTAGCCTAGTGGTTTTTATGGTCCACAATTCACTTTGTGTGCAGTAGAGGTCTTGTCAAAAGTTTATAAACTCTTATTCTTGTATGCTTTTCAAATTGGTTAGGTTTGAAAATATTATTGATTATCCTCATTATTTCTAGGAAGTTTGAAATTTTAATATTAATATCAGCTTCTTCTGTATATGAAGGCAAATTAGTTTGGCAAGTGCAAAGGAAATGATCTTTATGGGGGATTTCAATTATAGTAATATAAACAACAAGGTAGAGGATAGAGCATTTATAAAGGAAATGAATTTTTGGATTTCTTAAGGGACAACTGTCTTAAGCAACATGTGTTGGAAGGAACACAAAGATCAAGAAATTTTGATTTGGTCATAGCATCAGAGGACTGAAATGCCATACTTGTCCCCCCATTGGTGAGAGTGACCATGTAGCCCTGACTTGGAGGATGAATAGGCATGTAGAGGTATCAATACAGAAAGACTTTGTGGAATTATAAGGCAGGTAACTATCACAGACTTAGAAACCAGCTTGCTGCAGTGTACTGGATGAAAGAATTTGAATGAAGAGGAGTCATTAGTGCATAGGAGATACTTAAGAAAAAATTGTTGACAGCAATGTCAGATTGCATACCTTGAGTGAAGAAGATCAAGTGATTTGTTGTCAGTCAAATGGATGATGAGAAATAAAAGAGGAATTGCATAAAAGAGATTATGGAAGACATACAGACAGGTGGAGAACAGTTGCATGATGAATATCAGGCCCAGGCTAAGCAGACTTTGTTCCTAGAAGGATAATGAGTGGTGAAATGTTAGCAGTGAATGAAGAGGATGTATGCTAAATGTCAGTAAGGCAGTGGCACTAGATGAAATTTCACCATGTGTTTCAAGGGAATGTGCTGTGAAACTGACAGTATCACTGACTTGGCAGCTTAATGAAAGTCTTGCAATGGAACAAGTTCCTGGAGAGTGGAAGGAGTAACATTACCATTTCATAAAGATGGTAGTAAAACAGAGGCATCAAACTATAGGCCTGTTTGTATTTCTTCTGTAAAGATTTTGGAGAAATTAGTAAGAACTCATATACAGAATTGGACAGATGAAGGTAATATTTATGCAGGCTAGCATGAATTTGTTAAAAGTGCTCTTCTTTTAGTAATCTGGTTACCTTTTACAATAGAGTAACAAGAGCAGTGCAAAGGCATACACTCCCCCCAATAGGCATTTGACATGGTGCCACACAACAAGTTAGTTTTAAAGTTGCAAAATATGGATTTGAATATCAGATTACGGACTGGATTGGTAAATGGCTTTCTGATAGATATCAGAGAGTTGTATATGAGGAAACAGTATCAGGAAGTAGGAAGGTTAAAAGCTGAGTTCCACAGAGTTCAGTACTGGGATCATTACTGTTCAATCTTTATGTCAATAATACTGTCACAGGACTAGAGGGAGATATTCAGATTGCAGGTGATGTGAAGCTTTGGAGGATTACTAGTAATAGTGTTGATATTATGGCTCTTCAAGAAGATTTTGAAGAAGGTGGGAAAATGAATGGGAATTTAGTTTAATGCAACTAAATGTAAAGTTTGAAATTTGGGACCCACAGATGGGATGTTTCATACTAACTTGGTGGAGTTATGCTGGAGGAAGTAAGGGATTTTAGCATGATTGTAGATAGAAATTTCAAGTTCAGAGGACATATTGCAAACGCTGTAAAGAACATCTCAGAAAATTGCTGCAATTCTGAGGAGGACACAAGAGATAAAAGTGTGGTGGCAGTCCCATTCCATAAGGCGTTGATCAGACCACATCTGGATTTCTCTGCTCAGAACTAGTGTCAACAGAATTTGATCTGTCTCTGCACTCTCTCCAGGTAACTTTGAAGAGGGGGGTGCCAAGACATATAACAAAAATGATATCAGGATTGTACAATGCTGATTACGAGGACATGCAGACTACAGAGTTTGTGGATAGAGGAGGGGATATGATTGAGATATTCATATGTGGTAAAAAGGGAAAAGAACAAGGGAGGAGCCATCCCCAGAAGTTACAAAAGTAGCGAGTAAGAAGTAAGTCTGCTGCATGGAGAGTGGTAGGAGCATGAAATGCATTGTCTGAAAGGGTGGTGATAGTGCAAATGGCTGATGAGTCTAAGAAGTGGTATGACACTTTGTATTAACTAGTGTTGACCTCCCATGATGTATCTTATGACTCCATGGAAGTCAAGACATAACCATAAAAATAGCACATCCAAGGTATTTGAAGATGTTAATTTGTTCTAGCATTTTATTTTCAAATCATGATTTTACTCCTGACTCGAGACAATCCTTTAAAAGCTTCCATGACTTTTGTTTAGTCTGCTGATATTTGCATTCCAAATTTTTTAGCAATTATGTTTAAGGAATGTATTGATTTCTGGAATTTATTTTCACTTCTTGCCATGATTATCTGGTCATCTGCATGCAAAAAAGGCATTAAGTACAGTTCCACAATTCAGTTTAAATGCTGGCTTTATATTTTTTTCTTCCATCTCTACAGATAGTAAATAAAAGTGGCGACATGCATCTTTGATTCCTATGTTTACTGATTTCCATTCAGTAACTTTTTCATTGATTTTACATCAATGAAATGTTTAGTTGTTTTGATACATGAAAGTTAATATTGCAAGTAAGTGATTTGAAATGTTTAACTTCTTGAGTATGAGCCAGTTTTTTTTTTTTTTTTTTTTTAGGACTTTGTCCAAGGCTTTCTGCTAATCTGCACATGCTACATGTTTTATGACCTAATTCCAACTTTCCAGTATTTTTCCTTGCTGGCAGATATTGTTAAATAATTTTTAGTCATTTGAAAAACAGGATGCCTGCATAAGTTTAATACATTCTATATTTATTAAACCTTCTCCAGGAAATTCTACTGATTTACCAAAATACACTGCTTGGAAGATTTCTTTTAAGGGCATTTCTTCTTACCATAAGTTCCGGAAGAAGTCTAACCAGGTTTTCTCTTTAATCTATTCAAGTTTAAATTTTTTCTTTTACCACTTCATTTGTATTTCTTAGAATTTTGGATGTATTTAGTAACCTCTTCATCGTAAGATCTCTTTCTAATTTTGCTATGAAGTGATCCCATGTTTTTCTATTCTTTTTTCTGCATGCCTTCCCCCCCCCCATTGCTTTTTTTGTGTATAATTAATTTCTGCTTCTTGTGATTTTGTATTTATCCAAAATCTTTGCTGTTTTTGATTACTGTTTCAATATTCTCATCCAAATTTCTTATTTCCCTTCTTTCATTTACTTTTTGTTCCAAGACATTCTGTTGCTGCACTTATTAATATGGTTTTTAAATTATTCCATTCTATATCATCATTTTCTTTTGTTTGTTAAAGACAAAGAAAATTTTTTTCATTCATTTTTCCTTTATTCTTTGTAAATAGTCAATTAATACTTTTATCACCCGAGAGTTGAACTATTCCTGGGGATTTCTCTTTGCATTGATATGGTTAATTTTAAACTATCCTGGAGAGATTCTCAATTTTCCTTGTAATAGATGATAATCTGGTTCTATTTCTACATCTCTGAATACCCTGCTATCTAGTTATCACATTAGCTGTTTTCCCAAGTGAATTTATGATAAATCTTTATGCTTGAAAAAAGTATTAGTCATTTTTAAGTTATATTGGAGAAATCTCTAAGTCTGTATATCCATTTCTATTGCATGTAGCACCAGTTGTTTTCCTATATTTGTACCAAGTAGAATGTTCCTTACTTTAGTACTAAAACCTCTAATTATAAATAGATAATCATTTGGGTTTTTATTTATTTTTAAATCTGAATAGACGACATTGTTATCTTCCTCTCTTTCCTTCACTGTGACATATAGAGCCACAACTTATTTGTAATCTTGGTTCTGGAACTTTCTCACTCCAGTATTTATGTCTGATTAAAAATAAAATAATTTGGAAACCCTGCTCTAGAGACCAAAGATGAAATTTGGTTAAGCTACTTAGGGATTCCAATGAAGCAGGATGGTAGCCTCAGATTGGGTAATGAAATGAAATACATCTATCTAAATACATTCATTATTTTATTCATATCATCATCATCATTGCATGACACCTCCAAAGACTCACTGTAGGAGAACTACACTACACAGAACTCAACGTCTCCACCACTTAATCAACCAAACACACAACCATCATCTACATACAATGCTATCTACTGTCCACCACTAATAATATTTTTTGTCTGTAAATTGTGCATATTCTCCTGGTCGATTTGCTTGCATGCGAGATGAAAAACTGGAGTTTCGAGGAGGGGAAAACCTTGCTACTGTCATATGAGAAACCGGTTTTTTTCCAAATGAAGATCACAAAGTATTGTTGATCTCCTAATTGTGCTACAGACACACTTATTATTACATTTTTATTACTACATTCATTATTTCATTTTTAGATATCGTTTCTAATGTATTTACATCCATACTTACAAAGAGCTCTGCCATTATAGTACTTCATGTTTTCTACATTTAAACTCTCCTTAAAGTGCTGTCTCCATTTTTCAACAACCTCATCCTCTTCAGTTAACAGGAAGCTCTTATCCCTAATGCCGTTTTCTTCTTTTCTTCTCTCAGAGCATATTTTTCTTTGTCACTTCATACAATTTTATAATGCATTCTAACTCTGCAGCCTTCTTATCTTCTGTTGCCATGCTGGCCATGTAATCTCCTTTAGCATCTCTTGCAAATCTTTTGTCTTTCCCTCTCATCATCTGAAATAGTGAACATTTAAGATGTTGCAAGTCCTCACATTTGTCGCTAGGTCAGTCTACTGAATTTCTAGAATTCTTGTTAGTTTCCATAATCAAGAATTTTTTTTTTAAAATCCTGATATGGATAATTAGCATCTTGCCCAGTCCATGTCCTTTATCCAAGCTTTGGGATAGCATGGAGCTAATCTATCCCAAGAAGTTGCAGAATATACAGATACTTAAAAGCATTTTAAATGCAGTGTTAGCATCTGAAGAAAAAAAAAAGCTGCTTACAAAAATGGACAAATGTTATGTTAAAAAAAAATGCAAATGGAAAACCATGAAGCTATTCATTTAATGATAGAATGCAGAAATCAGAAGCACTTCGACCAATAAACTTTTAGAACTATCATTCCATCACACGTTAATTTTCATTAAATGTTAATCATTGCCATGATTCACAATAACTATATTGATGAATTAGTTTGTCTTTTTTTTTATGTATATGTATACATGCTAATCAAAGTGGTTATCAAAAACAATTCTGCATTTGTTACCATCGGATGGCTTCTCAAAAGAAAAAGGGCTGAATTAGAAGAGCTGTTAGCACTGAGTATCACTCAGTGGAACTTTCATGAAAGGTTCTTGGATTGGCCTTCACATGAAGCTCATAAAAAAAGTTACTAGTTATCCAAGTACAAAGCAAACTTGAAAAAAAAAATACATGCAAACATAGAATTCAAATACCATTCAAAATAGTCCTGTCAAACAGGCGATTGTGATTTCTGCTTACATTGTGGGTCAAATGGTATTAAAGTTAAAAATATGCTAATTCTTTAAAATGAAATTATCTGGAGGATACTATATAAAACAGAACATACTCTTTGGGAACTCTGATCCACTGTCCATAAGGGTCAGGTTTTTGTTGAGGGCCAAATGAAGAATCTATTTCATCTTCAGATTCACTTAATTCTTTATCTTTGGGTGATTTGTCTTCCTTAAAAGATGAAATTATTTTTTAATATGCAAAAACACAAGCTGTTGCATATAATAATTTAAGGTATAACAATTTTTATACAGTCAAACTTGGTTATAACAGGTACCATGGTACAGAGAAAATTTCCCTGATATAACCATTACTCACAATATCAGTGATGAGTTAAGCCTACCTTTTTCTTTTAATTATCAATAACTCGATAAAAAAAAAATAGATTCAAAAAACAAAAGAAATATTAGGTTGGGGAAATAATATACAAAATACATATACTACATGCTTAGATATCTGAATATGTATGAATTTTGTATAAATATCAACTACAATACACTTAAAAGATTAAGATCAATTTATTTGTCTATAAAGTACTGTTGTTCCATACACGTAAACAGAGTTCATTTCTCTGTAATTAAAACCAACATATATATACACTGTTATGTTGGTTTTTAAATCGATCCAGCCAACTGTTGTTACATACAAAATCTTTGCAAACAAATTGTTCAGCAAAAGTGCTACTTGGGCCTTCAAGTAGCAATAGATCAGATGATCTATTTAAAATCCACAATTCTTTGTGTAGTGAACCCCTGAAGCAATGTTTCATCAACATTTGTAAGATTGCAATTTCTAATTTTTTTTTTTTTTTTTTGTTTTGGTTATGTTGTTTTCCAGTGCCAATATGTAAACATCTTTATTCTTCCACAATGTCAATAATGTTGAAGAGGACAAAACCTTTTACACACTTCAACATTTTTTTTTGCACCACATTCTTACTTATGAATAATTTTGACATTTTCACAAACCAACAGACATGTTTCTGACAGAAGGTTTTGTTTTTAACTGATTTTACAGTTGTGGTAGTGTTTAAGTAGAGTGAGGAAGGAGGGCTGGAGGCTAGACACTGGAGAGTTAAGTAGAGTGGGGATGGTTCCCAAGGGCAACATTAGGTTATAAACCAGCCCATAATCCAATGCAGGTGGTCATAAAAGCAGTCACTCCATCCATTTTTGTCTATTCCAAGAATTACACAAGCAATTAAGAATGTTTGCATAGTTAGCAAAATTTGTACAGTATATCCATGCAGTTTAAGTGAGTAACTGTATGGGAATATGCCTGAACATTTTAATTCAGGCATTAAAATCATTATGCTCTTTGTAGCCATAATCTTATTTCTGTATTTGTTGCAACGCAGTTGGACTGTATATTGCACAGGATTTATCTAATCAGAGGATATATTGTGCATATCTGAACGTTAGCTGTAAACTATAAAAGGGTAGAAACATGTAGAACATATTAAACAAGCAGCACTTATTAAAGAGAGAGACTTATAAATGCAAGAAACTACAGTAGCTTTTTCCAAGCAGGAAAGGACCTCCCTTGGGATTTCAATCTACAGAAATTTTGGTAGGCAAGCTGTGACTTTTACCAAATAAGCATATCACTTCATACTCAAATAGCTTGTAGAATAAGTGTATTAGATAAACACAATTATCAGAAAAATATAAAATGTGATATAATAAAGCATTCCATAAGAATTATCATATATAATAATATTTTATAAGTACTCTCAAACAAAAATGGTTTTTAAATCTATATAGTATACTACTATCAGAGGTATAGGAGACAGCTAATGAGAAAGAAGAAACTTCTAAAACCGAAATGCTCTCTTCTATATTGAGTCAAAAACACGGAGGCTTCCTGAGGGGCACTATGTCATGTTATCCTTACAACCACACTGCTACACCAAGACGAGAAATCTTATGCAAAAAGTGGGAGAAAAGATTTATTTTTTTGTTAAAA
Organism: Typopeltis vanoorti; assembly: GCF_054136105.1. Classification (NCBI taxonomy): domain Eukaryota; kingdom Metazoa; phylum Arthropoda; class Arachnida; order Uropygi; family Thelyphonidae; genus Typopeltis; species Typopeltis vanoorti. Next base: position 90,056,372 of record NC_143553.1, read on the forward strand.
AACGTTTAATTTTCTTGACCAAAAAGCTCCGGAATGACTTTTAATGGGATTATATTGATCAAGTGCATATAATAAACAACTATGTTATACCAACTAAGGCTGTTGGCATCTTCAGGGTACATAACCGATGTAAGGCACTAAAAAGTAAAAAACTGTTACAAACTATAATCAACCAATTCCAATTATATGAAACAAAGAACAGAGCACGTACAATACATACATAGAGTGTGCACGATCTCACTTGTTGTTATTTAAGAACGTACTATAGTTGGCACTGTAATTCAGTTCTGGCGAGTTGATAGATCTAATAAGGGTCTTCCAGATCAAGGGTAAGATTAGTCCTTGGTTCCTGTTAAGGTTTTGTATGCAGCGGCAACTGTTGTGGCCTCTTTAAAAATTTGGGAGTGGAAATCCTTTTAAGGAATTGTGCTTCTATCCCACTCTATGGTATGGTTCGTTCTTGAGAAATGAAAAGCTAACCCCGATTTTTCTTCTCTGTTATTATTGACATTACCTATGTGTTCTTTTTGCCTAATTTCAAGGCTCCTTGAAGTTTGGCTGATGTAATTCAAGCCGCACGAGCAGGGTATGTTATAAACTCCAGCATATTTGGAGAAAGGATGGCTATCTTTTGGAGATCTTAAGAATTGTTTAATCATTTCTGTAGGTTTAAAGGCTACTCTTATTTTATGTGGTCTAAGGAGTCTTGCAATCTTATTGGAAACTGTCCCTAAGTAAGGAATGACAATGGTAGAAATATAACGTATATCATCTCGTTGTCTTTGTCGGGGTTCAGAGAAAAGTATCTTGTGGACGAGTCTTCGAGGAAATCCATTCATGGTAAGGTTGGTAGATATCAGGGATAGTTCTTCCTGGAGGTCTTTTTGATCTGTTGTAAGGAGAGAGGCACGGTTCTTCAGCATGTGTACAATACTAAGTTTCTGAGAAATGTGGTGGCAGGAAGTGAAATGTAAATAACATCCTGTATTGTAAGTTTGCTGTGTTGATACCACCATTCAGAAGCTTCTTAATTAAAGTGTCCAGAAATGATAATTGGTTATCTTTATCAAGTTTTTCAAATTTAGAGTGAATTTGATTGTGTGGTGTAGAGAGTTGATTTTGTTTAAGAAAGTCGAACAGGTCCTTTTTTGTGTGGTTCCAAACAATAAAGATATCATCCACATATCTCCACCATACTGTGGGTTTAGGGTCTGTTGGAGATAAGATTTTACTTTCAAAATCCTCCATAAAGAGATCAGCAGAAGATGGAGAGAGAGAGAGGGGGGGGGCTACCCATTGCAAGGCCAGTCAATTGCTGATATATGGTTTTATTCCATAAGAAAAAGTTTGATGTTAAACAATGACAGAACAGAGAAGTAATGTCTTGTGGGAGCAAACTTCCTAAAATGTTGATGACTTCCTCCACAGGGATGTTAGTGAATAGAGATGTAACATCCAGGCTGGCGAGTAGATCCATATTGGAGATAGAGGTGTTGTTCATTTATTTTTTGATTTATTTTTTTGCTAGAAATAGGATAGGGTTGGCTTATGCTACCATTGTTAACTGAAGAATGGCTTGAAGATCAGAATTTAGTGTTGCAGCAGCAGATATTCTAAAAAGTTTCTTCATTATGTGTAGTGCAAGATATGTATAATAAGAAATAACAGAATATACTGACATTGGGTGAAAGAGTGGAGCCCTAGCATTAGTGAAACAAACTTATTTGAGTCTGATAAAATATTAATAATAAAATCAAGTGACAAATACACAGCCAAATTTTATGGCTTACCTAAAGATCTTAGATGTACTACATAAACTAGACTTGAGTGTTTTTTCTAGTCTGATGGTTTAATAAGAGGATTTAATAATTTAATTTAATTTTACTTGATATCCCTGAGTAGCTATCAGCCTGCAAGTTGCTGACAGCTACTCAGGGATATCAAGAGCAATCATTTGAAGGTCTTAAAATTTTTCCATAGCATTTCTCCAGAGGCAGATTATATAGGGCATCCCAAAATTCACGCAAGATTTAAATTTAGCACCATTTGTGCGGTAAAGTGTTGCCAATGAGAAAAAAAAAAAGACAACGTGACAGCTGACAGTTCAGGGTTATTAAAAATGGAGTGCTACACGAAAGAACAATGCATTTTCATTGTTGAGCAATATTTTAAAAATAATGAAGGTTTGGCAGCTACAGTTCACAATTTTCGTACAAAATTTGGTTGGAATAGTGATTTAACTTCATCAACTGTGAAAAGATTAATTAAAAAATTCAAGGAAACTGGATCAATTAGTGATCTTATACACTCTGGCCATCCTTCAACAAGTCGTTCAACAGAAAACATCGAAGCAGTTCGTGAGAGTGTTGCTGAGAATCCAGGAACATCAATTCGGCACCGTGGTCTTGAATTGGGCATTTCGAGAAGCTCTCTACAGCGTATTCTCACGAAAGATTTGCATCTTTATGCTTACAAAGTTCAGTTGACTCAAGAACTGAAGCCTACCGACCACACACAGCGAAGAGAGTTCGTTGAATGGATTATGGAACAACAAGTGGATGCTTATTTTTCGAACAAAATCATCTTCGGCATTTTCATCTTGATGGTAAGGCATCAAGATGAAAATGCTGAAGATGATCTTGATGGTAAGGCATTTTCATCTTGATGGCTTCGTTAATCGACAAAATTGTCGCATTTGGGGTTCAGAAAATCCACGAGTGATTGTTGAGAAACAAATGCATCCACAATGTGTCACTGTTTTGGTGCGGATTTTGGGCTGGAGGCATCATCGGTCCATTCTTCTTTGAAAATGCGGCTGGTAAGGCAATAACAGTTAATGGTGCTCGCTATCGTGACATGATAATCCAGTTTTTTGTGCCTAAATTGCAAGATATGGATGTGGACGACATGTGGTTTCAACAAGACGGTGCCACATGCCATACAGCCCGAGAAACAATTCAATTACTGCATGAGTTATTTCCTGGTCGTGTAATTTCGCGTTTTGGTGATCAGAATTGGCCACCCAGATCATGCGACTTAATGCCGTTGAACTTTTTTCTTTGGGGTTTTTTGAAGTCTAAGGTTTATGCCAACAAGCCCACGACCACCCACGCCTTGAAGGAGAAAATTGAGCGCTGTATCAACGAAATTCAGCCACATTTATGCAAAACGGTCATGGAAAATTTCGACAAAAGAGTGCGTATGTGCCAGCAAAGCCGTGGAGGCCATTTACCCGATATGCTATTCCATGCATAACCCTATACTGTATACTTTATGAATCAATAAGAAATTACAATTTTTAAATTAAAAACTGTGTTTTCTATCAAAATTACTTCTTGCATGAATTTTGGGATACCCTGTATAAACAAGAACATTCTCTGGATTAAAACAGATTTTTTATTATTAGTCATTTATTTAGAAACTAACAACTGACTAATTTCACTCACACTAAAACTAGCCCATCAGGATTTAAAATAAGCACAAAAATATATAAAAACAGATAACAACAATGTTGTCATCCAAATGCTGAAAAAGCTGGCTCATATTTTGAATTTCTTTTTTTTTATGGTTTATCCCCTCAGCTGTTTTCTCTCTCTCTCTCTCTCTCTCTATGGAGTAGTCTGAACAATGACAGAAACTGATCAAACAAATAACTGATGGCATTAATTCTGCACTGATCAACAGTGTATTTCTTGCTTGCATTTAGACAATTTATCATAGAAGAGGCTGGAGTCATTTGATAGGTTGACACAAGGCCTATTAAGTTCCCATTGTATGGTCAATCTTTTTCTGCAACTGGAAAGCTAATTTTCTCTTTGATCAATCATTATATTTGACAATGGATGGATCTTTATTCTCAAAGGCATTGTTCTTTCACTTACTTTTTTTCTGTGCAAAACCACTCCAGTTGACTGCAAATGTAATCCAGCTCTGCTGACAATAGTACAATACTCCTATTTCCTCATCTGGCAAAATGTGTATCAATGAAACTTCATGAATCTCTGAATCACTCTTCATTGGGCTGATAACTTTCTTAACTAAGGCAGCAAAATTCCATCTTATTTTTATATTTTATTTTTTGCAAAAAAACTTTTCTAGTTTTTACTTTTGAATAAATTAAATCCCACAGAGAAGTCATTTCTATCATATGATATTAGTAAATCAGCATATGATGATAACAGTTGTGAAGTCCATTAAATTCTGCCATGTACCCTTAAGGGGTGTACAGGATAATGATAGTACTACATGAAAAATTTACATCATTAGCAACTTCCTACCTACAATTTTCCTCCAAATCAGTCTGTTACTTGTCAATACTTCAACATTATCAGATTTTATATTTCGATCGTCTAAGGCACTATCTACTTGGATACTGAACGGACGAGGATGGGCTGGCAATTTAGGATTTAGCCGACCAAATTGTATTCTTATTGGTTAAACCAAAATATAGAATGATGATACAACATGACAAAATTTCATGCCGGCTGGTGCGTCGCCCGATTAAACAAGGCCCCCATTGTTTTCGCCAGGGAACCAGGGCGAACAGCGAAAAGTCAGCTACTGGAACAAATCTGAAAATAAACCCCAACTCAACATCACCAGAGTTAAAGATCGGTACTATCAACGTAAGAAGCCTGAATGGCAAAGAAATGGAGCTAGATGAGGAATTACATAAGTACCAGATCGACATAATAGGGGTGACTGAAACAAAAAAGACCAAAACTGGTGAGCTCTTTCTGAGCAATAAATACAAAATGTTATATTCAGGCAATGACAATCAAGGAAAAGAAGGAGTAGCCATAGTATTCAACACAAAATACGAGGCTAATCTTCTTGAATGGCAGGCAGTCTCAAGTAGAGTAATGTGGGCAAATATGAGAATGGGGAACTGGACAATGAGATTTATTTGTGCCTATGGTCCCACAGAAGGTTCTACTAAGGTAGAAGTGGAGGAATTTTTTGAGACTTTAGAAAAAGCAACTGACACAATGAAAAATGAAAAGTTGGTCCTTGTTGGGGATCTAAATAGCAGAGTAGGAAATGATTATCAGACATACAAAAATATTTTGGGAAAATTTGGAGAAAAGAGCAAAGCTAATAATAATGGCAAATACCTGTTGGATTTCTGCTCGGGACATGGACTGGTCATTACTAACACCATGTTCCAACATAAAAATGTGCACAAATTCACATGGAGAGAAGAGGCTAGGAATAAGAAAAGTCTCATTGACTATGTTATTGTTGATAGTGATGTTTTCTCCCTGGTGCAGGACACCAGAGTGTACAGAGGATTTGAAATTGGAAGTGATCACTATTTAGTCTTGAGCAGGATAAAATTGAATTTCATATTGAAAAGAATAACATGTAAGAAAGTTTTAAAGCGAATAAAAGTTGAGCAGCTCTCAGATGTGAACTGTAGACTAAAATACACAAAGATTATTGAAGAAAAAATGAAAGAGTTTGAGAACAGGAATCAAACCTTGGAGATTCAGTGGCAAACTCTGAAGAAAACATTGATTGATTCTGCCAGAGAGGCATGTGGTGAGGTTATTTGTAAGGATAAAAAAATCAGAACTCCCTGGTGGACACAGGAAGTTAAAGAGGCAGTGAAGGAAAAGAAGAAAACATACCAAAAGTTCCTGGCAAATAAGTCAGCTTTTGCTCTTAGAGAATATAGAGACAAATGCAAGAATGCTAAACACTGTGTAAAACTAGCTAAACAAAAGTCATGGGAGGACTTTGGCAAGAATATAGAAAATAAATATCAAGAAGGTGGCAAAATATTCTGGAGGTTGTTGAAGAAACTTAAGAATGGAGGAAAGAGTGCTGTAAAAGGAATTAGAGATGATAAAGGTGATATGAAAACGGGAGAAAAAGATATCCTTGAAGTATGGGGTAATTACTTTGAAAAACTGCTAAATGAAACAAGCAGTGATGACAGCACAGTGGTAAAAAACACTGACCAGGCATGCAGTCAGGAATACATATCCATACTTGAAGTAGAAAAAGCCATCAAAGGCTTGAAATGTGGAAAGGCAGCAGGAGTAGATGATATTCGACCAGAAATGCTGAAGTATGGTGGTATAAGAGTATTACAGTGGCTGCACTGCATAGTTCAGAAAGCCTGGAGAGAGGGACGAATTCCCGATGATTGGAGTAGAGCTCTCATAGTACCCATATATAAAAAGGGAAATAAAACTGAATGTGAGAATTACAGAGGTATTTCTCTACCGAGTGTTCCTGGCAAGATCTATGCAAGTATACTTGAGAAACGGTTGAGAAGAATTGTGGAAGAAAAGCTTGGTGAAGAACAAGCTGGATTCAGGCCAAATAGAGGCTGTCAGGATCAGATCTTCACTTTACGACAAATAGTCGAGAAATCATGGGAATATAACAAAGATCTGTATTTAAGTTTTGTCGATCTGGAAAAGGCATATGACAAGGTGCCAAGAGAGAAGCTATTCAATACGCTGCAGTTATATGGTGTGAATGGGGCATTATACCAAGCAGTACTTAGTCTTTATTTGAGTTGTAAGTCAGCAGTCAGAATTGAAGGAAGTACAGGAAGATGGTTTAATGTTAAATCTGGTGTGAGACAAGGATGTACATTATCCCCTCTGTTATTCATTATCTATATGGATCACATTATGAAGGAAAGTGGTATTAAACATGATATCAAAATTGGAGATGTTAATGTCAGCTCTTTGCTTTATGCGGATGATGTTATACTTCTAAATAAATCTGCTACAAGTCTGCAAGATTCTCTGACTAAATTGAATAGCTGTTGTAATAGATATGGTATGAAGGTCAGCAATAAAAAGACAAAGACAATGAAAATAGGCAGAATCATTGAAAATGTCAACTGTGTTGTGAATGGAGAACCTGTGGAACAAGTAAAACTTTTCAGCTATTTAGGCACGATTTTTACTGAAGATGGTAAATTCAATATAGAAATAGACAACAGAATCAGCAAAGCTGGTATGGTGGGAAGTCAATTGAATAAATTCATATGGAATAAGAGAGAAATTAGTCGGAACTCTAAATTAGCTGTATACAAGACAGTGTTCAAACCAGTTTTAACTTATGGATCTGAGAGCTGGGTCAGAAGTAAAACACTTGACCAAAGACTAGAGACCACCACAGATATGAGAGTCCTGAGAAAGATTATAGGCGTGAACAGATGGCATCAATGGCAATATCATATTAAAAACGAGGATATTAGGAAAGAACTTGACATTGTCAGCATCCAGGAATGCGTTAGCAGAGCTAATCTCAGGTGGTATGGTCACTTAAATAGAATGGGCGAGGAAAGATTAGCAAAACAAGTCTTCTCTGCCAGGGTGGCAGCAAAACGACCCAGAGGAAGGCCAAGATATAGGTGGATTGATACGATACAAAGTGCTTTAGACGATAGAAATATAAGATCTGATAATGTTGGAGTCTTGACAAGTAACAGACTGATTTGGAGGAAAATTGTAGATAGGAAATTAATAACGATGTAATTTTTGTCATGTAGTACTATCATATCCTGTACACCCCTTGAGGGTACATGGCAGGAATTTGATGATGATGATAAATAGTCAGATGGCTACAACTGTATAGTATGAACTATTACTAATAATTTTTCTTTTCTTTGTGTTTTAAACTTTCAGTTACTTTTTATCCCTGAAGATGCAAGTCAAATGACTTACGAAACTTGTCAGGTCTTTTATTAATTCATTGTGTTTTATATAGCTTATTAAAAAAATGTGGTCCAATTACCGGAATATGCCATGTGAATACATGAAATGTTTTACTTGTTCCACAGGTTTTCCATTCACAACACAGTTGACATTTTCAATGCTTCTGCCTATTTTCATTGTCTCTGTCTTGTTATTGCTGACCTTCATACTATATTTATTACAACAGTTACTCAATTCAGTCAGGGAATCTTGCAGGCTTGTAGAGGATTTATTTAGAAGTATAACATCGTTCGCTTAAAGCAAAGAGTTGACATTAACATCTCCAATTTTGATATCAGGTTTAATACCACTTTCCTTCATAATGTGATCCATACAGATAATGAATATCTTTGTCTAAAACCAGATTCAACATTAAACCATCTATCTGTACTTCCGTCAATTCTAACTGCTGACTTACAACTCAAATAAAGACTAAGTATTACTTGATATAATGCCCCACTGACACCACATAAATGTAGCGTATTGAATAGCTTCTCTCTTGGCACCTTGTCATATGCCTTTTCCAGATTGACAATACTTAAATACAGATCTTTGTTATATTCCCATGATTTCTCAACTATTTGTTGTAAAGTGAAGATCTGATCCTGACAGCCTCTATTTGGATTGAATCCAGCTTATTCTTCACCAAGCTTTTCTTCCACAATTCTTCTCAACCGTTTCTCAGTATACTTGCATAAATCTTACCAGAAACACTCAGTAGGGAAATATATCTGTCATTCTCACATTCAGTTTTATTTCCCTTTTTATATATGGGTACTATGAGAGCTCTACTCCAATCATCGGGAATTTGTCCCTCTGTCCAGGCCTTCTGAATTATGCAGTGCAGCCGTTGTAAGACTTTTATACCTCCATACTTCAGCATTTCTGGCCAAATATAATCTACTTCTGTTGCCTTTCCACATTTCAGGCTTTTAATGTGACTGCATGCTTGTTGAGTGTTATTTCCTACTGTGCTATCACTCATTGTTTCATTTAGCAATTTTTTGAATTACTCCATAAATGAATGATATCTTTTTATACCAGTTTTCATGTCACCTTTATCATCTCTAATTCATTTTACAACACCCTTTCCTCATTTCTGAGCTTCTTCAACAAACTCCAGAATATCTTGCCACCTTCTTGATATTTATTTTCTATGTTCTTACCAAAGTCTTCCCATGACTTTTGTTTAGGTAGTTTTACACAGCGTTTGGCTTTCTTACATTTGTCTCTGTATTCTCTAAAAGCACAAGCTGACTTATTTGCCAGGAACTTTCGATATGCTTTCTTCTTTTCCTTCACTGCTTCTTTAACTTCCTGTGTCCACCATGGAGTTCTGATTTTTCTATCCTTGCAGACAACCTCACCGCATGCCTCTCTGGTTGAATCAATCAGGGTTTTCTTCAAGGCTTGCCACTGAATAGGAAACCAATATAAAGCTACTGGTTATAATGTATAACAAGTATGTCTGTCAAGTGTGCATGTGCTCTTCTGGCTGGTTTGCCTGGCTGTAGGATAAAAAACAGGAATTTCTAGGAGGACTTTTCCTCCCAGAAACTCCCACCTCTGTATGAGACTGCCTAACTCACCTTCAAATGAAAACCCCTGATAAAGTTTCTTTGCATTGTGGACAGGATTTGAACCCAGGTCTTTCCAATCAAATGGTATCATATCAAAACAGACTGAGCTACAGAAGCTCCATATTTCTCTTCTTAGGATAACGCTACCCCCCCCCATTTTTTTGCTGGTTTAACCATATGATAAGCATTGTTCCCTCAGCATGCAAAAAATTAAGTATCTGTTATGTTTCAGGCATTACATTACTTTACACCCGTACTTTCCAAACTGTGGGCCATGCCCCCCCCCCCCCCCCCTGGGGTCTTTTAGTTTTGTTGAGGGGGCCATGAAATAATGAAAATAAATTTAAAATGTTTTAAGACTAAGTGTGTATGTAAAACACTACAAATGTAATATTTGCATTTGATTTTTGCATTGTATTGAATATAAATACAATAAATATTATAATAATATATGTCTGTATCATAGCCTGTGTAGCTCAGTCAGTATAGGCTAAGCCAGTGGGTCAGAAAGACCTGGATTCTATTCCCATCTATGATATGAGGAACCTTTATCCGGTCTCTTTTGACTACTTAGAACAGGCAAACTGGCCCTGTAAACACACATGGATTACAGTCATGAATACTTACGACAATATGTGGAAGAGATAGGGTCCTTACCACTTGTTATGCCCATAGTTAACCATTAGTCACAACATGGTAGTCAACCTCCTAGATAGGAGATGACACATGAATGTGATGTCTGCATTACGAATTTTTTTTCCGATGGGGGGGGGGCATGAAAGATTTTACTTTTTCCAAAGGGGCTTTTACATCCATAAGTTTGGGAAGCACTACTTTACACTATGCAAATACATCTAACCAGCAAACCATTTTCACATTTGCTCGTGCTTCATAAAACTCCTTAACTGAGTGAGTATAAGAGAAAAAAAATTAGGCTACTGAACTACCAAATTCCACAATCTCTTTCACACAGATGTTAGTATTTGCTGCATTCAATTTTCCCTGCTATCTATTAAGTCCTAAGAATAAGTCATACTCCCTTCAAAGTTCAACTCCAAACTCACAAACAAATTTTTCTCCCCTGTTCATTCCAACTAATGTTTTAACTCTGAAGAAAATCTACTAATCCTCTTTCCTCTTACCCTTTCCATAATTTGTTGCATTGATAATTTCAGAAATGCATAAGTATGAAATTTTTGGAAATCAGATTGGTATGGTATGGCCAATATTTTTTCCTACTCATTCTGGAAAAAATCAACTGAGGCTTTGAATTTGCAAGTTTAGCTTAGCAGAGAACATTTCAGAAGATGGTCACTGCAATAATTTGCATATAAGTAAGAAGTTAAAAGATTTCTTCCCCCCCCCCCCTGTGGATACAGGAGAGCCATACACATGCAAGAGAGATGGAAGTAGGGTTCATCAAAACTTGTGTGTGTACATACACACAAGGAAACACAAATCACAACTGCAGTTTGGATATGGCTTGTAATTTCTGATCCAGTTGAGTGGTATAGGCTGAAAAGGAAGAAGGAAATTGTACTGAAATCTAGAATGCCAAATCGATATGGCCACAAGGCAGTGTAGTATGTCTGTCAAACTGCATGTATTCTCTGGTTGGTATGCATATTTTGTGAGATGAAAATTCTGTTAGTTTGAGGAGGAAAACCTTGTTTTCTTTGTGAGACTAATTCACTGAAATTGAGAGGGAATGAAAGAAAATCATTCATATACAGGAAAAAAAGAACAGTACCTCAAAACTCTAACACTGAGAAAAGTTTAAGGATTAAAAAAAAGTATATTTTTCTTAGACTTTTGGCTCTTCATTTTAGCAAATATTTATCTTATTTAATATTATTATTAATATTAAATATACTTTTAATATATTATAATTTTTTAAACATCTGTACCTTTTCATCAGATGATTTTTTACTATGTTCTTCATCTTCTTTCTGTTCAGCTAATGAGATGTAACCAACAGATGGAGGTTCCCATTGTGATTCTTTGAAAGATAAAAATACATAATTATATGTTCGTTAACCATAATCAGTAACAGAATCTCTGATAGAAACATCTATTGAAACTTTCTATATCAAATGCAACTTTTTTTATCCTTAACAATAATTAAAATATTATTTTTTATTATTATTTGCAGATGATCAGGTAATAATATCAGATAAGGAAGACAATTTACAAAGAGCAATATATAATTTAAACATATAGTAGAACAGTTTGGAATGAAAATTTCCATAGATACAACTAAAACAATGGCATTTTCTGGACAAACTCTAGTTAGAAGTAAAATAATTATTAATAATAAAATATTAGAACAGATAAATACTTTCAGTTATCTTGGATGTGAAATATCATATGAAGGAGAAAAAGACAAAATTAAAAACTTCAAACTTTTTACAGATTATAGGTCTGATAAATAGAACACTCAACCCAAATATAGTACAAAAAGAAACACCCTTGAAAATATATAATACTTTATCAGTGTCCACACTGATATATGGCAGTGAAATTTGGGCAATAAACAAACAAGATAAACAAAGAATAAAAACAAGTGAAATGAGATTTATGAGAAGAACTGCAAAATACACATTATTAGATCAAAAAAGGAACTAAGACATTTTAAAAGAACTAAAAACAAAATCAATAGAAGAAAAACTAAACAATTATAAACAAAAATGGATTGAACATGCAAACCGAATGGCCAACACCGACATCCTAAACAAATACTAAAATATAAGCCAATTGGAAAGAGAAGGCAGGGTAGACCTCAAAAAAAAAAAAAAAAAGGATGGATAATGAGACCGGAAAAGACCAATATGGTCTATAACTGTAATTAGTGTTATGATGATGAAAATGTTATTAAATATGAAACATTAAATTAAATATAATTCTGGTAGATGCTATTTCATTTGGCAAGGAAAATTCTACAAACAGAGGGGATAGCCATGGATTCTGCACCACTGGCCAACTAGTTCATGGAGATCTTTAAAGAAAATGCCTTAAATCTGCCCCACATAAACCCTATGCTACGAAGATGATGTGTTCTCCATTTGGCCACATGACCTGGATCCACATTTTCTTAACACATCTAAACAATCGACACCCCAGAATCCAGTTTACCTTAGGAAAACAACAACAGTCTCCCATTCCTAGATACTCTGATTACACACCTGCCCGATCAATCTCTGGCATTCTCCGTTGACAGAAAACCTACACATACAGATATACATCCAGCAGCAGTCACCCCCTCCTCTAACAATATGGAATTATAAAAATCCTATATAACAGGGTAAAATTAATTAGTTCTGATAACAGTGGCCTAACTGCTGAACTTGACCATATTCTTAACACTTTCTTAGCCAATGGCTATAATCCCTCCAAAATATTAAAACCTTGTAACCCCCCCCCCCCCTTTTCAGAGTAAAGATTACTCAAGGTCTATCACCATTCCATATATCTGGGGCACATCTCTGAAAAACTGACCAAAAATCCTAAGGAAATAAAATTTATAACCAATTATAGACCATATAAAAAATTGGCACCCCTTATTTGCTCCACCAAAGACAAGCCATATTTCCTAGACCTACCAGGTTCCTTGCAGTTGCAAACTGTCCTACTATGGCCAAACAAGCAGGAGAGCCAACATCAGAATTAATACACATATGTACAAGAACGTCAACTAGTTTCACTAGAATACTGTCTAGCTTTGTCAAGACTAAAAAGGTGAAAGAAAATAATAAATGTAAAAAAACGAAAGAATACAGTAAACCGTTAACAACGGTTAGGCAACCAAATTTGACAGCTCACGTGACAATGTAAGCATGAAGCGAGATGCTCCAGTCATTATTGTGAATATGCGTTACATAGTTTTTGGCATACTGTAGTTCTGCTATACTTAATAAATTAATCAGATTTTTCCATGTATCTTTCAATACTGCTCCTTGATTTCTGTTCAGGTCCTACCTGTTCATAGGACCACTGCTGCTTTGAAAATTCGGCATCTGTAATCGTCTTCTATATATGGCATCGAGCTGTTTTCCCAGTCTATTGCATGGTTAGAAGTTGAGAAGTGATGTGCTAAACCTGAGGTATCTGACTTGTTGTGATTTACATCTCCAACATGTACTTTCTGTCTAATTTTAGGCTTCTTAAAGTTTGGTCTATGTAGAAAAGTCCACAAGTGCATGGTATTCTATAAACCCCTGCATATTTGAAAAAAGAAATGCTGTCTTTAGGGGATCTCAAAAACTGTCTGATGGTTGCAGTCAGTCTAAACACAACTCTGATGTGTAAGGCTTCAACATTCTAGCAATTTTAGTCGATACTGAACCAACATAGGGGATGACAACAGATGAAACGTATTGAGTTGCTATCCTTTGTTATCATTCTCGTCTTTTGACCAGTATATCTAAAAAAGGAAGTTGTTGATTGTTTTCCAATTCTAAAGTGAATTTGATTTTGTTATGAACCGAGCTGATTTTATTTAGGAACACATGTAAGCGTTCTACTTTTTCTTTCCAAATGATAAAAACATCATCTACGTACCTCCACCAGACTGTTGGTTTTGGAGGTTAGAATTTCCTTTTCTAATTTCTCCATGAACAAGTCTGCACATGGTGGTGGTGGTGACAGGGGACTGCCCATGGCTAGACCTTCCAATTGTTGATAAACGATGTTGTTGACTTTAAAGAAATTGGAATTCAGGCAGTGTTGGAAAAGTTGTGTGATATCCCTTTTGTCATATCCCACACTAACTTTAATTACCTCAAAAAGATGGGATCTTAGCATACTACCTGTACTACTTACAATATGTTATGAAAATAATAATCTTCTGTGTAATTCTATATCATTTTGCATTATTTAGAGACTAAAAGTTATCAATATAAACTAATCTTTACCTGGATTAGAGGATTCCTTATAGAGATCTTTATGCAATATAGAAAATATAAGACACTCTATACAAACTCTTCCATGGCTCACATTTCTTATAATTATTACTAAACATATGTATATTGAACAATGTAATGCATATATCATTGGATTTAAAATAAAAAAAAAGTTTTTTCTGGAGCAGTTAAAGCTCAACTTTTTTTTTTTTGTCGATGACTCACTTCAGGTCTTATAAAATCTGGTAGTCCTGTTAAAAATTTAAAGACACTAATTATATACAAGTATGGGAGATAAAACATTTACCTCTTTTAATCGACTGCGTTTGCCATCTTCTGGTTTGTATAGGATGAGGGATTCCAAAAAAGGGTGACACTTCAGGATATCTGAGTTGATGCCCAAGTCATCTGAGTTGTAGTTTTTTGACTATACTGACAAATGGTTCTTGCTTAGCCAGATCTAGCACAGTAGAGTTAGCGATGCGGTCCATCCAGGTGTATCCAAGGATCAGTCCGAGACATGTAGTTCCAAAGGAGTTAATTAGATCTGTAGTTTTTTTTTATGCTTATTGTCCAGGTTTGAGAACCATACAAGAAGATGGATCTACTGGTTGCATGGTATAGTCTTAATTTTGTCTTTAATGATACTAATGATGAGGCATTTCCAGATGGGATGGAGTTTGTTATGGAAGACTAGCGCTAGCTGCTTACGTTTTCTGATAACATTTTCTGTCTGATGTACGATCCAAGGTATTGAAAATCCTTTACTCTTTCTAAGGGTTTATTGTTGATATGAAGTATAAAGTTTTCACAACCTATTGAGAATACTTAGGACTTTTGGATGCTGATCTGCAGACCAATAAGTTTAGCCTGTGCCTCTAGTAGACTGAGATGTTTTTGTGCATTTGTTGGTTCTGTATCAATAAGTACAACATCGTCAGCAAAGCTAAGATTAGTTATTTGCATGGTGTGGGTGGATGTTTTAATGTTAAAACCAAGATCTTCTGTGTTGATGGTCCAGAAGACGTAGTCCAAGCATATTAAAAACAAATAAGGTGCTAGTACATCACCTTGCAGGACTCCTGTTGTCACTGGAAATGATTTAATTTCTCTTTTCTCCAAATTTTCTCAAAACATTCCTATGACTGGTAATCATTTCCTACTCTGCTGTTTAGATCTCCAACAAGGACCAACTTTTTTTGTTGTTGTTGTGTCAGCTGCCTTCTCTAATACCTTGAAAACTTCCTAACATAAGCACAAAGAAGTCTCGTGTCCAGTTCCCCATTCTGATTATGCCCATATCACTCTACTTGATATCGCCTACCATTTAAGAAGATTATCCTCATATTTAGTGTTTATAGCTATTCTTTTTCCCTGATTGTTATTTCCTGAATATAACATCTTGTAATCGTTGCTCAGAAAGATCTCACCTGCTTTTGTCTTCTTTGTTTCGGTAACACCTATTATGTTGATCTGGTATTTATCCAATTCTTCTGCTAGTTCCATTTCTTTTCCATTGATGCTTCTTGTGTTGATGGTGCCAATCTTGATCTCTGATGATGTTGAGTTGGGGGTCAATCATTTCCTGGATTCTAAAAGGAATGAAGTTTAAAAGTCATTGCACCAATTGAATTGAACACTTGTAAAATTTACTTAATGCTTGGCATAAAACCAGTCTCTTTAATGTGCCAATAACAAATTGGCACAGTTTTTCACCATAGAGAGATATTAGCATTAGCCAATGTTGGCTGTCCAAATTATAACCTATATGATCTCTTCTACCTCATTATGAGGGGGGGGGGGTACTTGTGCCTTTGTGCAAGCTGATATTTCATGTTAGGGGAATGCCAAATCTGGAATGCTCTTGTTTTGACTTTCCCTGGCTTAAGATTTCCTTGTACCATTCAGTTATACTCATTTGCTGTCATTACTGCTCTCCAGATTCTTGAAATTACTCAGCTCTTCAAATTCTTATCTCTGAAGACTGATTACTGCAAATGCAGTATTAACCTAGTTGACTTTAATATGTCCCCAACTCCAACAGCTTCCCTTTCTAATGTCATCAATCAATCTGAAAGAGATGCTATAAATTTGTTGTAAGCAATGATCCATGATCTAATACAACCATCCACCTACTGTACAATGCCAGATAACCTCCACTCTTTCAACAATCTTAAGCTTTTCTTTTCACAACCACCAGTTCTCTCCCAAAGTATACTGGAGAGGTCACTTTCCTTTCAAACAATAGTGATCTTACCTGTCTGCTGGATAAATATTAATTGTAGCGTACTGTAATGAACTTTAAAATTATCAATGCATTAGATATACTGACAAACAGAAAATGCTGCTTCCTTTCTTTTAGGCTTGCATGGTGATTCGAATGTATTTTTGGAAATTATGGAGACAACTACCATGTTTGAATAAAAACTTTAGTTTAATATTACTAAAATTTCACAATTCAACGTTTAGACCTTTATGTCAAGGTCATCTTCTGGAGTGTACAAATATACACAGGAAACAAGCTATACTACAATCATACTGGTTCGTTAAAGACACTGACTAACCGCTACCACAATTGTTGGCCTGACCTCTGGTGAAAAATAAATAAATAAAATAAAAAATAAATAAATAAATAAAATAAAATAAAATAAATTATACATTAATGCTAGAGTCCTATTATTTGTGTTGTCTACTATATACATATATTAACATCATTCCATCCAGTTGGAGTGGAATGGTTTCTAATACTAGCAGATTGGCTAGAGTCCTGACTTATGTTGAATCTTTCATATTAGGTTGGCTGAATGTGTGCCATCCAGATCCTTGGAATTTTCATACCATCTTTATTGTTGATATTTGGGTGGTTTATCAGGATTTCGCAGGATTCTTTAAATTTTCTTTCGTACCATGTTTTTGTGCGGTGTAAGAAGCAGGTGCTTTTCCAGTTGATTTGGTGTAAGGTGTTAAGTGCATGGTCTGAGAGACCTGCTTCACCATAATGGTTATATTTAATGTGTCTAATGTGTTCTTTCTTGCGTATAGGGATTGTCCATCCTGTTTCACCAATGTATGGTAAGTTACAGGTGCAGCGGATGCAATAGACTCCAGGAGAAGTCTATTGCATCCTCTCAGGATCCTCTCCTGGGAGGAGAGGATCCTTAGAGGAGCTGAATATGGTTTTAAGTTTAGTGGGTGGTTTAAATGTGGCATTGAGGTTATAATGTTGTATGATTCTGTTGATTTTTTCTGATAACCCTTTAATGTATGGGATGGCTATGGTTTTACTGTAATCTAGATTCGTTTTTGTTGTGGTTTTACAGAGTATTTTATTGACAGTATTTTTGTTATAGCCATTGTTTATGAATGTGTCACTAATGATTTTTAGTTCTTGTTTCAGGGCTTGCTGGTTAGAGCAAATAGTTGTGGCTCTGTTTTTAAGGGTGTTTATGACTCCATATTTTTGTGCTGGGTGGTGGTATGAATTCGCATGTATGTATTGGCTCGTGTGTGTCGGTTTTCGGTAGACCGTGAAGGATAGACTGCCTGAAGGAAGACGTGTAACTAGTGTGTCTAGGAACAGGAGCGAATTTTGGTTTTCGATTTCGATGGTAAATTGTATGCGTTCGTGTTGTTTGATTAGGTGGCTGAGGAATGTGTTTAGCATTTGTTGCCCGTGCGGCCAGATCGCGAACACGTCGTCAACGTAACTGAGCCAGATTGTCGGTCGAAGCGTGGCAGAATCAAGAGCCCTTTGCTCAAAGGTTTCCATGTAGAAGTTCGCGATTGGGGGGGGATAATGGTGAGCCCTGGATGGGGCTCACCATTATCCCCCCCACGGTGGCACACATTCAGCCTGGATTTTCTGGATGGCACACATTCAGCCAACCTAATATGAAAGATTCAACATAAGTCAGGACTCTAGCCAATCTGCTAGTATTAGAAACCATTCCACTCCAACTGGATGGAATGATGTTAATATATGTATATAGTAGACAACACAAATAATAGGACTCTAGTATTGATGTATAATTTTTTTTATTTTATTGCATTTTATTTTATTTTTTATTTATTTTTTTTTTCACCAGAGGTCAGGCCAACAATTGTGGCAGTGGTTAGTCAGTGTCTTTAACGAACCAGTATGATTGTAGTATAGCTTGTTTCTTGTGTATATTTGTACGCTCCAGAAGATGACCTTGACATAAAGGTCAAAACGTCGAATTGTAAAATTTTAGTAATATTAAACTAAAGTTTTTATTCAAACACGGTAGTTGTCTCCATAATTTCCAAAAATGCATTCAGATCACCATGCAAGCCTGAAAGAAAGGATTCAGATCATCCATGGAAATGATACCCACAAGCACTGCAATCGCTATGGTAAGCTAAAGATTCGTATTTCTCTCCTGATTAATCGACTGGCCTTTTTAAAAGATGCAGAGACAATAACCTCATTCCAATCTGCATCAGGCTAAAAAAAATAAATAAATAAAAAATAAAAAAATTTATGTCCGCTAAGGCACTCCGTATCTATGACCGCACAGAAAAAGCAATGCTTAGAGAACAGATCCAAACAGCCCGCCGAAACCTAGCTACAACACAAAATCTAGTTTCTAAATTACAATCAGAACTATCGAACTATGTTAATCCAGACATTCTACAAACACTTGAAAGAATTACTGACAATTCGGCCAAGCATACCCTGGAAAAGAATAAAGAAAAACTCAAGAAAAAATTCCACAGGTTGAAACAACGGCAAAATATGACGGCCAATCAGAGGACTTCCTCCCCGAGAAACAACAATGAACAACAAACAAGGGAGACAAGGAGCGACCAACCACCGACAAGCAAGAACCATGTGATCAACATATCAAGCCACACCCTGAACAACGGCGAACTCACGCTGCTGAATAAAGGACTGATCTACGCAATAGCGCCTAAAAAGGTAAACAAACTGGATTTTATCTACCACATTGAAAGAGGCATCAGATCCCTACCTAACAATATAGCAGACAAAATACGACTAGAAACCAGTAATGTCATAAACACCAAGAAAACCATACAGAACAACCTGACTAAAACAGAATTAGCAGCAATTAAATCATTAAAAGCCAAACAAAACATAATAATAACGAAAGCTGATAAAGGCAGTGCCACTGTTGTCCTTGACAGGTCAATATACATACTGCAAATGAACCAACTAGTAGCCGATAACAACACACATAAAATGGTAAATTATAACCCAACAAAAAGGATCAAGGATAAAACAGAAAAACTACTAAAGTCTGTCACTTCTTGGCCACCAGACACAGTTAAAAAACTCAAACCCCACTACGCCCGCACCCCCAGAATATATGGGGTTCCGAAAATACACAAACAAAATATGCCCCTTCGACCAATAGTGGAAGGAATAGACAGTCCCAATTACCACCTAGCCAAGAAATTAGCGGCAACACTCAAGGAGTTGGTAGGTCATTCCCCCTCCTACATAAAAAACACACAACACTTTATAAACAAAATCAAAAACATAACACTCGACAAAGACGACTTATTAATCAGTTTTGACGTTTCTGCCCTTTTCACTAATGTTCCCATCAATGACACAATTCTCCTACTACAGAACAAATTTCCGCCCGATATTACGGCCCACTTTGCCCACGTACTAAAGTCTGGTTACTTCGTGTGGCAAAACAAATTCTACCTACAAAAGGAAGGTACAGCCATGGGCTCACCATTATCCCCCCCAATCGCGAACTTCTACATGGAAACCTTTGAGCAAAGGGCTCTTGATTCTGCCACGCTTCGACCGACAATCTGGCTCAGATACGTTGACGACGTGTTCGCGATCTGGCCGCACGGGCGACAAACGCTAAACACATTCCTCAGCCACCTAAACAAACAACACAAACGCATACAATTTACCATCGAAATCGAAAACCAAAATTCGCTCCCGTTCCTAGACACACTAGTTACACGTCTTCCTTCAGGCAGTCTATCCTTCACGGTCTACCGAAAACCGACACACACGGGCCAATAACATACAATACATATGTTATGCGAATTCATACCACCACCCAACACAAAAATATGGAGTCATAAACACCCTTAAAAACAGAGCCACAACTATTTGCTCTAACCAGCAAGCCCTGAAACAAGAACTAAAAATCATTAGTGACACATTCATAAACAGTGGCTATAACAAAAATACTGTCAATAAAATACTCTATAAAACCACAACAAAAACAAATCTAGATTACAGTAAAACCATAGCCATCCCATACATTAAAGGGTTATCAGAAAAAATCAACAGAATCATACAACATTATAACCTCAATGCCACATTTAAACCACCCACTAAACTTAAAACCATATTCTGCTCCTCTAAGGATCCTCTCCTCCCATTAGCACATCCTGGAGTCTATTGCATCTGCTGCTGTAACTTACCGTACATTGGTGAAACAGGACGGACAATCCCTATACGCAAGAAAGAACACATTAGACACATTAAATATAACCATTATGGTGAAGCAGGCCTCTCAGACCATGCACTTAACACCTTACACCAAATCAACTGGAAAAGCACCTGCTCCTTACACCGCACAAAAACATGGTACGAAAGAAAATTTAAAGAATCCTGCGAAATCCTGATAAACCACTCAAATATCATCAATAAAGATGGTATGAAAATTCCAAGGATCTGGATGGCACACATTCAGCCAACCTAATATGAAAGATTCAACATAAGTCAGGACTCTAGCCAATCTGCTAGTATTAGAAACCATTCCACTCCAACTGGATGGAATGATGTTAATATATGTATATAGTAGACAACACAAATAATAGGACTCTAGCATTGATGTATAATTTTTTTTATTTTATTGCATTTTATTTTATTTTTTATTTTTTATTTTTTCACCAGAGGTCAGGCCAACAATTGTGGTAGCGGTTAGTCAGTGTCTTTAACGAACCAGTATGATTGTAGTATAGCTTGTTTCTTGTGTATATTTGTACGCTCCAGAAGATGACCTTGACATAAAGGTCGAAACGTCGAATTGTAAAATTTTCGTAACATTAAACTAAAGTTTTTATTCAAACACGGTAGTTGTCTCCATAATTTCCAAAAAAGAAAATGCTGATATTTGTTGTATTGTTTTCACTTGGAATTATAAATTACCACATTACTTGCTTAATTGGCTATGAAATATGTGCAAGCTACTTTTTTTTTCTTTTTCATGGTGAACACAAATTTTGGAATTATTTGAATTGATTTGCCCATCTCCATAAATAAACTTTGTTTACCAAAGAAAATTTCTGAAACATCATTTCTCATTTTCAGTTTTCCAGGTTTGTTACTTTTTTTTCCTGTTATTGCTTTAAACAGAAAAGCTCCAGAAGGTAAAGAATTTTTTATTCTAATTATTCTGTAAAGTAGAATGCAAGTTTGGAATACATTAACTGAACAATGGATTTTTACTTTTTCATGCACCACAAAGTTTTTTGGCAATTAATATTGCAAATAGTTATGATCATAATTAATGAAAAATTAATAAAAAAGGGGGGTGAGGATGTGTGCTGTTTGTTTGTTCCCTACAGAAGTAAGATCATAAAAGGCTCCCAAAATTATAAAATACTGAACAATGAATCAGACATTTCAAAACAGAAATGAAAAAAAGGCTAAAATATCAAATTGGTAAAACAGTTTGTGCAGTAGAAAAAGGTCACTACTCTATCTCATTTTGGATAGAACATCACCTGCATTTAATATAAACCATTTACATGAATAAATCAGGTTTTTGGATATTAGTCAATAGGTTTTTTGTACTTTTTCCTCAAAAGGACTAAATTGAGATCAGCACCACCACCACTCTATACAGTAAAATAAGCTTCAGATTTTTAGCCCTAAATGGAGTACAAAACATAATATTAACTAAGCCTATATCATAAGGTATACCATATCATACAAATAAACGATCAACTGTACTATATATATATATATATCTAGTACAGATTTTTAAACATTAAAAAGAGCATACCTCCAGTTTCTGAGTTCCAGTAATATGTATAACCTTCATCTGAAACTGCTTCAAACCAGGATTTCACATCAGGAATCTTCTCGTGGACACTATCATTTTCTGAATTAACAGTTATTTCTTTCTTTTGCTGTTGTTGTGGCTTAACCTTAATATATTTTGCTGCTAATTCTGGATCATTTTCAATGTCCTTCTTAAAAGCTTTAAGTGCTTTCTGAAATAAATAAAAAAAAAAAAAATTGTGTTAAAGCAAGTCTTTTTTTCAATAAACAATATATTTATTACGTTATGTGCTACAATTTTCTCATATTTCTCTTCAATGGATAGCTCATATAGTTTTCATACCAATAATTCAAGTGTTTTTTTCCATATCATTTATCAAGCTGAGTGCTTTCATTTTGTAAAAGCAAAAAATCTTGAAAGAGGTTAAATTCAAAATGCTTTATTTCAGCATTTCAGATAGTTACCGTGTATATTAGTTCTCATTAACTACAGCTCCTGCTTCTCTCTCTCTCTCTCTGCTAATTTTTCATCTTCCATTCAGTTAAGAATGGAATCCAATATGTAATCAAATTGGATAAGACATTCTAAAATGTTTAACTTATTAACTAAAACATTTATCTTGAAGAATAATTTCAAGTTCTTTTCTGATGTCTTTATTTTTAATATAGTTCTGCCATTGATGTCACCTATTCACTTTATAATTTTCTCCAGAGCTCTCATATCTGTGATTTCTAGTCACTGATCCAGGGGCGGGAAACATTTTAGACCATCGACCCCTTCATGGAATCCTTGATCCCTCATCGACCCCCATCATGTTAAATAAATATAAGTGTTATCAATAATAAATTTCTCAATTTAAAAATAATAATTCCTTCACCCTTTTCATTGTTTCCTTGGTAAATGATGATATAAATTCAAATATTAAATATTCTTGCAAATACTGGTGGCACTTCTTCTATCAGGGGCTACCATTATAGGCACAATAACTTTAAAAAAATTACATTACACAGTAAATTCAAAGTTATCAGATCACTGAACACCACTCTGATAGCTATGCACGATAAATGCACACTAGCTCTGATTGTCTCTGTTCTAGATGTCTTCATCAGAGAGAGCGTGCACTTCCTTGTTGGCTCAACTGATTAAGGGTTTTTTGTTTTGCACAACAGGTGTAACACCTTATACATCATTGGATGTGGATTATACATAGGAGAAGAGATAGCCTGCAAAGAGCTCATTGAGTCTGTATAAATTACACACTTTTGGTAGCAGTTTTCTTTTATATGCACAAATGCAAGTTGAATGGCATGCAACTCTGCTGTATAATTACTGCAATCAGGTGGGAGATAGTAATGTCAAGAAACACAGCAGCACAGCCAACACAGGTATCAGTATAGATGGGCAAGAAATCAGTGGACTGCTCTGTGTGTGCATCAAACAATTGCAGATAGACAGATATGGAGTATGAGACTTCTGTAGTTGACGAAGTGAGAGGTTGCAGGATGGAATGCAAACTTACCATGGAGAGATGCTATTATGTTTGGTGTAGGCAATGTCAACATTCATGACAAAAGCTTGCATAGCTTGACACCTTGCCAAATGCCTTTTCTATGTATACGAAACTTAAATACAGATCCTCGTTACATTCCCATCATTTGCAACTACCCATCTTAAAGCGAAAATGTGATCCTGAAAATCAATCCCTACTATGGCTGAACCCAGCTTGTTCTTCCCAGGTTACTCTTCCACAATTTTTCTTAGAATTTTTTCAAGTATGCTCATGTAAGTTTTACCTGGGACACTCAATAGATAAATTCCTCTATAATTCTCACACTGAGTTTTCTTTCTTTCTTTTTAATAGGTAGGTGGTAGGAAAGCTCCACACTAATCACCTGCAATGCAATTATACAGTGCACTAGTGTTAAACCTTTTATACCTCAATATGTGAAAATTTCTAGCTGAATATCATGCACTATAGAATACACTGCATTTTCCACATTGAAGTGTTTGATGCCTTTTTTTTTTTTTTTATCTCAAAGATATTGATATGTACTTCTGACTACATGCACAAACTTAACTTCCAAGGATGAGTCCTCATGTTCTGTCTCCACCTTCTGTTATAATAAAAATTTTCCTCAGATGATATCCTATAACACCCATTCAGAACTTTCATGACTTTGATCATCGTGTCACTCTTCTTTTTCCAGTTTACTAGTGTATGTAGTCCACATATTTTGGATTTATCCTCCTCATACTCATACTCAAACTCAAACTACTCGATCATCTTTGTAACTGTTTTTTTGCACCTTTTTCACAGCTTCCTCATCCTCTCGAAACCCAGGTGACCACATCTGCACACAGTAGTCCAGTGAGATTATATCGAAGCCTTGTAAAGGGACAAAACGACTTCCCTATATTTACATGTCAGTGTTCGTTTCAGCATTGCAATTATCCTCTGAGCTGAATTCCATTTTTTGCTATGTGACCTTGAACTTCAAATTTCTATTCACCATAACTGAAACATTAAACTTACAGTAATCAAAACCAATTTTGGCTTATGGGTCTGAGAGCCACACTGAAAATAAAACAACTGATCAAAACTGAGAGACAAAAGATGAGTTCTGAGGAAAAAAAAAAAAATCGGAGTGAATAAATAACATTAATGAAAGAATAATTAAAATGAAGATATCAGAAAGAAAACTGACATTGTTATCTTTCAAGAACATTGACGCAGAGCTAGAATTAATGTAGGATAGAATGGTCAAACGAAGTGAACTGCAGATAAAAATTTATTAGATATAAGATCTAACAACGGTGGAACCCTGACATAATTGGGGGGGAGATTTGATACAAAAGTTGAAAAAATGTAAAACTATGGCACATTAGCACCTAGCTGCAAAATATGTAATCCAAGAATCCTAAAGATCAAACATGCATATTTTCAAGATGCTTCAGGTGTCCAACAAGCAAGGTAGTAGTGGTTTTGCATCAATCGATGAAAATCATCTACTACCTAAATATAACAAAAAAACATTAAATAGTCATCCAACAAATAACTGATGATTAGCAAAAAATAACTATAATAAAACAGTCTATTGATATCTATTCTCACCTCTTCAATCTTTCTCATTTCCTTTTCAAGACTTTGTTCTTCTTCATATTGTTTTTGTCCTTTCTTCTGAAGCTGTTAAAACAATTGAAAAAATGATGCAAAACTTAATAAAAAAAATAACAAATATAACTAAGATATAGGATAGGATGCAAATGTGAATTTTACATTTGCAACCACTTTTTTTTTTTCTCTGATAGCATATCATAACTTTAGTAAAGCTGTTCCATAAAACTATTGATGGATAATATCATTTAATAAATTCTCTTAATTTGTAGATTACTGAAGAAGGTTTCTGTTCACTATCAGGGACATAATTAGACAGTCATCAGACAAAAAAAAAAAAAAAACAAGCATTAAATCAAGCAAGATTTCATGTAAAGACAATAATTAGTGGGTAAAATCAATTATTAACAAAAAGGATACTACACGGTATGGAGATTCAATCATAAAACGTGACTGGCAGATGACTGTATGATTGCTTTGAGTTTTCTGAGTGATAAAATAAAAAAATTAACAAATGTAATTGAAAAGCAGAAAAGAAAAGAGATGGTAGTTTTGGCAAGAACAAACAATTTGTCTTGTAATAAATACTGCATGAGAAATTATATGAAAGGGCTGTTGGAAGAAGCAAGAGCAAGGAGTGAGAAAGTGAGTTAAATTAGTTTTTTAGTTAAGTTAGTTAAATTTTATAAGTTTTATGTTAGAATTAGTCTCTATGAAAAAATTTTTGAATGCATTGTGTGTGTGTGTGTATATATATATACACACACACACACACACACCGATATTTCTATAATATGTAATGCAATTTTATTGGGCCATCTAATGGTCTTTCTTAGAGCTGAGTAGTACAACAGCATTTGATCTGATTGGTCAATGGCGGACATTCCCTTATTATAATCTCTAATTATGTTTGGTTTCATCGAAAATTTTCCATTGCAGTTGGACAACTCTACCATTTCAACAACATGCATGTTAGAAATACAAAGTACTTCTTGTTTGTCTTTCCATTTACATATTATAACAGGACCATTTCGCTGCCAAAAAACCTCCCCCTTTTTCAATTTTCGATTTACCACCTCTATGGGATTTCCCTTTCTGTTATTATGCAGTGTTCCGCACAGATAAGTTTTTTGTGCAGTCAATAATTTTGTAAGAGTAACAGAATTATAAAAATTATCCATATATAATATGCAATCCATATTGAGATATTCCTCCAGTAAATGCAAAACAACTTCAGTAGTGTGACCCAAATTATGGTCAGTTTCTTCAGATTTTTCTTCTTCTTCTTCTTCTCTTCCGTCTAAGACAGGTTGAGTCTTCTCTTGAGCAGGATCTTCCAGTCTTCTCTATTCCTTGCTGTTCGAAAAAGTTCCTTATATGTCTTATATTTCTTTGGATTTACTGGAGTAAATTTTTATTTTCATAACAAGACCATCGGACTCACATAGTTCATAAAGTTTGATTCCGTATTTGGGTTTTTTATTTTGTATATACTGGCAGAAACTTAATCTTCCATGCCACAGCATCACTGATTTGTCGATACAGATATTTTTATCTGGTACATGTATAGTCTGTTGGAAGATGGTATTGAGTTATCAGTGAAGTGAAAATAATGCAATAACTGGAATCTATTTCGACTCATATGTGATCGCCAAAACATTATATTATAAAGTGGGCTTCTACTCCAGTAACGCTCTATTGTTGGAAAAGAATAAGGGAACATTTGTAATAAAAGTCCAATACAAACTTTCATTTCTGCGACACTGACGTCCTTCCATTGTGATGCCTTGTGAGATTTTCTAACTCGTGGAAGTTTTGCAATTTCTTGCTAAGCATATAAATTAGTTTGTTCAACCAATAATGCAAGAAACTCTTCTAAAAAAATAAGTCCACCAATGTTTGTACTGTAAAATCTGTTGTGTCCAGTTTCAAACCAACATTCTCTTGGAAAATAAATTTCAGGATCAAATATGAACGATAATTCCACAAATTATCATTCATATTTGATGTTGTTGCTTGGGAATTATCAGGATTATCTTCAGGTTCAGGGATAACTTCATCTTTGCTTTCCTCACTCGAATCCTCAGAAGGTTCACAATCGCTACTGTCGTAACCATCCTCAGCAAAAACCTCGGCAAATTCTGACTCACTTAGATTAGCGTAGTACTCAAGTTCTTCTTGAGTCAGTGGTCTTTTCTTATCCATATTGTGGGGTTATATATATATTATAATAATAATTATAAAACAAAATACTCAAGAAAGAAGTAAATGTAAAGTACTCGACTAAGTTTGATTGACTACTGACGAATTTACACACATATCGCTAACTCTGCTTTAGCGAAACAACGACAAGTTGAAGCGTGTCTGAGTACGAATTAACTCGTAGTTGGCTACTGCGAAGAACTTTCTGTTACACATGCCAACCACAAGATAACTTGTTTGACCTTTTTTTTCCAAAAAAACACATTCTATATGTTTTTTGGCGATTACTATGCATTATAATTAGGGTTTTGAATAATATGATATGATTAAATCAAATTGGCTTCTGAGACCCAAATCCTGAAAATTGCCGTGGCAGTCAACATGTTAATAATAAAATAATAGAACAGACAAATACTTTCAGTTATCTTGGATGTGAAATATCATATGAAGGAGAAAAAGACAAAATTAAAAACTTCAAAATTTTTACAGATTATAGGTCTGATAAATAGAACACTCAACCCAAATATAGTACAAAAGAAACATGCTTGAAAATATATAATACTTTAGCAATGCCCACATTATTATATGGTGGTGAAATTTGGGCAATAAACAAAGAATAAAAAACAAGTGAAATTAGATTTATGAGAAGAAAATTGCAAAATATACATTATTAGACCAAAAAAGGAACAAAGATATTTTAAAGGAACTAAAAACAAAATCAACAGGAGAAAAACTAAACAATTATAAACAAAAATGGATAGAACATATAAACCAAATGGCCAACACCTGATATCCTAAACAAATACTGAAATATACTGAAATAAAAATATATCAGGACTAGTGTCGAGGCTAGCTGGTGAAAGGACGTACTGTCGGAAAGCTCCTGAAAGATTTGTGATTTTTGTTGATTTATTAATATTTTGTTATATTTAATTGTGTAATTTTAGTATATTATGGTAGTTTTATTAGTGTAGTTAGTGTACTAAAGTTTTTTATAACATAATCTATGTCGGGAAGTCGCCGCTAGAGGGATTCGTAGTGTGTAGTGTTCGTGAAAGCTCCTGATAAGATTAGCGTTATTTTTAGTTATCGTTGATAAATTTATTTTAATATTGCGTAGTTTTGTTTGCCTTGCTTTGTTAGTGCATCTGTTTGTGTGTTTTTGGTGTTTATAATTTATAATTTGATAAAATACGTTACTAGTATGGCTCCAGTATGAAGGAAAATGGCAGCCAGTAATGATAGTTCGCCATCTTCTTTCAAGAACGGTAATGTAAAGAAGATGATTCAGTGTACTATCCGCGAAATGTATGCTTTGCAGGGTGCGATCAGAGTGTGGTTAGATGATAATAAAGGAGTGAATGTGTGTAGAAAATGTAGGGAGAATGAGGAATTGAAGTGTATTTCGGATCGTGAGTGTGATATTTTTGTCAAACTTCAGAATGAAGAAAATAGAGATATGACAAGAAACGGTGAGGTTGTACCAGAGAATTGTGAGAGTGTGAATGATAGTATTAATGGTTTTACAGAGAATAAAAAAGATGAGATAGATGCAATGAGTAAGATCGCGTTGTTGAATGGTGCGATACAAAGGGCAAAATAGCAGCTAGAGCGTATGAGCAAAAGTCGACTGAATGAACCAGCCAATAATAAAAAGTATGACAGGAAAAATAGGCGTATGAGTGTGAACATGAACAAAATGAAGGATAGAGTGCTGTATGTAGACTCGTTAGTACGAGGTGTGTTAGTTGAGGATTTGACAAAATCGTACCAACCTGGTGCAACCATAAAGGATGTAACTGAGTCTATTAGAGATCAAAAGGAAAGGGTGAACGAAATGATTGTTGTGGCAGGTATGAATGATTTGAAAGGAGATAAAATGGAAATGATAGAAGACCTGAATGAATTGTTTGAGGTAGCAAAAGAAAAGAGTGAGAGAGTTAGAATGATTAGTCTTTTGCCACGGTATGACAGTGAAATGTTTAAAAGAAGGGCCATAATTGCGAATGACTTTATGCATGGGTTATGTATGACGAGTGGTGTGGAATTTGTGGCTGTCTGGAATGAGTTCGATGGGCAAAAGGATCTATATAAGATGGATGGCTTGCATTTGAATGGTTATGGTGTAAGGAGACTTGAGAAAGTGTTGCTGAATGTAGTGGATGTGCAAATTCAGGGAAACTAGATTTATTAAGGGGGTGGGGTAGATATACAGTCCTTAGGGAGGCAGTTGAATGTATGAATGCCCGAGCGAATAAGGACAACAAATCAGAGTGGGATAGTTAATATAAGGCATCAAGGTAGGGTTGGGGCTAATAGGGATCTTAAATTCATGTACACTAATGCTAGGAGTATTAGGAAGAAGAAGGAAAAGTTTTTGGCCATGGTTGGCACTTCCAGACCACAGGTTATTGGTATTAGTGACTCATGGCTGACTGTAGATGATATAACTAGATTGAATGTGATGGGTATAGTGTGTTCAGGAATGACAGGGAGAATAAAATGGGGGGAGGAGTATTGTTGATGATAGCTGATGAGCTACAGCCAAGGAGAATAGAAGTTGATTGCAGGATAGAGAAAAGAACACATTTGAGGCAATTTGGTGCGAGATTGTGGCTAGCAGAACTAAATATACAATTGGGTGCTGCTAAAGACCAGGTGATGGAAAAGATGGTGGTGACAGTATGCACAAGCAAATAGAAGAAATGAGTGGAAGGAGGGTAATTATTATGGGAGATTTCAACTATGGTCGCATCGATTGGATTGAGGAGAGGACACACGGGAGAAAGGAATTGGATTTTATGCGGTTATTAAGGGATAACTATCTGTGACAGCATGTAATGGAAAATACTAGGGGTCAGAGAGTGCATGATCTAGTAATTACATCTGAGGATTTGGCCATTTCCACCTATAGGAATAATGGGTGGCACACCAATTGGCAATTCCTATAGGTGGAGATGACCTCCTAATGCTTCTGCCTGATATCTCCACTTGGGCCTGGCTCCCACTGAAGAGACCTCAATAAAGGTCGAAACTAGTCTGGGAAGTGGCTCTTCCCTTAATGTATAACATTAGACATATCCGCAAGGAGATGTGTTTTGCATTATAGGAGATACTGAGATAGGCGTGTTGGTAGCTTGCTCCACCTTTGCAACGAGTTGCCCTGGTGTTGTACCACCTTAACCCAGTCCTGAAGATACTTTCAGGCGCAAACTTTGTTTGTTCACACTTGGATAAAGGATTAAACTAAATTTATTATACTCTAACCAAGTGAAAAATAAACTTTCAAGAATCCTAAACAGTTTTTTAGATATGTAGCAAGTAAAAGGAAAAATGTACATGGCAGAATGATTTTAAAGAATGCCGATGGTAGGGAGGTAACTGAATCAGTTGATATAGTTGAGTTACTGAGTGAGCACTTTGCAAGTATATATCATCCAGGTGATGACATTGCAGAAACGAATAAACCAGTAGATTATATGGGAATTGTGGTGAATGAAGTGGAGGTGAGTAGTATATTGCATAACCTCAATGTCAATACATCTGTGGGAATGGATGGTATACCAGCTCATGTCGTACGAGAAGCAGCTAAAGAATTGTCAGTACCCTTGACCATTTTGTTTAATTTGAGTCTCGGGTCTGGGTTAGTCCCTAGGGGGTGGAAAGAGGGGAAAATAGTTCCACTGCATAAAGGTGGTTCCAAGACTGCTGTTGTAAATTGCCGACCGATTAGCATATCAGGAATCGTTGTCAAGGTCTTAGAGAAATTAGTCAAGAAGGGAATACAGGATTGGATGGATGTGATATTGTATGGGGGACAGCATGGTTTTGTGAAGGGTGGATCATGCCTCAATGACTTGCTCACGTTCTATAACAGTGACGGCTGAACTGGATGGGGATGATGGGTTTGCGGTGATGCTGCTGGACCTTGCCAAGGCCTTTGACAGGATACTAGATGGAACCCTAATCAGTAAACTGGAGCAGATGGGGATGGATATAGGGTTGGTGAGTTGGATGGGGAGGGGGGGGGTTGAGGGAGAGATACCAGAGAGTGGTTTATGCAGGAGCGGAGTCAAAGATGGCTTGTGACTACTGGTGTGCTGCAGGGCTCTGTTCTTGGACCACTGCTTTTCAATTTGTTCATCAATGATATAGGAAAGGATTTGAGAGGAAGTGTTCACTTGTTTGCTGATGATGCAAAGTTCGGTAGAGCAATTGTGAGTGCACAGGATGTCAAAATGTTACAGGATTATTTGGATAGTTTGGAGGACTGGACTAGGAAAAATGGATGTCAGTTTAATGTGCCAAAGTGTAAGGTTATGCACTTTGGGATGAAAAGAATAGCAGCAGTATATCGCATTGGTGGAACCATACTCCAGGAGATTGATGAGGCCAGGGATTTGGGAATATTGGTGGATAGGGAATTGAAGTTTAAGGGACACATTGCAAAAGTGACTAAATCAGCTCATCAAATCACTTGGCTTCTGAAAAATACTTTAACATGCAGAGACAAACAAGTTGTTGTTCCTCTGTATCAAGCCTTGATAAGACCCCATCTGGACTACTGTGCCCAGTTATGGGCACCATGGTTTCTTCGTGATGGGGGAGGAAGTGGAGAGGATCCACTTCCTCCCCATCACGAGTGACCAAGATGATAGAAGGTCTGTGGAATGAACCTTATGAGAATAGGTTGAAGATTTGTGGGGTGCAGAGATTGGACGATAGGCGAAGGAGGGGTGATATGATTGAGACATTCAAATTACTGAAGGGTTTCTACAAGATTGATCCAGAAGATATTTTTGAAAATATGACTGGTGGTGGGAGGACTAGGGGCCATGCATGGAAGCTGGGCAAGAGCGTTCTTGACAAGGGTGTTAGAGCTAGGTTTTTTACTTGGAGAGTGGTGAATGAGTGGAATAAGCTTCCAGAGTCTGTTGTGGGTGCTTCGACTGTGAATGAGTTCAAGGCAAGGTATGATAGATACTGTGTCAATGTCGAATAGTTGTTCTTGACATGATGTTAGGGCCTCCCTCGATGAGTCTGTCGACTCCTTGGAGTTGCCCGGAACAATAATAACAATAAGCCAACTGGAAAGAGAAGGCGGGTAGACCCCCCCAAAAAAGGATACTGGATGGATAATGAGACTAGAACAGACCAATATGGTCTATACCCATAATTGGCATTATGATGATAGAAATAAATTAAAAGGCCTATGATGGCAAACAATTTAGTAAGAACAGTTGTATCTAGATGTGTGGAGTGAGTTTATGGGGAGGAATTTATTTATACAAGAGGGACAGTGTATGTTGAATGTGTTTACTCTCAGCCGTCTGGAAAAGTTAATTGTTATAAGTCCTAACATAGTCAGGGATAGCTAGATTATGATGGGAGGAACGGTGAGAATCTGTGCAAAAGAGTGACCATGTTATGTAACTGTGCAGAGGAATGTGCATCATCATAGAAATGATGAATCAAAAACAATTGTGTGTTTGTCTGGTTCAAACTTATTAAGCAAGGATAAAAAAACATGCAGTTAACTTATTATGTCTATACACGAATTCCAGGAGTATTGTTGCCTTGGTAAACATGTTGGGGGTCCCAGATTGCAGGAATTAGTGAAGTCTGGCTATCAGAAGCAGATATACTAACTGGTATCAAGTGTAAAGGGTATAGTATTTTTAGGAAGGATAGACAAGATATGAGAATAGGAGGTGCTGCTGCTACTGATACTGAATGATTTGAGTCCAATTAGAGGAGAAAGCTATGACTGCAATGGTTGTGTTAATATATATGAGAGATTATATAGAGGATATTATCATCATCATCATCAAATTCCTGCCATGTACCCTCAAGGGGTGTACAGGATATGACAGTACTACATGAAAAAATTATATCATTACTAACTTCCTATCTACAATTTTCCTCCAAATCAGTCTGTTACTTGTCAAGACTCCAACATTATCAGATCTTATATTTCTATCGTCTAAGGCACTTTGTACCGTATCAATCCACCTATATCTTGGTCTTCCTCTGGGTCGTTTTCCTACCAACCTGGCAGAGAACACTTGTTTTGCTAATCTTTCCTCTCCCATTCTATTTAAGTGACCATACCACCTGAGATTAGCTCTGCTAACGCATTCCTGGATGCTGACAATGTCAAGTTCTTTCCTAATATCCTCATTTTTAATATGATATTGCCATTGATGCCATCTGTTCACGCCTCTAATCTTTCTCAGGACTCTCATATCTGCGGTCTCTAGTCTTTGGTCAAGTGTTTTACTTCTGACCCAGCTCTCAGATCCATAAGTTAAAATTGGTTTGAACACAGTCTTGTATACAGCTAATTTAGTGTTCCGACTAATTTCTTTCTTATTCCATATGAATTTATTCAATTGACTTCCCACGATACCAGCTTTGCTGATTCTGTTGTCTATTTCTATATTTAGTTTACCATCTTCAGTAAAAATTGTGCCTAAGTAGCTGAAATGTTTTACTTGTTCCACAGGTTCTCCATTCACAACACAGTTGACATTTTCAATGATTCTGCCTATTTTCATTGTCTTTGTCTTTTTATTGCTGACCTTCATACCATATCTATTACAACAGCTATTCAATTTAGTCAGAGAATCTTGCAGTCTTGTAGCGGATTTATTTAGAAGTATAACATCATCCGCATAAAGCAAAGAGCTGACATTAACATCTCAAATTTTGATATCAGGTTTAATACCACATTCCTTCATAATGTGATCCATATAGATAATGAATAACAGAGGGGATAATGTACATCCTTGTCTCACACCAGATTTAACATTAAACCATCTTCCTGTACTTCCTTCAATTCTAACTGCTGACTCACAACTCAAATAAAGACTAAGTACTGCTTGGTATAATGCCCCATTCACACCATATAACTGCAGCGTATTGAATAGCTTCTCTCTTGGCACCTTGTCATATGCCTTTTCCAAATCGACAAAACTTAAATACAGATCTTTGTTATATTCCCATGCTTTCTCGACTATTTGTCGTAAAGTGAAGATCTGATCCTGACAGCCTCTATTTGGCCTGAATCCAGCTTGTTCTTCACCAAGCTTTTCTTCCACAATTCTTCTCAACCGTTTCTCAAGTATACTTGCATAGATCTTGCCAGGGACACTCAGTAGGGAAATACCTCTGTAATTCTCACATTCAGTTTTATTTCCCTTTTTATATATGGGTACTATGAGAGCTCTACTCCAATCATCGGGAATTCGTCCCTCTGTCCAGGCTTTCTGAACTATGCAGTGCAGCCACTGTAAGACTCTTATACCACCATACTTCAGCATTTCTGGTCGAATATCATCTACTCCTGATGCCTTTCCACATTTCAAGCCACTGATGGCTTTTTCTACTTCAAGTATGGATATGTATTCCTGACTGCATGCCTGGTCAGTGTTTTTTATCACTGTGCTGTCATCACTGCTTGTTTCATTTAGCAGTTTTTCAAAGTAATTACTCCATACTTCAAGGATATCTTTTTCTCCTGTTTTCATTTCACCTTCATCATCTCTAATTCCTTTTACAGCACTCTTTCCTCCATTCCTAAGCTTCTTCAACAACCTCCAGAATATTTTGCCACATTCTTGATATTTATTTTCTATATTCTTGCCATAGTCCTCCCATGACTTTTGTTTAGCTAGTTTTACACACTGTTTAGCTTTCTTACATTTGTCTCTGTATTCTGTAAGAGTAAAAGCTGACTTATTTGCCAGGAACTTTTGATATGCTTTCTTCTTTTCCTTCACTGCCTCTTTAACTTCCTGTGTCCACCAGGGAGTTCTGATTTTTTTATCTTTGCACACAACCTCACCACATGCCTCTCTGGCAGAATCAATCAATGTTTCCTTCAGAGTTTGCCACTGAATCTCCAAGGTTTGATTCCTGTTCTCAAACTCTTTCATTTTCTTTTCAATAATATTTCTGTATTTTAGTCTACAGTTTGCATCTGAGAGCTGCTCAACTTTTATTCGCTTTAAAACTTTCTTACATGTTATTCTTTTCAATATGAAATTCAATTTTATCCTGCTCAAGACTAAATAGTGATCACTTCCAATTTCAAATCCTCTGTACACTCTGGTGTCCTGCACCAGGGAGAAAACATCACTATCAACAATAACATAGTCAATGAGACTTTTCTTATTCCTAGCCTCTTCTCTCCATGTGAATTTGTGCACATTTTTATGTTGTAACATGGTGTTAGTAATAACCAGTCCATGTCCTCAGCAGAAATCCAACAGATATTTGCCATTATTATTAGCTTTGCTCTTTTCTCCAAATTTTCCCAAAATATTTTTGTATATCTCACAATCATTTCCTACTCTACTATTTAGATCCCCAACAAGGACCAACTTTTCCTTTTTAATTGTGTCAGTTGCTTTTTCTAAAGCCTCAAAAAATTCCTCCACTTCTACCTTAGTAGAACCTTCTGTGGGACCATAGGCACAAATAAGTCTCATTGTCCAGTTCCCCATTCTCATATTTGCCCACATTACTCTACTTGAGACTGACTGCCATTCAAGAAGATTAGCGTCGTATTTTGTGTTGAATACTATGGCTACTCCTTCTTTTCCTTGATTGTTATTGCCTGAATATAACATTTTGTATTTATTGCTCAGAAAGATCTCACCAGTTTTGGTCTTTTTTGTTTCAGTCACCCCTATTATGTCGATCTGGTACTTATCTAATTCCTCAGCTAGCTCCATTTCTTTGCCATTCAGGCTTCTTACATTGATAGTGCCGATCTTTAACTCTGGTGATGTTGAGTTGGGGTTTATTTTCAGATTTGTTCCAGTAGCTGAGTTTTCGCTGTTCGCCCTGGTTCCCTGGCGAAAACAACGGGGGCCTTGTTTAACCGGGCGACGCCCCAGCCGGCATGAAATTTTGTCATGTTGTACCATCATTTTTTATTTTGGTTTAACCAATAAGAATACAATTTGGTCGGCTAAATCCCAAATTGCCAGCCCATCCTCGTTCATTCAGTATCAAAGTAGATACCCAACAGGGTGCACCACGAGAAGGTGAGGATTGGACATTAGGTCAGAAGCCCTGGTCGGTTCTCCGCATTCCTTTAAAGGCTATGTGGAGGTCTCCTCTCACTTATACAGCTTTGACCCTTAAGCACCCCATAGAGGATATTATCATAATGTTAATCCTACCGGCTGCACCAATGTTTAAATATAGGATTTTTATTTATTTTATTTAATCTCTTTTTTTACAATTATTTTATTTATTTCCGAGTGTACCTATATATTATATTGCCCAAGGGTTCGCTCCGATTGGTGCAATGACCTCTATTTTACTATTGCTTTCAGAATCCAAATAAATCACTGACTCAAGACCAAAATACAAAATAAACACATTTAATAAAACAAAAACAATAAATATACACTTCAAACAATTTACATAACTATAACTACAGAATTAATTGGATCCAAGGTCTTTTTATAAAATAAACTTACACTTAAGACTAGACTAAACACTTTGTTTGCACAATGACAGAAAGGATCCTGTGAAAATGAAGAATAAAGTCACATATCTTCGGAAAAGGGCCTTGACAGAGAAAGAAACTGGCTATAAAATATGTTCATAGCCAGTTTCTTTTTGTTTAATTTGAGTCTCGGATCTGGGTTAGTCACGAGGGGATGGAAACAGGGAAAAATAGTTCCACTGCATAAAGGAGGTTCCAAGACTGCTGTTGTAAATTACCGACCGATCAGTACATCAGGAATCATTGTCAAGGTCTTGGAGAAATTAGTCAAGAGAAAAATACAGGATTGGATAGATGAAAATGGGATACTATATGGGGACAACATGGTTTTGTGAAAGGTAGATCATGCCTCAGTAACTTGCTCACATTTTATAACACAGTGATGGCTGAACTGGATAAGGGTAATGGGTTTACAGTGATTCTACTGGACCTTTGACACGATACCACATGGAATTCTAATCAGTAAACTGCAGCATATGGGGATGGATAGGAGGGTAGTCGATGGAAAGATATCAGAGAGTGGTTTATTCAAGAGTAGAGTCCAAAAGACGGCTTGTGACTAGTGGTGTGCTGCAGGGTTTTGTTCTTGGACCACTACTTTTCAATTTGTTCATTAACGATATAGGAAGGGATCTGAGAGGAAGTGTTCACTTGTTTGCTGATGATGCAAAGTTCGGTAGAGCAATAGTGAATGCAAAGGATGTCAAAATTTTGCAAGATGATTTGGATAGTTTGGAGGACTGAGCGAAGGAAAATGGATGTCGATTTAACGTGGCA
The DNA here is from genome assembly GCF_054136105.1 of Typopeltis vanoorti. Taxonomy (NCBI): domain Eukaryota; kingdom Metazoa; phylum Arthropoda; class Arachnida; order Uropygi; family Thelyphonidae; genus Typopeltis; species Typopeltis vanoorti. The sequence goes on from NC_143553.1 coordinate 90,094,215, forward strand.
AAGTGTAAGGTTATGCATTTTCGGGTGAAAAGATTAGCAGCAGTATATCACATTGGTGGAACCGTACTCCAGGAGATTGATGAGGCCAGGGATTTGGGAGTGTTGGTGGATAGGAAGTTGAAGTTTCGGGGGCACATCGCAAAAGTGGCTAAATCAGCTCATCAAATCACTTGGTTGCTGAAAAATACTTTAACAAGCAGAGGCAAACAAGTTACTGTTTCTCTGTATCGAGCCTTGATAAGACCCCATCTAGACTGTGCCCAGATATGGGTGCCAGGGTTTCTTCTTGATGGGGAGAAGGTGGAGAGGATCCAGAGACGAGCGACCAAGATGATAGCAGGTCTATGGAATGAACCTTATGAGAACAGGTTGAAGATTTGTGGGTTGCAAAAATTGGTTGATAGATGGAAAAGGGATGATATGATTGAGACTTTCAAATTACTGAAGGGTTTCTATAAGATTAATTCAGAAGATATTTTTGAGAATAGGACTGGTGGTGGGAGGACTAGGGGGCCATACATGGAAGCTGGGCAAGAATGTGGTTAGCAAGGGTGTTAGAGCTAGGTTTTTTCCTTGGAGAGTGGTGAATGAGTGGAATAAGCTGCCAGAGTCTGTTGTGAGTGCTATGACTGTGAATGAGTTCAAGGCGAGGTATGGATAGATACTGTGTGAATGTCGAATAGTTGTTCTTGACATGATGTTAGGGCCTCCCTCAATGAGTCTGTCGACTCCTTGGAGTTGCCCGAAATAATAATAATAATTTTCACAGGATCCTTTCTCATCACTCATGTAGCACACATTAATTCTTCCTGGCTCAATTCTGTCTCCTTTTTAGTAGAAATAATAGATCCAGCGACTTAAGACAGATGAAACTTCCTAATCAGCATTTCCTTGAACATTCCTTTAGAATGTAAATAGCAACTTCTTCTTTTATTCACTAATGCTTATTAACAGTCTTAACTCTTCCACTTAAAATTCACAGTTCTATGATTCCCTTTTCGGAATCTACTACTAACTTTCTAATTAGTGTTTCATCGAATATTCCTTTTAAAAAGTCTACAGCAATATTTTCTTTTATTTATCAATACTTATTCCACTTTAAAACTTATTAGTTCCACGATTCCTTTTTCAGAATATACTATTAATTTTCCTCCAACTGTTATATAAAAAAACTCAAATTCCTCCTAATCTAAATATCTGCTGGCTTGTGTTCTAATTTTCTCTCCGAACACTCTTCTTGTTTACTCTCCGTTACCCTGATACTGAACGCCTTCCTTGTCAGCTGTCAATCACGTATCAAACTTCTCGGCGAACATGCACACTCCACGAAAACTGGCAAGCAAGAAGTTAGGTATAATGGCTGACACGTAGATTACGTCAGTGTAACGAGAATGTCTCTTCAAAACACAACACTTGATATTTTAAATTAGTACAACTATTCAAATCCAGTAAGTACATAAATCTTTAACCACTTTACATTTCATTTTAATAAAATAACATCAATAATGGGCACATCGCAAGTGCCGACAATGCGTGTTATGAAACTAAAACTAATAAACATTCTAACATAAACCATTTGTAAAAATATTCAGAATTTTAAATTATGATTATTTTTGCAGTTGTGTGAGTTGGAGTCTAACAAGATCAAATACATAGTTAAATGTTATCAGAGACCTAGTGAATCAGTTGCTAGTGATAATGAAATGCATTACCAAATAGGCATGATGGTTATGAAATGAATAATCATTATGAATGATTTTAATTATCCAAACATTGATTGGATCTGAATCCCAGCAAGAAAAAGATTACGGTTCTCAAAGGAATACAGACAGGGCAGCTCCTGAAAAACAAGTGTACCTTAATGGAGAAAGAATTGAGGAAGTCAGCAAGTTCAAGTATCTGGGATCCATTATTGATGTTATTAGTAATTAATAATATCCATTATTAATAATTAAGAATTGCTGTTCAGAAGAAGGTTAGGAATGGCTAAAGCAAAAGTCAGAAACTTGTCTAAAATCTGGAAGAATGGATCTATCTCATACAGGAACAAAGTTGAGGTTTTGGATGCAGCTGTTTTTCCAACAGCAGCTTATGAATGTGAGACTTGGAACTGAAAGAAGTCTGATAGGAAAAGAAAAGCTGCTTCTGAGATGTGGTATTACAGAACGCTGTTGAGGATAAATTTTGAAAGGTGGACAAACAGAAAAGGACATTGATAGAAGAAAGTTGAAATACTTTGGATATATTGAAAGGATCGAAGGAAGACTTCTTAAAACAGTAATAGAAGGAAAAATAGGAAAGGGTAGACGCTCAATGAGATGGATAGATGGTATGCCTGGAGTGACTGATCTTCAGAGAATTGAAGTCTCTAGAAAAGCATACAACTGGACCACTTGACAAGGACTAGTATGGCACATCATTGAGAATCTGAGTGATCATACAGCATCTGTTGATGTCCAATGAATAAATGGATGTAGTGGATGGGATGAAGTCTCAAGAGAAAAATGAAAACAAATTTATTGAGCTTTTGCAACACAACTTCCTCAAGAAGTATGTGACAAAAGAAATTCGAGGCCAAAGAGTGTTAGATCTGATTATAGTGTCAGAGGTTTTTTTTGTTAAAGATGTGAGCCACCAGTTGGTGACAGTCATCATTCTGTACTGACTTGGGAAGTCAGAAGTTTATGGATGCTCTATTCAGAAAAAAGTTACATGCTAAACTACAAAGTAGGAAACTATGACCAATTGAGAAGTATACTATTATGATCAATTGAGAAGTATACTAGGTTCTGTACCATGGTATAATTTACTAGATAGAAAGGATATCAGCAGTGCATGGAAGACATAAAAAATACTTAAATGATGTGATATCAGAATATGTCCATCAAATTACAAGAATAAATAAGGTAGGAATGAAATAGATGTATAATTTCATCAAGCAAGAGATTGATAAGAAAAAGATGTGAAAGGAATGCTGTATGCATAAGAATGTCATCTATGAAAATTATAAGGAGCAGACCAGAAGCATTACAATTGTTGTATGGAAAGCTGTCTGAGTGAAAAGAAACCCCAAAAGAATTATATTGTTATGCTGCAAGAAAAAGAAAATGTGAGAATGAAAGAATAATTCTGCTGAATGTAGATTGCTAAAAGCTATTAACTTGGTATAGGCAACATTGAGCTCACTGCTACTTCTTGGCTGGATGAAGAAGTATCTCCTCCTCAGGTGTATGCGAAGGAGATAGAGATACTAAAGCTGGTGCGCAAACTGAATAAGAATTCAGGAAAAGGAGCTGATGGGATATTAGCATGGATGCTAAAAGAGTGTTCAGCTGAAATTGCTGATCCTTTGACCAGGTGATATAATTTAAGCCTCAGAACAGGGATGATTCTACAGAAGTGGATTGCACAATGGAGGTGCAAAGACTGATGTGTCCCAAAACTATTTATTATTATTATTATATAACACCTCCAGGGAGTCCAAAGACTCATCAAGGGAGTGTATCTACTCTACAACTCTCTGTCTCCACCAACCACAACCACCTTCATCTACACCAACGACATCTACTGACGACCACCACTACCACTAGTATTTTCACAGACAGTCATTAACATCCATGGCCACGCCAGGATTCGAACCCACAGTCATTTGGCTGGAGAGCAGATACGCTAACCACTTGGCCAACCAGGCCAAGTGGTTAGCGTATCTGCAATTTACCTATCAGTATCTCTGGCGTGGTGATGAAGATTTTGGAAAAGCTAGTAAAAGCTCATATACAAAAACAGGTTGACAGAAAATCTATATTTTGCAGTGAACAGCATGGGATTTACTAGAAGGTACCATAATACTTTTAGACGTTGCTAAGGCTTTTGAAAGGATACAACATGAAAGCAGTTGCATAAATCGGAGAATAAGGGATTTGATTATAAAATATTAGTGTGGATAAGAGGATGGACCGACAGATATCAAAAAGAATATGGAGAATGAGAGTCTCCAAGATTTAAGATGACTAGTGGTGTACCATATGGATCAGACCTTGGTTCATTATTATTCATTCTTTACATTAATGACATTGGGAAGGATTTGATAGATGATAGCTGTTTGCTGGTATGCAGTACTTGTAGAATGATTTGAATAGGATGGAATTGTCAGCACATACAAATTGCTGTCAGTTAGTAAATGTAAATGTTAGCAAATGTAAAGTTCCAACATTTTGATGTTGATGAGATATCCTATGTCATATTATATTGGTGGGATAATACCAGAAGAAAGTGATCAGTCTAGGGATCTTGCAGTTTTAGTAGATAGGAAGTTGCAGTTCAAGGACCATATAACAAAGATTGCGAATACAACTCAGAAGATAAATGAAATGTTGAAATGAACTTAATATGTAAGTATAAAGAAGTCGTTTTGTCTCTTTATAAGGCCTTGATATGACCTTACTTGGACTATTGTGTGCAGATCTGGTCTTCAAGGTGACACCGATACAGTGAAGAGTGTTAAAGATGATATTGGGGTTGTGCAAAAACTAACAAACAGGAGAAAGAGGGGATGATACGACTTAGACAAGCTTCTGAAAGAGTCATATAGGATATCAGTAGATTTTAATTTTTCATTTTATGGAGAGTGGGGAGAGGAGGGATATCCATGGAAGTTAAGAATGAATGCAGTGAAGAAGGGGTGAGAGCAATGTTACCTCTAATTTTTGTTGGCCCATGGGACATGAAAAACATATTGTGCTCAAGTTTTCAGTCTGAGACTTAATGTGTGCTGTAGCGTGACCTAAAATTGGTGACATCTTTGTTAAAAAATCTTGTATGCTACAAGTTAAGCATATCCATAAGAGCAACCTAAAATGCTTACTCCTTCAGCTATTTAAATACTGCATGTGCATGCAATTTCTAAACTAATTACGTTACATTTGTCCAGCCACTCAAATTTAAATAAATTTGCAGCTTTCCTCTACTTTAATTTCAACACTGACATTTTGAAAGGCTTAACACACTACAACCACTAATGTTATATTTCTCATGCTAATGTTTCCCTTTTTTTTTGTATAGCTGTAACCTGTAAAACTGTGAGCACTAAATTAATTTGTTTAAATCTGCATAGTTACAAAAGCCTATCACTGCTTGCATGAGTTCAAGTGACTATACTGTCTAGACAGCAAACACTCTCTTTATATATATATTTTTTTTCCACATGATACTTAAATTTATCCTGCTTAAGACTAAATGGTGATCAGTTCTTATATCAAATCCCCTGCACATTTTTGTGTCCTGAAGTGTGAAGATATCATTATCAACAATAACACAGTCATTTCTTTTAATTAACACAGAAACACAAGGAATAAGCAATATTATTTATCTGAATTCATCATAGTTAATTACAGGATAGGACACGAACAATGGATTGATTTGAAAACATAAGAGCCACATGATGCTATACATAAAACACACAATAGCATAACTGAGGAAATGTTGCAATATTAATTATTTATTAGCTTTAAAAAACTTCAGTGATGTGTGATTAGAATAAGACTTTTCTATATCTTAGAGAGGCAGTCATTCTGATTTAAGTTCAGATCGTGAAGCAAGGCCTCAGTGCTTTCTTTAAGCAAATGTTCAAATTTATACCGACATCAATGTAGCAAGCATGCTTCAGACCATAGGCTGCCTAGTTTAAAGGAATGTGGGATGTTAAATGGATGACAATTTGGATGGGCCAGCTAAACCTATCCAAATTGCCAGCATTCTTATTTTCAGTGTCCATATCCATGTGAATACCTAATAAAAGAGTACACCCTGAGAAGATAAGAACTGGACAGAAGAAAAACTGCGATCAGTTTCTGTATTTTGTACAGGCAATATGGAAGTCTCCTCCCATTTATCTAATTTCAACTCTTAAGCTATCCTCAGGAAAATATGTTACTACAAAAAACAATGAATCAATATACGATCTAATTTCAATAAACTTCTTTGTTGAAAACGAATTACCACATACACAGACTAAGTATCAATAAATGCTCACAGATACTATTACTTTCTATTCTTTCAACTTTCAAGCAATGTTGTGTGCTAATTTTTTTCATCGTTCAAAGATGGAATAACTTACCATTATTGAAAGAGCATATGATTTCCCCCCACACACACACACACTAATTCTAGCATTTTCTCAGTTTATTATCTGGTAAAAATTAAGATTTTTTCCCCCCTTATTTTTTTCGTAAATCATTTTCATACAGCATCATCAGTTTGTACACTACCTTCATATAATAATTCACTTGAACAACTAAAGCTTAAACTTCCACACAGAATGCCTATGAAAAATACACGTTGCTTCCAATTCCAGGTTCTAATCTCCATTCCAAAATTAATAATGGGTAAAAGTACAGTAAATTAATCTTTAAAAAACATCTCCTTTCATTATACTCTTTGAAATAAAGACAGCAATATATCTTTCATTAAATACACATAGCTTTCTTACAGAGGGGGTGCTTAAGGGTCAAAGATGTATAACTGAGAGGAGATCTCCACATAGCCTTTAAAGGAATGTGGAGAACTGATCAAGGCTTCTGACCTAACGTCCAATCTTCACCTTCTCGTGGTATACAAGAAGGTGAGGATTGGACATTAGGTCAGGGAACCAGGGCAAACAGTGAAAAGTCAGCTACTGGAACAAATTATAGAACACACCCCAACTCAACATCACCAGTTCAAGATTGGTACTATCAATACAAGAAGCTGGAATGGCAAAGAAATGGAGCTAGCTGAGGAATTGGATAAGTATCAGATCAACAATATATGGGTCTGAAACAAAAGAAACAAAAACTGGCAAGATCTTTCTGAGCAATAAATACAAAGTGTTATATTCAGGCAATGACAATCAAGGAAAAGAAGGAGAAGCCATAGTATTCAACACTAAATACAAGGCTAATCTTGAATGGCAGGCAATTTCAAGTAGAGTGTGGGCAAATATCAGAATGGGAAACTGAACAATGAGACTTATTTGTGCCTATGGTTTCACAGAAGGTTCTACTATAGAAATGGAGGACTTTTTTGAGGCTTTAGAGAAAGCAACTGACACAATGAAAAATTGGTCCTTGTTGGAGATCTAAATAGCAGAGAAGGAAATTATGGTCAAACACAGAAAAATATTTTGGGAAAATTTGGAGAAAAGAGCAAAGCTAATGGCATAATAATGAGCATAATAATGGCAAATGCCTGATGGATTTCTGCTCAGGACATGGACTGGTTATTACTAACACCATGTTCCAACATAAAAATGTGCACAAATTCACATGGAGAGAAGAGGCAAGGAATAAGAAAATCTCATTGACTATGTTATTGTTGATAGTAATGTTTTCTCCCTGGTGCAGGACACCAGAGTGTACAGAGGATTTGAAATTGGAAGTGATTACTATTTAGTCTTGAGCAGGATAAAATTGAATTTCATATTGAAAAGAAGAACATGTAAGAAAGTTTTAAAGCAAATAAAAGTTGAGCAGCTATCAGATGTGAACTGTAGACTAAAATACACAAACATTATTCAAGAAAAAAAATGAAACAGTTTGCAAACAGGAATCAAACCTTGGAGATTCAGTGGCAAACTCTGAAGAAAACATTGGTTAATTCAGTCAGAGAGGCACGTGGTGAGGTCTGCAAAGATAGAAAAATCAGAACTCCATGGTAGACACAGGATGTTAAAGAGGCAGTGAAGGAAAAGAAGAAAGCATATCAAAAGTTACCAGCAAATAAGTCAACTTGTGCTCCTAGAGAATACAGAGACAAATGTAAGAAAGCTAAAAAAAAAATCAAGGGAAGACTTTGGTAAGAACATAGAAAATAAATATCAAGAGGGTGGCAAAATATTCTGGAGGCTGTTGAAAAAGCTCAGCAATGGAGGAAAGAGTGCTGTAAAAGGAATTAGAGATGATAAAGGTGACACAAAAACTGGTAAAAAAGATATCATTGATTTATGGAGTAATTATTTCAAAAAATTATTAAACAAAACAATCAGTGACAGCACAGTAGTAAAATACACTCAACAAGCATGCAATGTGGAATACATATCCATACTTGAAGTAGAAAAAGCCATCAAAAGCCTGAAATGTGGAAAGGCAACAGGAGTAGATGATATTTGACCAGAAATGCTCGAGTATGGAGGTATAAAAGTCTTACAGTGGCTGCACCACATAGTTCAGAGGGCCTGGACAGAGGGACAAATTCCAGATGATTGTATATGGGTATTATGAGAGTTCAATAGAACTCTCATGGTACCCATATATAAAACGGGAAATAAAACTGAATGTGAGAATTAGAGATATTTCTCTACTGAGTGCTCCTGGTAAGATTTATGCCAGGATACTTGAGAAACAGTTGAGAAGGATTGTGGAAGGGAAGCTTGGTGAAGAACAAGCTGGATTCAGGCCAAATAGAGGCTGTCAGGAGTAGATTTTCACTTGACGACAAATAGTTGAGAAATCATGGGAATATAACAAGGTGTCAAAAGAAAAGCTATTCAAAATGCTTCCATCAATGTAGTCAATGTACAGTGTCAATGGAGCATTATATCAAGCAATACATAGTCTCTATTTGAGTTGTAAGTCAGCAGTTAGAATTGAAAGAAGTACTAGAAGATGGTTTAATGTTAAATCTAGTGTCAGACAAGGATGTACATTATCCCCTCTGTTATTTATTATCTATATGGATTACATTATGAAGGAAAACGGTATTAAACCTGATATCAAAATTGGAGATGTTAATGTCAGCTCTTTACTTTATGCAGACGATGTTATACTTGTAAATAAATCCACTACAAGTCTGCAATATCTCTGACTAAATTGAATAACTGTTGTAATAGATGTGGTATGAAGGTTAGCAATAAAAAGACAAAGACAATGAAAATAGGAAGAAGCATTGAAAATATCAACTACATTGTGAATGGAGAACCTATAGAACAGGTAAAACTACTTAGGCATGATTTTTAGTGAAAATGGAAAATTAAATATGGAAATAGACAACAGAATCAATAAAGCTGGTATGGTAGGAAGTCAAATGAATAAATTTAAATGGAATAAGAGAGAAATTACTTGAAACACTAAATTAGCTGTATACAAGACAGTGTTCAAACCAATTTTAACTTATGGATCTGAAAACTGGGTTAGAAATAAAACACATGACCAAAGACTAGAGACCACAGATATGAGAGTCCTGAGAAAGATTAGAGGCATGAACAGAATCAGTAACAATATCATATTAAAAACAAGGATATTATGAAAGAACTCAACATTGTTAGCATCCAGGAATGTTACCAGAGCAAATCCCAGGCAGAATGGTCACTTGCTAATCTTTCCTTTCCCATTCTATAGGAAAGGAAAGATTAGCAAAACAAGTGTTCTCTGCCAGGTTGGCAGGAAAAAGACCCAGAGGAAGACCAAGATATAGGTGAATTGTTACAGTCAAAAGTGCCTTAGAAGATAGAAATATAAATATAAAGTCTTGACAGGTAACAGATTGATTTGGAGGAAAATTGTAGATAGGAAGTTAGTAATGATGAAAGTTTTTCATGTAGTACTATCATATCCTGTACACCCCTTGAGGACTCATATCAGGAATTTGATGATGAGCTTTCTAACATTTTTTCCAGATATCAATGTAATGATGGGTTACAAATAATCAAAATAAACAGAGTGAAACAGAATATTTCAATCCATACACAACAATAAAAATGCGCAGTACTGGAGGTAGTCAGATCTGACATGATATGCTCAATAGGCAAACATATAAATAGAATTACATGTATAAAAAAATTAAAATTTAGTTCTTGTTTTCTCTCCAATACTATTTATCCAGTAATACTATTTATTCAACACTACATATATTAGATAAAGATTCCAAAAATAATCAAAAAGGATTATTTTCCAGATTTTCTTACACAACTTTTCTTTTAAAATGTTGTTCAAAACTAGATGGTGATTGTTTACTATTACAAACCTATACTCCAGTATTATGTACAAGTCTAAAGTTATCACCTTCAATAATAACATAAAATACTTGTTTCTTGTTATGCTCTCTGTGATTTTATTTTATGGGAGAATCACATACAGTGATATTCTTGGACCTTGCAAAACCGTTGATAGACTACCACGCGATAAATTGACAATTCCCAATCTAAATTAGTTAGAATGGGAATTGTCTCTCTGAATTATAGAAGCAAATTATGTGAGGGACCAGTGGCTTGCACCAGGGTTCTGTTCTTGGGCCTTTGCTATTTAAATTGTTTGGAAATAATATATCATGTGGACTCACTGGGTATCTTCAGTTGTTTGCTAATGATGCAAAGTTGGGGAGAATTATAAGTAGCACTGCTGATATATTAATTCCCTTTAGGAAGATATGAATAGCCTTTTGACTTGGACAAAGGAGTGGGGTTGTAATTTTAATATTAATAAATGCAAGGTGTGTTTATTAATATTAATATAAAGTTACAAAGACTGCACATCACAGTGCTACTATGATACGAAGTACTCTAACATGTAGCGATATGGAGGTGGTTGTGCTAATGTATAAAGCACTGGTCAAACCACACTTGTGGCTATTGTGCTCATATTTGGTCACCTGGTTTTCAATGTGATGTAGAAACATTGGAGAGGGTCCAGAGAAGAGTGACCAAGACAATATGAATACTCTGGAATGCTAGCTATGGAGAGAGATGTTGAAGAAATGTGGATTGCAAAGTTTGGTGGATAGGAGGAAAAGAGGTGATATAATAGAGATGTTTAAATTATTGAGGAGATTTTATCAGATTAATCCAGAGGGTATTATAAAAAAAGAGTAGAAGGTGAGTGGGGAAGAACCAGAGGCCATCCTTGAAAGTTGTGTAAGAATGTGGTGAAGAGGAGTGTGAGGAGTAGGCGTTTTACATGGAGAATTGTCAGTGAATGGCATTACTGATATATGGTGTTAATGCAGGGAGTGTTAAGGATTTAAAGATTCATTTTGATAGTTTTGTTGCCAGTTGAATGAACCTCCCACGATGAATCTGCCAACTCCATGGAGGGCGTAAGAATAACATGATGCTAGTAACGAATAGTTCTCAACATAAGTCTATCAGTTGTTACCATAATAAATCTGTCATGTTTTTTTTTCGAAAAAAAAACTGTAGGTCTGGAATTATCTCCTATCCTGCTATTTGGATCACCAAGAAAGTCCAACTTTTCCTTTATCTAGAATGTGATCCCTAATTATCCAAAAATTTATTTTCTCTGTGCATGCACTTTTTCTGCTGTGTGTGGTATGTGCATATTGAATGTTTTTGATTTTCATGTATAACTCTTGACATTCCTAAATAATGGATGTTAGAATAATCAATTTGCAAACTTTCCAATGATAAAACTCTTCTTCCTTAAGAAACTTATATGAAACACAAAAACTTTAGAATATGTTTAATTTTTTTTTTTTTTTTTTTTTTAAGGAACTGCTGAGATTTCTTACTTCTTTAATCTTTCTCTGTACATTTTCTTGATGCTTCTTTCCTTTTTCATGAAATTCAATACTCTGAAAAAAAAATTCAAATGCCAAAATATACAGGCTATCAAAAATACATAACTCATTATTATGTTTAATTATTATCAGAATAATTCAAAAACATAATTTAGATTAAAATGCATGGTTATTTTGAAACCCAAAGCATTTGGGATTCGAAATAAACATGTATTTATTGTATCACGTTTGAACATTAACTGTATTGTGGTAGACAAAACGAAAAAAATTACTAGTCATTGTCAGAACTGTTCACATTTCATCGATCAATAGACTTTATTCAAGTGATACTGAAATATAAACTTTCTGTAATATTTTATTTAAACAGAGAGAGGAAGAGGGGGGAGAGGAAAAGAAGAGAGAGAGAGGTTGGATGTTGAAATCATATTTGTAAGCACATTCAGCAGAGTCATCCAACGGCATAGTTATTCAACTAGCATTTTACCCTAAAAAATGAATTTATATTAAATAGCCATGTATAAATTTCATACAGTATCAGTAAAAAGCCTCCTAAAACAACTCTTGAATAAGTGCAATTATAGTGTAAACATATTAAAAGGGATTATACAATAATCTAATTTATTCAATGGTGCCTGTAATTTTTTGTAGCACTTATTATTTGAATATCTTTAATTCTATAACTTATTATGCAATATGTTTATGCATGCTGACTGAAAAAATTGTTATTTTGAGATCTTCAGCAAATCCAATGTAATAATGCTATACTGTTTTTTCACAAACATGAGATAGACTGTAAGATAAGACTGTTGTTAAAGTGGGTTCTTTTTGATATTTATAAAGGGAAAGAATCTCGTAACAGAGATGCAAATGGTAGTAGTGGAAAGAGTTTGTTATTTACGCTTCCTACAGTGTTGGTTTTCACAGTTATGAAATCTTATATTTTATCTGGAATGTTAAATACTGTAAAAAACAGTTTTTTTTTTTTTAGAGTGAGTTAGATATGTTGGATTGTCCCAACACCTAATATAGATATTTGGATGTTAGAAGGGAGGAATTCAATATTCACATAATTGAAACTCAAATAATGGATGTTAGAATAATCAATTTGTGGACTTTTCAAACGTTAAATAGAAGCTGAATGTTCAGATAATGGGTAAAACTACATAATGGACATTGGAACAACTGATGATCAGACTTTTTCATCTGAAGTTCATTACCTGCAATTTAACCTATTATTCAGACACACCGAACTTCAGCTAACAATGAAAAATTCCAAAAATCAATCCTTCCAAAGTCTATTATTTGCAATTCTAATATATGAAAAATTATTATTACTACAACACAGGCATTTGCCTCCATAACTCAGTCAGTATAGACAAAGCCCTTTAGTCAGAAAGACCTGGGTTCGATTCCCGTCCATGACACGAGGAACCTTTATCTGGTTTCTTTCGACTAAAGATGAGTTAGCTGGTCTCATATGGAGGAGGAGGATTTTTTTTTCCAACAGGAAACTCAGAACAGGCAAACCAGCCCTGTGAACACACGTGGATTTAGAGTCATGAATATTGCCCTAAAGAGATGCAGCAGAGGAGTGACAAACCGGCAGCATTAAATTCATCGTAAATACCTCATTAGGGGGAAATCTACCCATTCTAAAGGATCAATGAGAAAAATCAAACACAGGCATCTCCAAAGACTCATTGCAGAAATGAGTTTCATGCTAACTATCAGATTCACAAAATAACTATCATTTGTGAACTCTTTCACTAAAATAGCATTGACAACCAATTACAGCAGCATATTCCTCTCATTCACTAATCTTCAAGCAAAATGCTAGTGCTCACACTTTTACTAACCACTCTTATACAATTTCTATATTCTCTTCTTCTGAGTCATGTACTGAAAAAATAATTATGCACCAATCTCATAAAACACTTCAGTAACATATATTTCTATCATATCCCCTTTTCTGCACAAATCTTCAATCTATGCTCATAGGAACATTTCATAGCTTGTCAATATCTTGGTAATTCACACTGAGATCTTTCCCACCATTTTCTCATCCTCAAGAAATACATGCAATCAGTCTAACTGGACAAGTGGTTAGCATATCCACACTGCAACTAAGTGGCTGAAGGTTTGAATCCCACTGTGGACATGGAAGTTTGTGATTACCTTTAAGCAGGAGACATATTTTATAGCCTAGTGAGACTACTGACCCACTTATTGGAGGCCTGAAGAAGCTAAAAAAAAAGTTCCATGTTTAGTCTCTAGAGCAGTTCTGGACTATGTAAAAAAAAAATTAAAATACAAAATAAAGAAATATTATTACTATTATATGGGCACCCACATGAAGTACATAGACTCAATATGGGAGGTCTACTAACATCAACACTAACCATCAATACCTGTACCATACCAGCCATATTTTGCTTTGAACTTATTCACTGATAGAGTACTCGCAAATGACTCTTGCAAATCATTCCACTCATTCACAACTCTCGAAGCAAAAAATCTGGTCCTCACATCCTTACTTAATTCCAGTTTTCTTCACCTTGGTCATGTACTGAAAAATTTCCTCCATGTCAATCGTATAAAACTCCCTACATCTCCATCCCTCCCCTCCCTGCTTACCACCTATCAACCAGTCTCTGTAATCCACAAATCTTCAATTTCTCCTCATATAGAGCATCTTCCACAAACCTGCCAAACTCTTAGTTACTACTTGCCTCTGGATCCATTCCACTCCTCCCCCCACCACCACCACCACTGGCTTCTCCAAGAAACTCAGACAAACAGATCTGTAAGCAATAATCCAGATGAGGCTTTATCAAAGCAGTACAATAATCTGTTTATCTTTGCTTGTCAGAGTATATGTATGTGTGCTGTTTTGACCACATCTGCAATATGCCCTCTGAACTTCAACTCCTCATTGACCCCCCCCCCCAGATCCTTGGCTTCATCAATTTCCCGGAGTAGAGTTTCATCATGACGTTACACAGCAGGTAATCTTTTCTTCTCAAAATGCAAAACCTTAAACTTTGTCACATTAAATTGACACCTATTCTTCTCTAACCATACTATCAGTCTATTTAAATCACCCTATATATAAAATTTAAAAAAAAATTAAAAATTCTTAACCAACTCATTACAACCTTGTAGTACTAATGTACTACAGGGTTATAATCTTTTATGGGTGGGGGGTCAAAAAGGCTAATTAGCATGCAATAGTGGCAGGTAGGACAAGTCTTATAAAGAAAGATTAATATGGCTATATCAATCTTTCTTTATAAGGCTTGTCTCTACCTGTCACTATTATTATTATTATTAATTATTAAGAAATACCTCCAAGGAGTCAGGCCATACACTACACGCAACAGCTGTCATGCTTGTTCTTGAATTCATTCACGCTGCTTTCACACACAACATCCAATGACAATCCACTCCAATTATTCACCACTCTATGAGAGAAAAATTCTAGATCTCATCCCCCCACCCTTCTTGGCAGCATTCATTCTCAGCTTCTAAGGATACCCTCTTGTCTTCTCCCCGCTTTCCATAAAATGAAAAATTCCATCAACTGAAATCCTGTATGACCCTTTCGGAAGTTTGTAAGTATCAATCATATCATCCCTCTTTCTCCTGTTTGCTACTGGCTGCAGTCTACAAATTCTCAATCTGTCTTCATAATCATTCCACAATCCTGATATCATTTTTAACACTGCTTTGCACTCTCTCTCACTGTATCAGAATCACAATGGAAACCAGGAGACTAGACCTGTGTGCAATCAAAGCCTTGTAAAGAAGCAAAATGACATCTTTACTTTATCTTTACATGTCACAATTTGTTTCAGCATTGCAATTATCTTTTGCATTGTTTTTGCAATCTTTGTTACATAGCCCCTGAACTTTAACTTCCCTCCAAGAGCCCTTTCTTGATCAGTTTCTTCTAGCATAATCCTACCAATATAATACAACATTGGATATCTAATGATGCCAAAGTGCATGACTTTACATTTACTGACATCTATTTTTCCATGCCCACAATTCCATCCTATTCAAAATCATTCTGCATATCAGCCACATTCCTGATTACCCCTACCTATCTTTGCATCATCAGCAAATAGCTATGTTACATGTCTAATTCTTCCCAATGTCATTAATGTACAGAATGAATAACAATGGAGTAAGGACTGATCCTTGTGATACACCCCTGATTACCTTAAATCTTGCAGATTCATAATCCCCATATACCAATTTTTGATATCTGTCCATCAGTCATCCACGCTAATCCAATCCCATATTCTCCAATTTATGTAACAGATGTCCATGCTGTATTCTGTCAAAAGTCTTAGCAAAATCTAAAAGTATCATGATGTATCCATTCTCCTTGTCTAGCTCAATGGTAACATTATTTTAAATGTGAGTGAGCAAGTTCCTAAAACATGACCTTCCCTTAGTAAACCCATGTTGTCCATCACAAAGTATAGATTCTCTGTCAACCCATTTCAAAATGTGAACACTAACCAACTTTTCCAAAATCTTCACCATCACTCCTGAAATACTGATTGGTTGATAGTTGGATACATCGGTCTTTGCACAACCCTTGTGAATGGGATTTCCATACATTCTTTTCACTCCTGCAGAATCTTCCCTGTTCTGAGACTTGGATTATATAGTCTGGCAAAAGGAATAGCCAGTTCAGTTGAACAATATTTTAGCATCTTTGCTGATATCCCATCAGTCTCTATTGCTGAATTCTTATTCAGTTTGTACAACATTTCTAATACTTCCTCCTCATACACCTGAGTTTCTTCATCCAGTGAAGAGATAGCAGTGAGTTCAATGTTGCATACATCAGGTTGATAGCTTTTAGCAAAATGGACACTCATTAGTTGAACAACCTCTTCTGCATCTGTAACCCTCATGCCATCTGAATTTAGAAGAGTTATTCTTTAACATTCATTCTTTCTTTTACTTGCAGCATCCTTTATTCTTCAAACTCTCAAGACACATTCTCATATTGCATCACTTAAGTAATTTTTAAATGCTTTGAATACCCTGTCAATATTTTTCCCATCCAGCATACCATTCCACTGAACTCAGGATACTCTTCAGTTGCTCATATTCCTGCGTTTTAATTCAGCACGTAACCTTTTCTGAATGTAACATTCATAAACTTAGTCACTTCCCAAATGAGTACTGCATGATAAATGTCAACACCCAGAGGCAGAATAGTTACATCTTTAACTGAAACATCCTCTGACACTATAATCAAATCTAACACTCTTTGATCTCGAGTTCCTTCTGTCACATGCTGCTTGAGGAAGTTTTCTTGAAACAGCTCAATAAATTCAGTTTCACTCTTCACATGAGATTTTATTGCTACCCAATCAATGAGATAATTGAATTGGGTAGCAATAAAATCTCATTATGATTACTCTTTTTGTGCCCATCATCTTTATTTGGTGATGCAGTTCTTCATCTCTAGCAACTGATCCACTAGGTCTTTCACAAGGTTATTTTGGAAAAATGATCTTTCATATAAAGACAGAATCTGCTTTTACATAAGATTTGGCATATTCTCTTGTGACAAATCTTATATGGAATTAAAAATTTGCTAATAAAAATATACCAAATGACATTTTCATTAGCAGATTCTGATGTGGAATATTATCAATGCTGAAATCCACATAAATCACATTGCAGCAAATTATGATCATTTATTCATAAAAATTAAGCTGTTTTTTTTTTTCATAATCAATCTTCTCTTACTAAAAGCTGTGCCATGCTCAACAAGAGACTCCATTTAAGGATATCATTGACAGGATTCCTAATTAATTTTCCCAGTATCTAGTTTATAATTCTTTGTTTCAAGCAATGAACCACCCTTATAAATTGGAATAGCCCATTGAAACTTTCAATCACAAAGTTTTTATCTCAGCAAAGATGATATCAAAAGAGGAATAATTAACAACAGCAGACAACTGATCACCAGAGGCGATATCATTCCCATCCCAATTTAATCTGTCAAATGATTTAAGATAATTTCTTCCTTCTTCCAAGTTATGTGATTAAGCTTTTCATGCAGTATTCCCTCTTCTAACTAGTGTTCATGTATACACTCAAAATATCTAGCAAATTTCTTCATAATTATGGCTGGAGCATTTAAATTTAATCCTGAGAAGGTGTTTTTGTTTAATTTGTTTCTATTCTCATAGACAGGCTTATACGTTGGTTATGCATTATTAAAACACTTAAGGAATAGAACAACGTAGTTAAGGATATAAATTAAATTAAACTTTAATAAATATTTTCCGATATTTCGGCAACGTCACATTGCCATTTTCTAAAGGAACTTACAAAAATGTTACGTGCACGTAGGCACTACAACACAGAAACTGGGAATGAAGAGATGAAGCTATTGTTCTCCTAACAGTCCTGATGGTGCCCTCTAGCAGGCTAAGTAGGTGTTCTTGGCCGTTGGGCTGAAGGTCTGCAGATGTAGGCCTCCCAAATTTGGGGCAGTCGCATACAACCAAATTTGTTGAGGTTTGTAGAATTTCTTAGGGCTGAGGCTGATTCCATAAAGAGTCTTTCAAATTTGTATTTGCTACGGCGTATCACTGTAGCTTTCTTCCACCGTATTCTGTGGTGTGTATCCAGAGCATGGTCCGCAAGCCCAGAATGACTGTATTTGTGAAAACGGATGTAGTCCTTGTGTTCTGAAATTCTGATATTCGCTGTCCTGCCTGTTGTTTCTATTGTCCTTACTTCTTTTTTTATATATCTAAAAGCTTTATGGATTGATGTAAACATTCTTAGTTATAATTAAGCAAATTTTTATTTACAATCTTTAATGATTTAAATACTAGTCATCTTTTTTCTATCATACTTAATAGTGATTCATCAAACCTATATTTCTTCCAGCTTTTTATTACACCTTACTTCTTGGAGAACATGATAATTCCTCCAATATATTCCAGATTTGTTATTAAATGTACTTCTTGGAATTACATTTAATAACAAATAAACATTAAATTATGAAAATATTCTTAAGTGTTACCCATTATTAGCATCACTTCCATTAAGCAATCCCTCACAGTTAATACTTAAGTCTCTTTATCATGCCTTCAGATTTAGTTCTCTTGAAATTCATTGAAGGAACGAGGAAAAGTTAGAAAAACAGTTTTTTTATGCCCAGAGCCAAAATGACTCAGAGGAAGACAAAGAGCTAGGTGGATTGATTCAGAAGTAACTTAGAAGGCAAAATGTTAGATACAACAATACTGGAGTGCTGACAAGTAGCAGATTAATTTGAAGGAAAATTGCTGATAGGGGATTAGTAATAATGTAAACTTAATCATGTAGTACTGTCATATGAGCCTGTATACTCCTAGAGGTATGCATTATTTGCCCTCTAGGGTGAATGATGAAAAATTCTCAAAATGCAAAAGCAATTCCAAAATACAAGTATAGTTTTTAATCACCAGTGGGAATATTTTCTACAGATTAAAATTTTTAACTGTTAATAACTTAACATATAAACCTAGAGGAACAAGGAATAGGGGATGACCAAGAAGAAGATGGAATGAGTCTGGAACAGGCTACTTGGCCTAGAACCTGGATAGGAAGAAGAACTGTTAATAACGTTAAAAAAACCAAATTCTTTAAAATCATCATAAATATTCCTACTTACAGCTTTATTATCTGCAAACCAACATTTGCATATTTCACAAAACTTCCTTGGAAGGGATTTCCAATATTCTGACCTACAGAAAAAAAAAAATGTTTGAATAACTTCATAAACATAATGCTTTTGCTCTTATCAATATTATTGAAGTTATGAAAGAAAACACAAATGCTTGAATTTATTTAAAAATGAATTTTGCTCATTCCACAATTATGAAAATTAAAAAAAAAAATAATAATAAAAACATTTCACTACATACATCTTGCCAGGCGTAATTCATAATACCCCTATTTTCCATAATGAAATTTCGGAAAAATGAATCAATTTAATCTCTGTAACGATTAGTTAATTTTAATATTCTGCAAATGAAAGGAGGGCATCACTAATCATCAATCGACTCCTTAGTAAGGACATTAGTAAGTATAAAATCCAAATGGTCGATTGGTAGAGCCTCTGCTATTAATGGCTCAGTTAAGTAAGTTTGAGCACGGTTAGTAGTTGAAAGGAGGCCAATCGTTCGATGCTGTTGGCACACTCTCCCTCGATGAGTCTTTGGACTCCCTGGAGGTGTCAAATAATAATAATAGTTGCTATACATCAGCCGTAATATGCAAACACATTTAAAGAATTTAGTCAGATACTTCAACTTAAGATTTTTGAAAATAAACACACTGCAGCGTTTAGCACAAAGAAAGATTTCTTTAAATGCAAAATTTTGTGGTTAAACATCTTTAAATTAACTTACATTATATATTATAATAAAACACTAGAAGTCTGACTTGAAGAGAAACGTTTCGGCTTCATTTGACAGAAAGCAAAAATCTATGGGAACTCATGTTGAAGTCAATCTGGAACATAGTGAGTTTCAAGATTACTCAGGATCACACACTTAAATCTTTGCTCTGGATTCATGGCTATTTTCGCACAAAAGAATCACATAATTTGCACCGTTTCAAATATACCATACCGACATACCGACACAAGCACCTACTTACTAACAAATCTTGCTCTACGACCACAGCGCCATCCATATTTTTATGATCCGATTGCTACTACAAGACCATCGATTCAGTAACTTACAAAAGCATTGTAAGAATGAAAATTCCAAATATAATAATAACAGACGTTAGGGGCTATAACGGCCTCAACTACTCCGCGTAAGGAAATTAAAAAAAAAAAAGCTAGCGAAATTTTTAAAAGTCGTCTACTATCTTTTATTCACCAAAAAATAAAAAAAAAAGTAGACCAGACTCTTTTAGCCAACTAACCTTCGGAAAGTCTGGTAACCTAGGTTTCTTGGGGATGAGGAAGCAGTAAAGACGATCTAGAGGAGAGTGACCAAGATGGTGAGTGGCTTGTGGAATGTTCCTTATGAGGATAGATTGAGGGTGAATGGATTGAAGAAGTTGGGTTGATAGGAGGAAAAGAGAGGATACGATAGAAACACTAAGTTGCTTAAAGGATTTTATTAGATTGATTCAGAGGAAATGCTTCAACACTTAGTTAGATTGACCAGAATAAGGGATCATCCCTGGAAGTTGAATAAAGGTGTGGTTAGTAGGGGTGTTAGGACTAGATTTTTTGCATGGAGAGGCTGTGAATGAGTGGAATGGGTTGCCAGAGCCAGTTGTCAGTGCTTTGTCGGTTAATGGGTTCAAGGAGAGGTATGATAGATTATGTAGATAGATTGGGTTTCCCGTGATGAGTCTTTGCACTCCATGGAGGTGCCCATATAATAATAATAATAATAATAATAATAATAATAATAATAATAATAATAATAATAATAATAATAATAAAATATGAGCAAATTGGCCAGGATAACACATGCAGTGTACAGGCAAAGAATACTATTGATTGGTGGTGGATTAGATGGCATTGTGCACATGTGATGTATTAAACAGTAGAGACGGTGAGTTGCGTGGAACTGGAAGCCCCTCCCGGGATAAGTGGTCAAACTCCTTGGAGGTATCATGTAATAATAATAATAATAATAATAATAATAAATGGGAGGTAAGATCCACTGTAACTTTAAGGAAAGCTAAACCATGACCATATATATATATATATATATATATATATATATATATATATATATATAGAGAGAGAGAGAGAGAGAGAGAGAGAGAGAGAGAGAGAGAGCAGTGGTAGATGAATGTAATAATAATAACTAATGCAATCAAAGCAAACATTTTGAACATCAATAATAAAAGCACTAAGCCTGTGTAGCTCAGTGGATATGGCGTTTGCATACCACGGCGCTTGGCCGCACGAAGGAAGACTTCGTTTCGAGTCTAGTCGGCGACTAGAGGAAATTTTTCTAAGCCTCTTTTCGACCGGTTCCCGAGTTAGTCGATCTCTGGCACGGGCAAGCGGGTTTTTCCTCCCGGAAACTCGGGTTTTTCGTCCCGTAAACTCAAGAAAATCGACCGTAGAACCCACATTATTTCAGACATTAAATATATTGTGTTAGGGTTAGGGACCACTAGATGGCGGCACATTTGAGCCGTCTCTCTTCACTGCGTACCGCTTAATTAGTGATAGCCTTGGGCCATTTATCTCTGATTGGTACCAGTGGAGATTGAACTGCCCACTCAGTCTCCAAAAGTTAGATAGAGCTAAATGGCCTCGCCTACTCCCCGTATACGGGAATAAAAAGGCGTTAGCTGATTTTGATTTTTTTTTGATAATAAAAGCAAATGCGGATTATGATCAGAAAGATGAAACTAGAACATCTAATCAGTGCCTGCAGCAAGACGGTTCAAACTGAATATAAATACTACCATGATCAAGTAGTCAAAATAACTAATTGGCTTGCATACAAAAAAATATGGTTTTTCTACATTTCATAACTGGTGGCAGCATAAAATAGAGACAGTAATGGAAACACTGACAGACTGGTTGGCCAAGTGGTCAGCGAATCCGCTCTCCACCCAAAAGGCTGCGGGTTCGAATCCCACTGTGGGCATGGATGTTTGTGATTGTCTGTGAAAATACTAGAGGTGGTTGTGATGGTGGTGGTGGTGGTGGTGGGCGGGCGGGTGATAGATAGCGTTGGTATAGATGATGCAGTTCACTGTAGTTGGTGGATTGCGTGGTGGAGACAGAGAGTTGTGGAGTGAATGCCCTGCCTCAATGAGTCTTTGAACTCCCTGGTGTAACGTAATAATAATAATGCTCACCGACAACAACATTAAAAACAAAGAATTGGAAAAAATCACTAAATATCGAGATCTGTCAATGGAAGTTGGCTTGCTGTGGCTTAAGCATACCAAAGTCATCCCAATAGTTACATTGTAAATGTAATGTAAATAGTTATATATGCACTAGGTGCATATATAACTATTTACAGGAATTAAACATCAACGAAGTTACCACAGTTGATCTACAAAAAACAGCATTACTTGGAACAGTCCTTATTTTACGACCCTACCTTATAGAGTTTCTTATTCGGCTAAGAAACAATATAGGATATAATATCCCTTAACTTAAATAAGTTCATGTCGCCGAATTGAAGCCTTTGGCTCTTCATTATTATTAATAATTTAATAGGACACCTCTTGGCAATTCTCATAGAAGGGATGTAAGTTCTGTTCACTACAAACTTGGTATTAACTAGGTCTACCTACTCACTGATGAGACCTCAAAAAAGGTCGAAACTGGACTGGGTAGTGACCTTCTCTCATAATGTTGAACAAAATACAGCTCCTAGGAGTTAAGTTCATATTATGGGTAAATATCAAGAATAGTGATCGGAGCTTGCTCCACCCTTTACATGAGTTGCCTCAGCTTGCACTACCTTCAAGGGTCAGGTGCTGCGCTATATAGGTATTTGCTTACGCTTGGGATCGCCGAACTTTATATAGTTTCTATATTCGGCATGAAACTCTTTGAGTTTCTTATTCGGCTAAGAAACAATATGGGATATAATATCCCTTAACTTAAATAAGTTCATGTCGCCGAATGGAAGTCTTTGGCTCTTCGTTATTATTAATACCTTATAGACTATTCTTAGATTCTTGGGTAGAATCTGAATTAATCTCTATTACCAGTCAAACTGCTGTTTAAATGATATGTTGTTTTGACTGTTCATCAAATGTATGAATATAATAATAATAATAATAAAGTATTAAAGGCAGCACAATAATAATAATCAACTTGGCAGTTTATTCATTTTAAAATTGGTTTTCAAAAAAATCTACTGCAGTGTGTGTGTGTGTGTGTGTGTGCGTGCGTGCGGCGCGCGCGCTGTACTGTCGACAGGGTGTAGTATACAGGCAGTCTGCCTCATGGCGCTGCTTAATAAGAACGCTCGTGCGCCGTATTGCGATAGGCGCAGTATTACGGTACAAGATATTTTACAAATATACTCCTTTAGTTTAGTTTATGTGCTTATTATATTTTAATAAAATATTATAGTCATATATACTGGTTAAAAATTATTTCAGAACAGCAATGATCCAAGAGAGATTGGTGGGTCTAGCAACTATATCGATATAGGCGGATATACAATTTAAATTTAGAAGGACCTATAAGCAGTTTTATTGTATGATATCCCCGTAGAGCAAACATTTATTTATCATTATCTAATTGTTTTGCATGAATGTTTCTCATGTAATAAAAACAAAATAGCAATTGGAGATTATCTTATATTTTTGTGAGCGATATCTAATTGTTTGCCTCATGGCGCGATCTAATCTGGCGATGGTCTTTTTGTGTGTGTGTGTGTGTGTGTGTGTGTGTGTGTGTGTGTGTGTGTGTGTGTGTGTGTGTGTGTGTGTGTGTGTGTGTGTGTGTGTGTGTGTGTGTGTGTGTGTAAGAAAACTTTCTAGTAATGTTATTGAGCACTCTTTCTTCTGTTTAGAAGCATTAGGGTTCCGTCAATGAATGAACTGCCTATGCCTAATTCTACGAGGGTGGTCAGAAACATTCTCCGCCTCGATCATAGATGGCAGCATTATTGGAAAGATTTTTTTTCTAAGTTAGTACATCTGTCATAAGCATCCACATGAAATTTCAAGACATTCTATCAAGTAGTTTGTTTTATACAGCTGTCTGAAGCAAACGTGTTGTCCCTTGAAATGTATAAAACTGAGTATCGTGCGGTTATAAAATTCTTTGTAAAAGAAGGTTTATTGCCAAACGAAATTCATTCAAAGTTCGTAAACGTTTATGTGCATTCTTCTCCTACGTTTTCGACAAATAAGAAATGGGCTGCCGAGTTTAAAAGTGACAGCACCAGCCTCGAAATTGATCCACGTGAAGGACGTCCAAAAAAAGTGTAACAACACCAGAAATCATTGATCAAGTGCACGATATGGTATTGGATGACAGGCAAGTCAAAGTGCGTGAAATTGCTGAAACTATAGCATTTCATAGGAATGTGTACGATGT
Source organism: Typopeltis vanoorti (assembly GCF_054136105.1). Classification (NCBI taxonomy): domain Eukaryota; kingdom Metazoa; phylum Arthropoda; class Arachnida; order Uropygi; family Thelyphonidae; genus Typopeltis; species Typopeltis vanoorti. The sequence goes on from NC_143553.1 coordinate 90,118,807, forward strand.
ATTTTGCATGAAGAATTGCAAATAAAAAAGCTTTGCATAAGATGGGTGCCGCACTTGCTTACAGCAGATCAAAACGCTCTCGCATGAAAAGCTCTGGACAGTGCTTGGAGCGTTTTAATAAGAATAAATCTGATTTTATGCGTTGATTTATTACTATGGATGAAACATGGATTCACCATTAAACACCAGAATCCAAACAGCAGTCAAAACAAAAGCAGTTGTTCAGCGCCAAAGAAGACAAAATCGGTTCCATCAGTAGGAAAGATCATGGCATCATTGTTTTGGGATGATAAAGGTATTTTATTTATTTATCTATCTTTTATTTATTTATCTTGAAAAGGATAAAACAATAACCAGGGAATATTATTCCGATCTTTTAACCAGACTAGACAAAACAATTCGTGAGAAAAGATCTGGTTGGCAGAAGAAAAAAAAATCATCTTTATCAGGACAATGCACCTGCCCCCAAAGATGTTTTGCTAATGTAAAAATTAAGGCAACTGCACTATGAATTGTTATAACATCCACCCTATTCCCCAGATTTGGCTTCCTTTGATTTCTATCTTTTCCCCAAACTAAAATCTTCCTCGCTGGTCAGCGTTTTTCTTCGAATCAAGAGGTGATTGCAGTTGTAGAGGGGTATTTTGCAGATCTTACTGAGAACCACTACAGGGACGGGATAATGGCGCTGGAGCATCGCTGGAAGAAGTGTTTGCAGGAAGTAATGGTTGACTGTATACCTAAAGTCCGAATAGTAAATCAAGTCGGGGTTAAATGGATGAATAACACCATTAAGCTTGAGCTGCAAAAAAAAGAAACAACTGTGGAGGGAATTTAAGGAGAAAGGTAACTTGCAGGCACATGAACGGTATGAAGCGCAGGCCAGAAGGGTAACGAGTGTGGTAAGAAAAGCAAAAGCGGATTATGAAAGAAAATTAGCCATGCAAGCTAAAGAGAATCCCAAACAGTTTTTTTCCGATATGTTGCAAATAAAAGAAAAAACGCATACGGCAGAATGATTTTGAAGAATGCCGATGGTAGGGAGGTAACCGAATCAGTTGTTGATATCGTGGAATTACTGAGCGAGCACTTTGCAAGAGTATATCATCAAGTGGTGATATTGCAGGAATGAAGGAACCAACAGCTTCTACGGGGATGGTAGTGAATGAAGTGGAGGTGAATAGTCTATTAAAAAACCTCAATGTCAATACATCTCTGGGATTGGATGGTATACCAGCTAGTGTCACACGTGAAGCGGCTAAAGAATTGTTAGTGCCCTTGACCATTTTCTTTAATTTGAGTCTTGTGTCTGGGTTAGTCCCAAGGGAAGACTGGAAAGAGGGGAAAATAGTTCCACTGCATAAAGGAGGGTCCAAGACTGCTGTTGTAAATTACTGACCGATCAGCATATCAGGAATCGTTGTCAAGATTTTGGAGAAAACAGTCAAGAGGAGAATACAGGAATGGATTGATGGAAATGAGATACTGTACAGAGGGCAGCATGGCTTTGTGAAGGGTAGATCATGCCTCAGTAACTTGAGCAAGTTTTAAAACACAATGATGGCTGAACTGGATAAGGGTAATGGGTTTATAGTGATATTGCTGGACCTGGCTAAGGTATTTGACAGGATACCACATGGAATTCTAATCCATAAACTACAACATATGGGAATGGATATAGGGTTGGTGAGATGGATAGGAGGGTGGTTGATGGAGAGATATCAGAGAGTTGTTTATTCAGGAGTAGAGCCCAAAAGACGGCCTGTGACCAGTGGTGTGCCACAGGGTTCTGCTCTTGGACCACTACTGTTTAATTTGTTCATTAACGATATAGGAAAGTATCTGAGAGCAGTTGCTCATTTGTTTGCTGATGATGAAAAGTTGGGTAGAGCAATAGTGAATGCAAAGGATGTTGAAATTTTGCAGGATGATTTGAATAGTTTGGAGGGCTGAGCTAAGGAGAATGGATGTCAATTTAATGTGTGGCAAAATATAAGGTTATGCATTTTGCAGTGAAAAGATTAACAACAGTATACCACATTGGTTGAACTGTACTCCAGGAGATTGATGAAGCCAGGGATTTGAGAGTGTTGGTGGATAGGGAGTTGAAGTTTAGGGAGCACATCGCAAAAGTGGCTAAATCAGCTCATCAAATCACTTGGTTGCTGAAAAATACTTTGACGAGCTGAGACAAACAGGGTATTGTTTCTCTGTATCGAGCCTTGATAAGACCCCACCTAGACTACTGTGCCGAAATTTGGACGCCAAGATTCCTTCTAGATTGGGAGGAGGTGGAGAAGATGCAGAGATAAGTGACCAAGGTGATAGCAGGTCTATGGAATGAACCTTATGAGGACAGGTTGAAGATTTGTGGGTTGCAGTAATTAGTTGATAGGCGGAAAAGGGGTGATATGATTGAGACATTCAAATTACTGAAGGGTTTCTATAAGATTAATTCAGAAGATATTTTTGAGAATAGGGTGGGGGACTAGGGGGCCATCCATGGAAGCTGGGCAAGAGTGTGGTTATCAAGGGTGTTAGAGCTAGTTTTTTTTTTCTTGGAGAGTGGTGAATGAGTGGAATAAGCTGCCAGAGTCTGTTGTGGCTGCCATGACTGTATATGAGTTCAAGGCGAAGTATGATAGATACTGTGTGAATGTTGAATAGTTGTTCTTGACATGATGTTAGGGCCTCCCGCTATGAGTCTAAGGATTCCTTGGAGTTGCCCGTACTACTACTACTACTACTAATAATAATAATAATAAAACTATGCTGTACAGACTGACGCAGAATGATATGTTGCACTGAAACATAATATCTAACTAAAAACTCTTGTCCAATTTTTCAATTACATAAAATAAGTGTTTGTTTTATTGCATTTGAAATTCTGGATGTCATTATGACAGATCAGAAAGGCTAACTTCAAATAAATTCTACCACAAATTGAAAGATGCCATATAATTACAGTGACCACATGTCCTTTATTTAAGAGGACAGGCCTTTATTTCACTGCTCTGTCTTTTAGATTTCTTTTTTTTTTCTAAAATGGCCATTTTTGTCCTTTATTTTGTGAATTGAAATAGTAAATTGATTATTGATGCCAACATATTTAAAAATGCAATTCATAAATTTTACCAAACCTATATTGATTATTTAAATACAGTGGTTCCCCGACTTAGGAACTGAATTCGTTCCTGACCGCGGTTCGTGTCTCGAAAATTATGTATCTCGAAACCCAATTTCCATTATATCTTATGTGAAATCAATTAATCCGTTCCCAGATTCAAAACTTAAAAAAAAATCCCCCCCCCCCAAAAAAAAAACTATTCTCAACTAAATGAAGAAAATGCAAAGAAATGGAGGAGTGCGAAGGAGTTTTTACACTATAATTATAATTAATACATATTAATTTTTATTTATGAAATCTTTGGTTTTACATGATCAGTATGAAAATCATCTTCCATTAAATTATAAAAAAAATCAATTTTCTTGTGGCTGGTTTTGTGGTTTAAGGAATTTTCGATTTGTTGTCATTAGTTGCTTCTTTTTTTCTCTTAAGTGAGGGAGGTTTAAAAACCTATCCAACATTGACTGAATCTGTCGTTTTCCTTAACACCCTTCAAAAGTGATTAATGACATTTTCATTGAAGATATTGGTAGCTCTATAAACAACACCTTGATTTGGATGCCACTTGTTAACCAATAAACAATTCTTGCAATTCACCCCAGCGCTCCAAGATTTTGTTACATCACTTGGAATTGCTCCCTTTTTGTTGCTGTCTTCTTCGTCCTCTGAAGACATTTGCTTTTCCTCGTCATCCCTTTCTTTTTCCTGTTCCTAGCTCTTTGTGCTTCTCTACCAGCTCCTCTACATCTGCTTTATTAAATTCCAAATGAATGGTCTTCCCCAGGGAAACAACTGTATCTACAAAGTCAATTCCGCTTTCAGGTCTTTCCAATGCAGTTCCTCGGACACAGTTAGACAATAACGTTTTCCAGGCTGATTTTATAGTTCTCATAGAAACATCTTGTAAACCAAAAAGTTGTAAACCAACAGAGTATCTTTAGGTCGCCACTGGCATTGGAAGTAAAAAGCAAAGTTAGTCTGTTTTTTATTGGCTTGTGTCCTGGCAATGCCATTTCTTCCTCAGTGATGAACGTTCTCTTAGTCATTTTCTTCTAGAAAAGCCCAGTTTCATCGCAGTTGAAAATTTGTTCTGGTCTGTAACCTTCTGACTGACTCTATCAGTTTCTGAAATTCCTTCACGAACCTTTCTGCGGCTTCTTTGTCAACACTAGCACCTTCTCCATGTCTACCAACATTATGGATACCGATTTTATTCTTGAATTTCTCAAAGCATCCTTTGCTAGCTTTAAACTCTTCGCCGACTTTGCTATTGCTAGTGGATGGCAAGTTCTGTGAAAGATCTTTGTAAATAGTTTGAGCTTGTAAACAGATCATGTTTTGAAAAAAAAAATCAAATCAACTAACGCCTTTTTATTTCCGAATACGGGAGTAGGCGAGGCCATTTAGCCCATTCTAACTTTTGGAGACTGAGTGGGCAGTTCAATCTCCACTGGTACCAATCAGAGATAGATGGCCCAAGGCTATCACCAATTAAGCGACACACAGTGAAGAGAGATGGCTCAAATGCGCCGCCATCTCGTGGTCCATAACCCTAACACAATATATTTAATGTCTGAAATAATGTGGGTTCTACGGTCGATTTTCTTGAGTTTACAGGACGAAAAACCCGAGTTTCCGTGAGGGAAAACCCGCTTGCCCGTGCCAGAGATCGACTAACTCCGGAACCGGTCGAAAAAAGGCTTAGAAAAATTTCCTCTAGTCGCCGACTAGACTCGAAACGAAGTCTTCCTTCGTGCGGCCAAGCGCCGTGGTGGGCAAACGCCACATCCACTGAGCTACACAGGCTCGTGCCACACAGGATCATGTTTTGATATACACTATCTCCTGTCAGTTGCATGTCATTAATCCAGAAGAGTAATAAAGTTTCCATTTCTTCCATAACTTTATTTCTTCGAGAAGACACGATAGATACTCCTTTGGCCACATCCAGTTCCTTATAAAAATCTGCTTTCTTCACAATTGTAGCTATAGTGGATTTGGAAAGTCATACTGCTTGCGCAGATCACTTTGCCTAACTTCTTCCTCATATTTTTCCACGATCTCTTTCTTAATTTCTATTGTTATTTTTTCCTTCTCTTCTTTTTTAGTTTTCTTTGGCCCTGTGTTGAAGATAACTAATACGATATTCTCTGAAATGACGCTTATCTGGTAGATTATTCAGAAAATAATCATGAAGCTACAATAAAATGCGTCACTTATAAAAACAAATACATACAGTACATATCATAAATACCAACCTAAAAAAATCTTCACGAAGTGTATTGTTTATTTACACAAATGTGTGTAATGTTCGTCGTATTTCAGATAAATACGACGTAGTAACAACAATCGTTACACCAGAGACACAGCTCAGCGCGCACTCAGCTAAACGTGCATAAAAGGTTAAAAAAAAAAAAAGTACAGTCATCTCTCGACTTACGTCCGGGTTCCGTTCCATCACGCAGGACGTAAGTCGAATCGTACGTAAGTCGATGCATTAAATCAACAGAGTTATAGGGATTAGGGACTTAACAGTAATAAGTGCAATGTGCTTTGCTTATCCCTTTTCTTCTTTTCATCATAAATTTGTTGATAGCAAGCAAACGCATCACGTACCTTCGTTTCTATTATTAAGTAGCGTTCAACATTGGGGTGCATGTCTTCATCCCTTTTTGAGAACATCGCTAACTGCAAAGAACATTTCTGCAAGACCCTTCACTGTAAATTGTTTAACTGGCTCTTCCTGTTTCTCTTTTCTCTCTTCTGCAACAGTTGTTCCTCCAGTTTGATCAGTTCTTCGTTAGTCAACTCTTCAGAGGAACTTTCTATGAGTTAAATTATGTCGTCATCATTCGCTTCGAGATTCAGATTGTTTGCTAGGCCCACTATTATAAACTTCCAAAATCACGCATAAGCCTTTCTAATGTATTTTTCCATATGCCACTCATACATTGAAAGGTCGCTTCGTTCCAAGCCACAGCAATATTTTTAATAGCATGATAAATATTGAATGTTTTCCAGAATTGTATGAGAGTCTGGTCATTTCCTTCAGTGGCAGAAATGGTTGTGAAAAAGTTCTCTGTAGATAATAAGCCTTAAACACTACAATAAATCCCTTATCCATCGGTTGGATCAATGAAGTAGTGTTTGGAGGAAGAACATGACCTTGAACTTGGTAAAGATCGCCGCTATAAGACGTACAGAACGGATGACCACTTTCTTTCACACAATTTTTTTTTCACTTGCATAACAGTTGATTAAGGCATCCTCAATATTTGAGTATTCCACGACTTTTATTGCTCCGATAATGAACTGGGAGTATATTTCTTAATGTTTTTGAAGACTCGTGGATTCTCACAGTGCCATATCACAAATGGTTTCAGTTTATATCCAGCCACATTATTCGTTGTATTACGAATCGTAATACAGGCATTAAGAGCTTTGAAACTAGGTATAGATTTTAGCTTTTTGTGGATGAATGTCCGCTCGGTAATTTTTTAACGAAACAAGGACACCTCATCCATATTAAATATTTGCTATGGCAAATAATTTCCCCCCGTAATAATTTTATCCAATTTCTCCACAAACTCCTTGGCAACCTTCTCATTGACACTTGCATATTCACCATACATTTTCACATTATGCAGCACCAAACACTGCTTGAATATCCATATTACCGAATTAGTTGGTATGCTTGAATACCAACCTGAAGAAGCGTTGAATTCGTAGTCATAATCGGGTTCTGCTTTCCCTTCAACATGTTGAAGAGACTTAGTGCCTTAGCAGTTATGACAGTGCTAAGGGGCATGCTCTTTTGGTTCAGGTCCTCTATGCATGATGCAAGTAGCTTTTCTATATTACCGATAGGGTCTTGTCGTTGCTTCGTCACTATCGTCGATTTAATGAAAAAAGATATTCACAGCCCTCTACCATTTATTCTTATTTTTGAAAGTAGTCGTCACTGTGGAATGAGACCACCCGAAGTCATGTGCGATTACAATGACGGGCTTACCAGCTTCATGTTGCTTTATAACTCTCAACTTCGTTTCAAGATCAATTGCTCGCCTCTTTTTCTGTGATTCTTCACTAGGCGTTTTGATTGGGCGTGTAGGGGCCATGTTCCACAAACAACTGCGAAATAACTAACGATAAATACACAAATAACCCACTTCTCAAGCACACAAAATCAACATAGGAACTGTTGAAGACACTTGCCCACTGCCGAGGGAGGTTGCCGCTGAAAGCGCTGTTGTCACTGTGCATGCTTTACTTTACGCTCGCTTGCGTATTGTTCGAAAGTATAGCCGAAAATGTTATCTATTCTCTTACGGGATCACGGACGTAATCGAACGAAGGACGTTCGAGTTACGTCCTTATCTTTGAAAGGACGTAACTCGAACGGAGACATAAGTCGAGGGATGACTTTATATGTAAAACAGACTTTAGTTCATTTGAAAAGAAAAGCATCACGGTTCGTATCTCGAGTCTAGGTTAATATCTAGAAGTTAAAATGCCATATGAAAAAAAGTTCTTATCTGGAGCGGTCATAAGTCGAGGTACCACTGTAACAACAGCTGTTTCGCGGAAATGGAAGTATTTGAATGGGTCCAACTACGAGAAATCCCTCTGCCGGCGATGATCGAGGAAAGTGTTTTGTTCATTTCCAGTCACTAGAACTTAAACATAAATGACTGCGAACTATTTGATGAAGTTTTGTGTATTTAAAGTCATGTCGCCAGTGAAAAGATCGAAAAATGACGAGTCCTGCCGACGTAGATGGGTTGAAAATTTGAAATATTTCGTAGATAAACATGTATCTTTTGAAAACATTTTAAAAGTCGTTGAATTTTGCTTATGTCTCCCTGGATCTAATGCCCCACTCAACAAGTATTTTCATTAGTGAAGAATATGTGGCTGTGAGAAAACCCAATTAAAAATCGAAACATTGAAAGCATTCGTTTATACCAAATGTAACTTTGACAAGAATTGTATACAGTTTTATGAATTTTTAAAACACAAACCTGATTTATTAAAAAAAGTTCATTGTTGTGAACTTTTCATTAAATATCATTATTTAAAATACTATGTATATGCCTATATTTTACAATAAACGTTATAAAGCTTTTTTAGTTTAGTGAAACAAATAAACGCAACCTGGTTTTTTTCTATTTATTATGAAACAATTCCTGATTCGTTCTTTATTTTCTCCAAAAAATATGGTCATTGTACATATAATGCGTGTATGAGTTCACCTGCCAGCTCAAACGCAAACAAGCAGGAATAAAATTCAATAAAACTTTATGTGAGTTGACCCCGCCAGTAATGAGAAGTTCCGTCGGAACGATAAACGACACTCCCGTCGTGAATATGTTAAAACTAAGAAATATATAGTGAATGTTGTTATGACAGTTTCACATGTTATGGAATTCAGTTGAAGAGAATTAGCATTTCAACTCAACACTTGTCAGTTGCCTTTGTCTTTGGGTTGCGTGATCTTTTATTAATACCGCACCAATCATATCCACATCTTCATAGCTGCTCTCAAGTGTAAAACAAAATTTAACTTGTACATATTGAGATAATTTTTTTTAAAAAAGTTGAATAATTTATAAGCGTATAAAAGGATATCACCTGTAAATCATTGATGTGCCAACAAAATTCTCGGATGTGCCACCTCTGGCACGCGTGCCATAGGTTCGCCATTTATGGACTAGACCATGAGAACTACCAGATGGTAGCACTTGTTTGTTTGTCTCTTCAGATGCAGCTTAAAATTAGTGATAGTCTTGGGCCAGCTATCTCTGATTGGCTATTGGTGGAGATTGAACTGCTCAGTCAGTCACCAAAAACCTGGATTAGTTAGAATCTCAGTTAGAAAAAAAGAGACATAAGTCAATATAGCTTTCTTTACTCTTATGATGAATACATTTAGCAGCGCGTTCACCATTAATTGTGAACGTTATCTGCCTGGAGAAGTCCGTCCAAAGCAAAGAAACCATAGGATAGAGATGAAAGTGATTTGTATGCTGACCAGGCAGATACTTAAGTATGAAATTTAATCTTAACTATACGAGTGAATGCTCTTACTGAAAGTGCAAGTATCTAGCTATACAAAAGTTTCGTATTGTTTACAATGATCGCAAAGAAAAGTTAGAAAGAAGAGACTCCTTTCTGATTTATCTTTGCGACATTTAAACTCCAATACTATAAAAAAATTCAGTAATGAGAAAAGGGGCACATGTTGCAAGTATATACGTCCTTCCTCAGTTTACATTATGCTGCTTGATAAGAAAGGTCTCCTCATGAACCAGAGAAAGAGAGAGAGAGAGAGAGAGGAGACTGCAATATGTTGAAAACACCTATTGCTGGATTTCCGTTTTTAGGTAAGAAACTTAAAAGCATTCATTAACATGGTTCACAGGAACCTATACCAACCCAAATGTCAAAAACTCCCTATGCCGAACCCGAGTGGTACCTTCCACTCGGGCTTCTCTGTAATGATCTGCTCCATAACGAGGTAACGAAACCACAAGAGAATATTTAACCACATTATACAGATATTTGTATAATCCACTGTTATTTTTTTTCACCGTGTTGACCAGAAACCAGTGCAGCCATATACCCATTGTATGGAGAGGCTCCATGCAAACTTATACTATGATAGTGACAAAAATATTGCTGTCATGTTTATACACAGAGCTTCATTGTTAATTTTTCTTTATGTCTGTGTGTTGACGATGCGAAAATAAGATAAATAAATAATCCGCTAAAGTTTTTTATTCAACTTCACACTTAGCTAATCAGATATAGCTAGCCAAACTGATCTGTGATATTAATGTAAACCTGTGAAGAGAATAAGGAGGACGTCTGCAGCCATCTGGTAGCGCACTAGTCCTAACACAATGTATTAAATTATTGTCTGAAATAGTGTGGGTTCTGTGATCGATGATCTTGATTTTACGGGATGAAAACCTCATGGAAAAAAATCCACTTGGCCGTGCTTGAGAACGACTAACTCGAAAACTGGTCGAAGAAAGAATTAGAAAAAACTTCTCCTAGTTGGCTACTAAAATCGAATTTTGAACAGTATTTCTTCAGGAGGCTAGCGCTAAGGATGCTAACACCATTTCCACAGGACGATGCTGGGTATAATACGATGTGTAGGACCTCTGGCATGACTGGCAATAATTTAACTCCGATTTTCCACTCACATATGAAGAGTGAAAATTGAACCTCCATAGCTCAGTCGATATAAACAAAGCCCTTTGTGGAACGACCTGGGTTCGATTCCCGTTCAAGCCGTGAAAAGCCTTTATCTATTTCGACTAAAGGTGAACTTTTTGGTTTTTTTCGCCCCACAGAACAGGCAAACCAGCTCCGTGACACACATTTCTACAGTCATAAAAAAAAATAAATGTCCTTCCAAACCCAGACTCTAGGACAAGCCAGCTGGAGTTTCCCACAGTCGCATATTCATAGCGGACCCTGCATCAAACAGGATAAACAGCACTATAAAGAGGAAGAGGAAGAAGATGTGAAGAGTGAAAATTATTAGCGTCCCTTTAAGGTGTTTGGGAAAAGCACAATGTTTCTAATATTTTAACTTCTGTAACTGAGTATCATGGAGTTTGGAGCAAGTCCACTAAATTCCTCACTAAATTCGAAAAAAAGAGAGAAAGAAGTAAGGACACATTGTTTCTATAAGTACTGAGCTCATCATTCATTTAGCCAATAGCATTGACTCCCTGTAAAAAGTAGGATATCGAAATGCCACTAATGCCAGTGGCATTCCAATGTGCTACTAAATGTGTTCTAAGAATGATTAGTTTTAATGAGTAAAACAGATAGGGGCAAGCAGACAGTCCAGTCTGACATCTATTTGACATCTCTTAGGGTTTGATTCAAGGATATTTATAATTAACTGTGAATGAGTAAATATACTGAATGCATACGAGGAGGAGGGGGAGCTCTGGAAAGTTCTGATATATACACTTAAAACAAAAATGTTTTTCGTATAAAATGTTTCGTTAGAAGAGTAAATTTCCGATCTCAAACGCTGATTATGAATTTTCTCTTTCCCAACTTTGTGTAATCGTCAACCTATTGTCGTCTACAAATTTCTGGTTTTACCAAACAATTAATTTTACTCTCCGAGATGATGTTAACTTTCTCCATATGCTTATACCATCTGGCACACAAGACCAAATCTGTGTGAAAAAATAAAAATCAGGAAACGCCTTTTATACCCATATAGGGAGTAGGCAAGGCCTTTTGGAGACTGAGTCGGCAGTTCAATCTTCACTGGAAGCCAATCACAGATATCTAGCCCAAGGTTATCACTAATTTAAGCATCCTGCAGTGAAGAGACAGCTCAACAAGTGCCGCTATCTCGTGGTCCATAACCCTAACACAATATTTTTAATGTCTGAAATAGTGTGGGTAATACGGTCGATTTTTCTGAGTTTACGGGACGAAAAACCCGAGTTTCCGGGAGAAAAAACCCTCTTGCCTTTACCAGAGATCGAGTAACTCGGCAACCGGTCGAAAAAAGTTTAGAAAAAGTTCTAGTCGGCGATTAGACTTGAACTTATATCCATCTTCGAGCGGTTTATCGCTGAGGAGTGCATACCACTTCCACTGATCTACACAGATCCTACAAATCTGTGTGTACAACAGATTTCCAGTGTAGGACATGATATTACAATGCTGCGTAATTGTATCTGATTTCCTGTAATAGGTAGGATAGGTTGTACGTTTTATTGAGACAGTGTACTATCTACAAGGGGTAAAGGTTCGAACGTTTTTAGAACTTTTGAACCTCTTCGTAATGTTTTTGCTAATACCACCACAGCTTGACGAACTCTTCCTAATACTTGTGCTATAAACTTCAGAGTAGTTTCTTTTAGACTTGATATAGTTCAAGATCTTTCCACCTATTAAAAAAACTGCATATCGTTTTGAAGTGGCATTTAGATCATGCTGTTGCCTATATTTTATGGATGTTGAGGTATGATTTCATAACATATTCAGAAGTAAATAGTCATAACGCTTGACAAATGAAAGACTGTTGTGTGTTCAATTCTGGAAGTCAGGATAGAATTTTTATTTTTTTTCCTTTAGAGGCCTCACAGTTATTCGTGTTTGGAGCAAGCCAATAGATCATTTCTATAGGAAATGCTAGTTTTAAACTCCCTAATTAAAAATAAAATCTATTCCACCTCAAAGTATATCAGATAATAATACTACCTCAGGGTTTAGGAATACGATATGGCAAAAATGGTGGTCAGTGTACTCCTTTCCCGCAGTTTTCAAATCGTCAGTAACTATGTCCTCAACTCCCAGGCTACTGGTAACAACTAAAGTGGAGCACAGATGCCTACCAATTTCCAAACGTTAGCTGGATCTGAAAAGGTCTGCTTATCCCTTTGGACAATAAAATGGCTCTACAGAAGCTGCCCACTAGTCTTTAATATTTTAGTAAATAAATCAAAGAATTATTAAGTAAATAAATAAATCTAATATCGCCATTTGTATTCCAAAGGGAGTGAGTCGGTTTAGTCCTAACTAAATTTTGAAGCAGTGTGGCCCGAGCTTCATTGAGAGCAAAATACCATTAATGATTTTCATAGTATGGGAGGCAACTGCAACCACCTGGTCCATAACCCTAACACCATCTATTATTGTCTGAAACGGTGTGAGATTTATGTTTGATTTTCTTGAGTTGCCTATTGAAACCAAAATTATTCTAGAGCAAGTATGGGCAACCTTTCCTAGTTAGGGGAAAAATTATCATTCTGTCTCCGAGTCAAGGGCCGGACCGAATTATTAAATAAAATAAATTAATATTAAATGAATTAAAACAAGTTGCTACTTCATATTTCATTTATTTATAATATAATGCTTCGGTATAAAGCTCTACATAAATTTTATAATATAATGAACGACATAACAATTTAATGTGAAGATTGGCCTTGTACTTAAACTACGAGACTATCAATATTGACGTTAATATTACTTAAGGATAATCGCATAGAATTTTTAAGGTTTTCGTCCGTTATTCCTGTCCGAATTTTTGATTTATTGTATTTCATCCTCGAAAAAAACTGTTCACACATATATGTGCTGCCGAAAAGAGAAATGATTTTTCTTGAAAAGGCGCGTAAATTTGTATATTTTTCTTCCACCAAATAAAATTTATAAACATCCGTCAAAGCAATGTTAAATTGCAATTTTAGCATTAAATCCGCCTGAGGCTCAATAAGTTCCATCGGTAAGTTGTCTGGCCATTATTTACACCAGCATCCATTGGACGAGCAAATATAGCGAATGTGGAGTCTTTGTTTTTGTAGTCGGCAAACATTGTATCAAATTGCTCTATCAGTGCCTTCAGTTCATCTCCATAACAATTATAAGTTATTTTTATGAGTTGCTAGAGTAGGAAAATAATAACAATTTTTAGCTCTTATCTGACTTTCCAACAATCTTAGTTTATTACAAAAAGTTTTGATATGTTTATGCAGTTCATGAACCAATTGCCCTTGTTTTTGCAATTCAAGATTCAGTTCGTTTAGATATCCGATGACATCTACAAGGAATGCTAAATCACACACGCACTCATTATCTTTTATTTGGTTAATTGTGTTTCCTTTTATGTCCATAAAATCGTTTTAACATTTTACCTTTACTCATCCACCTCACTTCACAATAATAATACACATCTTCCTAATCCGAAAATAGGTCTGCCAAATACTCCTTAAATTGGCGGTGATTAAGTGCACGTGACTTAATAAAGTTAATACACTACTACTACGACTTCCATAACATTTATGAATTTAATCGATTTTGCACACAGATTTTGTTCGTGGATAATGCAGTGAACATTTGTTAAATTTTTCGGATGGATCTGTAGTTCTATTGCTCTTTCATGAACTATTCCAATAAATCTCTTCTGTGCACCAACCATTGCAGGGGCTCCATCAGTGCATATGCCAGATAGTGAACCCCATTTTAGCCCAAATCTCTCGAAGACTGTGTTGACTGTTTCAAATATATCTTTACCGGTAGTTGTTCCTTTTAACGGCTGAAGCGCCAATAATTCTTCTGTGATGTTGAAATCCGCATCAACTCCTAGAAGAAATATTGCTAGTTGTGCTGTATCGGAGGCATCGGTGCTGTCATCCAAAGCAATTGAAAATGCTTCCAATCTAGCAATCATCTCTTTAAAATTATTTTTTGACATCATCAGCCATAATTTCTATCCGTCGGACAACAGTACGTCTCAACAAACGAATATTCTCGAAGTCTTTTTTCTTCTCAGGACATATTATACTTACAATATCCAGCAGACATTCTTCGATAAATTCTCCTTCACCAAACTACTTAGAATGCTTAGCGATTTTTTCGCTTACCACAAAGCTGGCTTTGACAATGCTGTGGTGCTGCGTTCTTTGTTTGTTGAACATTTGATGCTGGGAATCCAAGTTCTTCAACTTCTGTATTCCATCTTTTCGTAGTTGTCCATCAATTTTTGAGTGATCCGCATGTCTCGAAGTAAAGTGTCTCTTCAAGTTGTATTCTTTGTTGACGGATACGGATTCGTTGCACAGCAAACATACAGGCAAACCTTTATTCAGAATAAAATAATAATCTGCCGTCCAGTTGTCTTGAAATTGACGATTCTCTGCATCTATTTTTCTTTTTTTTTTTTGCAATAACCCCTGACATTGTCCCAAATTTATGAGTGATATTCAGAACGGTCAAACAAAACTGTCTTCTACACCGCAGGCACTGAACAGAACATAACATCAATGCAGGCACTGAACAAAGCACAACACCAACGCAAGTGCCGAACTGATACGTTGTAACACATTCACACACGCCACTAGTCAAAGTGAGAAAGAAACCTTGGTTGGAGAAAACATAGTGTGTTTTGCGCAAGTCATATGACGTCAGCTTAATGTGAGTTAGTAGAACACACCATGTTTTCTCCCACCATGAATCAGACAAACTTTGCTGAAATAGATTAGGGCCAGATCAAAAGAAGTAGAGGGACGCATCCGGGCCGTGGGTTGCCCAATGTAACTTTACTCAAGTGCCGAAGATTAACTTATGATAAAATCTGCTAGAAAAGTTCTAGAAATAGTTCATCCAATAGGTGACTAGAATCGAGCACATGATGGTATTTTTGCAGCAGATATATCATTATGGAAGTTACAAGATAAGCAGGACTCGGAAGTAAACATTGTACTAGATAAATAAAAAAAAAAATCAGCTAACGCCTTTTATTTCCCGTATACGGGGAGTAGGCGAGGCCATTTAGCCCTATCTAACTTTTGGAGACTGAGTGGGCAGTTCAATCTCCACTGGTACCAATCAGAGATAGATGGCCCAAGGCTATCACTAATTAAGCGGTACTCAGTGAAGAGAGACGGCTCAAATGTGCCGCCATCTCGTGGTCCCTAACCCTAACACAATATATTTAATGTCTGAAATAATGTGGGTTCTACGGTCGATTTTCTTGAGTTTACAGGACGAAAAACCCGAGTTTCCGGGAGGAAAAACCTGCTTGCCCGTGCCAGAGATCTACTAACTCGGGAACCGGTCGAAAAAAGGCTTAGAAAAATTTCCTCTAGTCGCCGACTAGACTCGAAACCAAGTCTTCCTTCGTGCGGCCAAGCGCCGTGGTTGGCAAACGCCACGTCCACTGAGCTACACAGGCTCAATACTAGATAAATAAGAGTGGAGATTGTCTACTAATACAGGGTATCTCAAAAGTCGCCACACATACGGAAAATGGGAAATTGTTGTTAAATGTACCTTTATTTACAAAATATGCATTACATAATATTACTCCACACACACAAATTCTTCTCTCCCACTCATGGCGAACACGTTCCAAGATATCTGTGGATATGCAAGTAATTGCATTTCGAATGCGTTCCTTTAAATGATCCATGTTTGTAATCTTTTCCTTGTACACCACGGCTTTTAACTAGCCCCCCAATTAAAAGTCGAGTGGCGAAAGATCAGGAGGATCTCTCAGGCCATTCCAAGGGGCCGAGGCGACTAATCCACGAATGTGGAACTGTTGATCCAATCATCGCCGTACGCTGATACCATAATGAGATGGTACCCGTCGTGTTGAAAATAAGATGGAAACTCTCCATCTTCGTTTAAGAGAGACCGCATTATGTTATCCTGTTGGATGTTTAGATAAAGGTCGGCAGTAAGATTTGTGCCAAAGAAAACAGGTCCAACAATTCTGATGCCCCATATCCCGCACCACCACATGACTTTTCCAGCACCTTGCATTTTTGACAAACTCATCCAGTTTGGGTTGCTATCATGCCGGTAACGTAGGTTTTGGCGATTGGCTTCTCTGTTGACATAAAAATTGGCTTCATCAGAAAAGAGGATCTTGGGCTAAAATATAAATTGTGCAGTTTCAGTGGATGTGCCATTTCCACACCAGGGGCTTGACCACACGAAGGAAGACTTTGTTTCGAATCTAGTCGTCGACTAGAGGAAATTTGTCTAAGCTTTTTTTGACTGGTTCCCGAGTTAGTCGATCTCTGGCATGGGCAAACGGATTTTTTCTCCCGGAAACTCGGGTTTTTCGTCCTGTAAACTCAAGAAAATCGACTGTGAACCCACATTATTTCAGACATTAAATATATTGTGTTAAGGTTAGGGACCACGAGATGGCGGCACCTGTTGAGTCGTCTCTCTATCATTCCATGCCGCTTAATTAGTGATAGCCTTGGGCCAGCTATCTCTGATTGGCTGCCAGTGGAGATTGAACTGCCCACTCAGTCTCCAAAAGTTAGATAGGGCTAAACGGCCTCGCCTACTCCCTATATATCAGCTCAAAATCAGCTAACGCCTTTTTATTCCCGTATACGGGGAGTAGGCGAGGCCAATTATATACGGGAATAAAAAGGCGTTAGCTAATTTTTTTTTTTTTTTGAAGTTTATATCTTCGTCCAGTTTCTTTAGAGCCCATTCACAAAATTCAAGCCTCTTATCTGGGTCGTCTTCACTAAGATTGTGTAACATTTACATTTTGCATGGATGCCATTTTTCATTTTTCATAATGCGCTGGATACTCGATCTGCTGATACCGGTTTCTGCAGATAATCGTCGTATGCTTTTTTTTTGCGGACTCCCTGCAAACGCTGCCAATACTTCGATAGTTGTGCCTTCGTCAGTGGATGTCTGTGGACGTTCGCTTCTCTGTTGATCCTCAACACTTACAGTTTTCTTGAACTTCTCAATAAGTTTGGCAACAGCTCCACTGGACAACAACTCCACTATATATATATATATATATATATATATATATATATATATAGGACACCCTGTAGAATAGAGATTGGGGAGAGTGCATGGTAGACAATTCCCGTCCTCTCGTATTCCTAAATCCTAACTGTATGTTATCGACAGAAATCATGTGTTGTACTGTCAAGTTTCGGAGTTGTAGATTTAAAAATGCGTGTTTTGCGGAAGAAAAAAAAATCTCAGCTTCTCTAAGCCAGAGTCAACTAATTCGGGAACTGGCTTGACAAAGGGCTACAAACGGTCTCTCTAGTTGGAGAGTAGAATCTAACCTGTCTCATGAAAATTATGTAGTGGCTATGCCGTGGTAAGTCAAAATATGATCTCTACCACCATAATAATTTGTAGGCACCTCTCTTCTTGATGTAAGAATTGTCACTATTCTGCATTGCATAGACCTTTGAATGTTGCCGAAGATAGCTGTATGTTGTCAGGATTGTTTCCCCCAATTCTACAAGTGTTAGATTCGACCTATCGACATACACGAAATGACAGATCCTCAGGATCTGTCATTTCGTGTAATTCCAGAGATGTAGTATGCGATTCAACTTTAGCAAATTCGCTAGGCATGGTAATCTGGAAATCAATGTCATGCTTAGCGAATCACTTTCGAACGATGGGCAACGTGGCACGGGTTTACCTGCCGAAACGCACCTGCGCATTTGGGAAGACAGTCATCACGAAGGAAGTTCACCTGATCAGTCACAATGGATAGTTTGCAGCATTCCTAGTACGGCCAACGAGTATCAGGAATTCAAGCGATCCCCCAGGAAAACTTTTCCCCATATTGTAGTGCTTCCACTTTTCGCCTGTTTCTGCTGAATCATGATATCCGGGTGATTCCTCTCCCTTAGGTTTTCTTGTTTTCTTTAAATCCTCCACCTACCATCCACTTGAAAGGTAGGTGTTGGCATAGGAGGTGCGTAATCCTCCAAAAAATGGGGCTTACAAACTATTAGGATGGAAGTGATAATATTTTCTATTTGACACTGTATAGTCCAATGTCCATTGACATAGTCGACCATTGGTGGAAGTAGGTTGATTCTCCCAGAAGAATTACGTTTTTTAAATACCTAAACATTTCTGGGATAAAATAGTTAGGGCTAGAGCAGTTAGCACTTATACCTCCTCACTTTAATATGCATGACTGCACGATCTTTTAATAATATAATAATGAAATAAGTTATAGAACAGTTATCTAAAACATAATGCATATGAATAATATAAGTACCGCACGCAAGGGGGGGGGTAATATGGGAAAATATTCTGAGCAGAATTTTTTTTTTGTACTTAATGCACAACTTATCTATCTTTAAAGCTAGATAAATATAAATAACTAGATTAATCGCTCATCAGCCGGAAACCATCCGATTATATGTTTAATTATTAAAGGGATATGTATTGTATTGTATAGTCTTTAAAATCCTCTTACAACAAACAACTTGTCAATAAAATGTGTCAAGATGTATATGTCCACATATACACATATATGCCCACAAAGTAAACAGTTTCGCCGCTCCTAATTCTTCTGCACAGTAGAAGTTATGATAATCAGTGATAACTCTATTAACATCGGTCTCTGTTACCGAAGTTCTATGACGTCACACAATGCAACAAAGTTCCAACAGCCATTTCTTTCTGTTTCTTTGGAGTGTTAATGTCAGTCGCAAATCATTTGAAGGCATCAAATTTGTTTTATAGTAGAAGCAATACAATACATCAGCATGCTGAAACTTATGGCTGAATAAAAATAAATTCATTCATACATACCGAGTGACCAGTTTGTCAGCAATACTACAATGTATCGTACTGAATTAATCCGACCTTCGGAATATAATTAATATGAAGCTCATCAACTCTACGGTGTTCATGGACACTTCACATGGGGATCATTTTGTTCCATCACATGATAAAGCTCCATAGAGCCTATCTTCACTGATATACAGAGAAGAAAAGAGTAAAATCTAAACGGATTTACCACTCCAATATTATCGCCTTGCGTCTTAGACCAATCATGATGACTCTATGGGTTGTTGTCTCCACACTGTCCTTGTCTATTCATCTTCATGGAAAAACGGAATCTGGAATTCTTTACTCCAGTTCTTTTTCCAGTTCTTCGGCGCCCAATATTAATGTTGCTCGAGGAAATGATTTTTTGCGTTGGATCTCATGTATCACCTAAGGTTATCAATGCATTTTGTTCATTGATAACTGTTTACAGCCTCGTGCCAGACGTTCACTTGATGTTTTCGGTTTATCACACAGTTCTCAATTTGCTCAAGAGACTTGTAAAACTAATTTGATGCCTTCAAATGGTTTCCGACATGTATTCTGCCACTTGTCGTTAATCCTGTATTGCCAATAATTTTTATCTTACACCCAGATTTCTCTAATATTTTGACTACAACTTGTATATCGCTAAAGTATGCTTTTATTTCAGTCACATATAGTCCAAATGCAAAAAGTAAGTAAATTCATAGTCTTAGTAAAGAGAAGTGGGAAAAGGTTGTCCTTCATTCCATACTAAAGATATGACATTTTATGAGAAAGGAGCATTTTCTAAATATGTTGGATGAATTTGAGGGAACGAATGGAACTGCATAAAGAAGATGGACTGCATTTAAATAGTTTTGGTGTGAGTCAGCTGGAGAAGATTCTTACTGGAAGGAGAGGTAATGATTGTACTGAATAGATTTTAGGTAGTGCGAGATGACATGAAAGATCAAAAAAGCATGGTAGGGAGGCCCTCAAATGGAGAGGTGAATATCATGAATGAAGTAAATGAGAGGGTGGAAGGAAGCACAGCATAGACAGTGAAATGGGAGGAGTCAGGGTGGACGTGGAGAGACAATTTATGAAACATATGATGTTGGTTTACAGGCAAATGTCTTTGTGTGTGTGGGCAAAATGGTATCGAGATGGCTTGATGTGAGAGAGAGGAGAGTTTGGGTATGAGGAAATTTGTAAGATTGGTGGTAATATAGAGGAATGGACTGGGAAGGTTGAAGAGTCACATCGGAGAAGTAATGTTCTTAGGACTTGTAGGACCAGAAATGATTTTTTATGTTTGTTTACTAATGCCAAAAGTATTCGAAGTAAGGGGAACGAAATTGTTGCATTGGTTGAGTTTATTCACCCACAGTTCTTGGTATAAGCAACATGGTTAGATGAGGACGATATCCTGACAGGAATAGAGATGAAGTGATATATTTTTTGTGAAGACAGACAGGGAAGAAAGGGTAGCAGATGAGTTGTGCCCATCTAAGGTGGATTTGCAAGGTGCAAATAGTGGCGGCGGTTTTGAGACAGTATGGTGTTGCTAGACTTGGTAATATGGAGGGTAATGTATAGGGAAATTAACCTGGCTAGCAAGAAACGAGTGATCAGTATGGGTGACTTTAATTATGGTAATATAGACTAGAATCAAGAGACTGCATCCGAGTGTAAAGGAAATGAATTTCTGGAATTTTTGAGAGACAATTACCTTAGGCAGTACATAACAGTGGGTGCACGAAGATCAAGGGTATTGGATGTGATCATCTCATCCCATTATAAAAATAACATCATTCCAATTGATGTTATTATAAATGAGGTGTCAAATCTTCCACCAGTTGATGAGAGTGACCATGAGCTGATCACTAGTTATGGGAAATTATAAGGCTGCTAATTATGGAAAGCTCAGGAAACAGCTTGAGACAATAACTTGTGGAGGCAATACCAGAATGTATTTCAAAAGTCAAACAGTTAAATATAGTAGGTGAAATAGATAAATCAAGAAATAAGGTATGCAATCTGGAAGAATATGAAGGTATTATGGAAGAAGCACAAGATGAGTGGTTTTGACAACCAGTTGCATGAGACGTACAAAGAACAGGCGAGGAAAGTGATTCGCTCAATAAGGGTAGCAAAAGTGCAGTTTGAGCAGCAGTTAGTTAATGGGGCTAAAAAAATCCTAGGGAATTTTTTCGATATGTGTCAGTAGAAGAAAGAATGATTATGGAAGGATGGCAATGATTTGTGAAAATGGAGGAGTGATAACCACTGCAGAGGATATAAGTGAGGTATTTAATGAGCAATTTGTAAAGGTATTTCATTTTTATGAATGTGACATCATGCAGAACTTGAATGCAGTGGGAAAGGAGGAAGAAGAGGAACTGTTAGTAAGTGAGCAGAGTTATAAATGGAATTGAATGCACTTGATGTAAACAAGGCTGCAGGACTTGATGCTATCTCACCATGTGTTTTAAGGGAATGTTCTGGGGCGTTATCAACAGCTTTTACGTATCTTTTAAATATGAGTGTTGTACTAGACCAAGTTCCAAAGGAATAGAAAGAGGGCAAAATTATTTTGATTCATAAGGAAGGGGATAAGACTGGGGCTTTGAATTCTGGAGTTGTGGTTAAAGTGTTAGAGAGGTTAGTTAGCACCAAGACTCAGAATTGGGTTGGCATGAGAAAAATACTCATTTGTGGCTAGCATGCATTTGTTAAAGGAAGATCATGTTTTAACCAATCTGCTTACTCATTATAATAAAGTGACAAATGCGTTGGATGAGAGTGTTGCATACACGGTGGTATATTTAGATTTTGCAAAGGCCTTTGATAAATTGCTACACGACAAGCTGGTAATTAAATTGGAACGGATGGGGCTAAAGAGTAGATCAGTGTGCTGGATTGAAGATTGGCTGTCTGATAGGTATCCGCGGGTTGTCTATGGAGGAGCGATATCGCAAGTATGAAAAATGCTGTTACATGGTGAGAACATTGAAATTGATGGAATGGTCTGATTAACGTCAGACGTATACTTCGCATTTCTATTTACTATTAATATTGATGATGCTGACACAGAACTTTGTGATTAGATACTCTTGTAGAATTAAATTATTGCATTTCTTCAAACAGCACGGAACCAATGACGTATGCGTCGATATTTGCAATCTGTGATGATGACGACTACAGAAAAGACTGCGTGATCACATTTACTATTGAAGTATCGTTGATTGTCTTGTAACGTCATTTTATAAACTTCTCCCAGTCATCTTGCACGTTCCTTTTTTGACATATTTATGAGTATGTTCCTATATAATAACAATATTTATTAGTCGAAATTATTCAGCAGCCAAAAATACATCTCGTTACTCACAAAGTAAACAAATGAACACTAAATAACTGAAAACGGCCGATATACAGTTGCACTAGTTTGAATAGTGTGTGTTTGGGGGAGGAGAATATGACGTCACACTACTAGTTGTCGTGGGCCCCTATCCAAGCACGTTAGTTACATTGTCGTATGTGTATTTCACTATTTCGCCACACTTGCGATTTTTTATTTACGATAGTATTTCCTTAATAAAAATGAGGGTTGAATGATTTAAAAAAAAGAAGAAGCACATTGGTCCACCAGGAAATTCCCCATAGCCAGCCGGACCAGTCCATTTCTGATCGATGATACTAACTTCAATCCTATCCTCAAAGCAGCACAAAAATAACTTTTTTTTTTGTTAGCACCTTCATTCCCGCAACTAACAAACAAACAAACTGCACGAAGCACGTGCTCTCTCTCTCTCTCTCTCTCTCTCTCTCTCTCTCTCCCTTTCTCTTTTCCCATTTGTTCCAAGGGTTTCAGCTGAGCTAAAACGAAGTTTCTCCAACAAATCTTTTCACCTTCTACGTTCCTTGAGTTTGATGTGTTCCTTCTATTTCTCCATAGCTTCTCTCTCTCTCTCTCTCTCTTGTCAGTCAACTTTAGGTGCAACCAAATCCCGTGTGAAATTCTCACATAACTTACTATTCTCTTAAAACGTTGAAATCTAAATGTTATGATTTCTTGGTAGGCCGAGTGGTTAGTGTATTCGTTCTCCAACCAACAGGTTGGGGGGAGGGGGAGTTTCGAATCTCATCGTGGGCATGGATGTTTGTGATTGTTTGTGAAAATGCTAGTGGTGGTGGTGGTGGTGGTGGTGGTAGTGGGCAATAGATGGCATTGGTGTAGATGATGATGATGGTAGTTGCGGTTCGTTGTAGTTGGAGAATTGGGTAGAGACAGTGTTGTAGAGTAGGTGTCCTCCCTCGATGAGTCTGGACTCCCTGGAGGTGTCACGTAATAATAACAACAATAGTAATAAATAATCTATTGTTAAGGCCTGTCACTGAATCGAAAATTTTGATAATTTCTTCAGTGTAGTTTTCCTCAAGTATGACTCTCCCTCTCTCTCTCTCTCTCTCTCTCTCTCTCTCTCTCTCTCTCTCTCTCTCACACACACACACACACACACACACACACACACACACACACACACACACACACACACACACACACACACACACACACACACAGTTCAACGCAATATTTTCTTTTTATTAAATTTTGCAGAATATTTAACATCGATTGGTTTCGTTTGCCTTTAATTCGAACTATTTTGATTTGATGTCAGTCTATATCACTTTATGTTTGTACAAGTATTTCACTCCATGTTCCATGAATTCACGTCAAAATACATTCAGCTCCGCTGGTGTAGATGATGAAATTGCTGTCAACCTATTATGTACTAACCTTGAAGATGTATCATGTAAAGTTTTGGGTGAATTTTTCATTTTTTTTTAAATGTAATATCCACACCCATCATGAAAGGTTGAGAATGGGCTAAGAATTAAAAAAAAAAAAAAAACATTTATATATTATGCGAGGTTGCGAATCTATAGTTACATTAACACTGCCGCTGGGCAAGAATTTTTTTTTTTTACTATAATATTAGTTTGCATGTTTTTTACATAATCTGGTAACCCTGTTCTAGAAACCAAGCATGAAACTTTTTCCAAGCTTCTTCAAACCTTCAAGTAAGCAAAGTAATGGTTTCACACCGTGTAATGAAATTCATCTCTCTTCGAAAGACAATCACAGATTCATACTAACGAAGAGATTCGATCCCCCAGCCTGTTGTTTGGAGAACGGATACATTAACCACTCAGCCAACCAAGAAGGAGAAAGATATGGTATTACTCCTAGTTGATTTGTGTAGCTTGATCGTAGTTATAAAAAACCATTTTAAATCTTAGTGAACGAAGTGGTTTATGTGTGTCAAAAAGGAAAATCTGGTTTTAACAAATGCAAATACTTCTTCATTATCTCACCAAGCTAAAGCTGTTTATAAACATAAAGAACCTTGAAGCACACACTTGACTTTTATTTACAGATAATGTTTTACAAGATCGGATGCACTCATAGGATTGAAAAAGAAAACTATCTTGTTGTTATATAATGACAATCTTTTAAGCAACTTTTGAATTCTTAATTTTTTTTATGAATTTTTATTTTAGCGTTAGAGTTTCCCCAGAAGAATATCTTATAAAAAGTGAGCCAAATGCTGAGAAACAGGAGAATGATTGTGGTTTCGAAACTGCTACATGGTTCACATTTCTGTGAGTAATATTGCTGTTGCTAACATTTTACAGCAGAATTTAAATTCACTATAATTTAAAAAAATGCCGAAATGGAGAAGAATGTGATTTTCTGGCAAACTATAAGTAAGCCTTTTCTTATGCGGCCAAGTTCACTAAAATGTTATCTGATTTACTTCGGAACTTACAATCTGCAAATAGAAAGTAACGAACTGTAAGCTTCCCACTTCCTTTTTCTTAACTTAAAAATTGAAATTCTTTAAAAGAAAGAAAGTGGTAACAATTTCTAAAGAAACTAAAGGAATTTTGAATTAAATTCGCAATTCTTAGTGTTTCTTTTGACTACCATACTTAAAGAATTAGCTAAAATTTATGGCCTACGAATTAAGACATGATATAGCTGTTTACTATTTGTAAACAGCGATATCGTAAGGCGCACTGACAAAAGTTATCTAGAAAGTATTCTCTAGGCTGCTACATCTTACAATTCTGAAATATTGAGAGATTAAAAAAAAATGGTGGTTTGTAACTAAATATTATATTTAGTTGTTCATTGTTTCTACCAAACGAAGTCGAAAGCAAAATCCATCATAAATGGGTTTTGGTCCTCAATTTTATCTTCATCTAGAAATATATGAGGAGATATTGAAATAATAATAATAAAAAGCATTCAAGTTTTCTATATTAAGAGAATACACTTTTAACTTAATTTATTATTTCATTTAACTGTTTTCTTAGAAAATGCACGTAAGCAGTCGTGGCCGAAATCTGTTGCGGGTCTTCCCACGCAGGTTCGAATCCTGTCGGCTGAGTACATTTTTTTCCCTTCATGTTCACAGATTTATGAAATCGGGAAATTATGTAAATCACTTGCTTCGGAGTTCGATTTTTCATCATAATGTCTGAGAAACATTTTCTGTTATTGTCTGTTTCATGGTCCTTGAGTTCTGTTTGGATGATATAAGTAAATAGTAATAGTAAATAATAATAATAAACACCATATCTGAAAGTATTCCATTCAACAGAAATCGGAAAGAAAATTTACTGAGACTTAGTAGTAAAACACGTGATAATTGAAATATAATATAATAAAAGCGCTATACAACTAATGATATTATGAAAAAAAAATAAAAAGAACTGAATGAGAATTTAAACAGTAAGAACAAACGACAGTAGCTTAGGATTATTTCTAATTCTAGATGGAATAATAATTTCTTTCTTTTCTTTTTTTCCCCTGTGTCATCTGATACCATTATATACACCATACACTGATTGCTAGAAACCTTCCGTTTGAAATACAAATCGACGTTATTTTAGTATTATAGCGTAATTTTTGAATCTGTTTTTGAATTCATATTGTGAAATTGCAGTTTTTATTTCATAGGAAAATTCAAAATATTGTTTCTTACAAACAGTTTCTTCTTCTTCTCCCGTAGTCCTACATGGACCTTTGGGTCATTCATGGCTGGTAGGTGATACTCTTTGCTAGTCTCCTCCAGTCGTCTCGGTCTCTTGTTCTTGATGACAGCTGAGAAAGGGAGAAATTTGTCCATTTTTTGATGTTATCAGTCCATTTTAATCGAGGTCGGCCCCTAACCTTTGTTCCCGGAACGATTCCTTTTAGTGCTTGCTTTGGAATGCCATTAGTCCTCTCCACATGTTCGAACCATTTCATCTGTCTTCTTCTGATGACTGTCAGAATATTTTCCCTTTTTCTCCTCTATTGAATCAATCCGTTTTCGGACATTTTCATTGGTTTCGTCAGCGGTACAGGGGATTCTCAAAAATTTGTAAACTGTTTATAAACAAACAGTTTACAAACAAATAAATATAGATGTTTTTTCTTTTCTTTTTTTTTTTTTGTGTTGGCAGTGTATCAAAGATGGAGTACAGTTCATTAGGGAAATATGTTCTGGATTTTCATTAAGAGAACGGATTACTGTCGTAATCTGTTCTTGTCTATCGAGAAATTAATACATAAAATAAGCATAATAAACTACATAGCAACTTTTTTTAATATACTATATTCTATTTATAATGCACGCCATCTTATTTGCCAGAATTGAGACATCAGAGTTTGTCTTCAGGTTATTGTCAATATAAAGAACCAAACATTTTATCTAGATTTTTTTTATTTTATGATTTCACAAGTAATATTCGAATGCCATTCCAACAATATAAATAATATAACATGCATTTAATTCTTTCGTTGTTACATTGAAGAAGAACCGTAAACGAATATCGCATCTCTTATATTAAATAAAGATCCGCGCGGTTAGCCTACTGGCTATGCAACCATATGCCTGGGGAAGAAGAGTCGTAGGTTCGATTCCTGTCGGTGACGTGAGGAGCTAAAGGATCTTCCTCAGCCATAGCCAAGTTAGCCGGTCTTGGGGAGGGGGGGAACTGCAGGGTTTTTCCACCAGTTTATCTGGGGTTTTCATCCAGCAAAACAGGCAAACCGGCCTTGAGAACTCAACACTACAGGACATAGGATATACCGGGGCGTAGGGCTGACCACCTTATCCTGTGAACGGTTTGAAGTCCGATGATTAATAAAATCTTCGACACCGCAAGATAAAAGAGGATAAAAGGAAAATGAGGTGAGAATGATATTAAATAAAGAGTATTATTGGAGTAGAATCAGTAAAGTGATTTAAAGGCATTAAAGGATTTCTCAGTGCTTCAGTTTGATGTGATGTTGGGGGGGGGGTCTCGTTGAAGAAAACAGATACGTGAATTGGATAGTTTTATGCATAGCTTACTGTAACAGAAAATCATGTCGTTGTATTTACTAAAATAATGCTGGATTTATTATCTTCTTATTTTTATAAATTTCCTCGTATTATTTTTTATATTTTACAAATTAGATTTTGTCTAGTCTTATTTAGCAAACAATTTTCTACACTTTTGTCTTCTGCTGTGCACAATGCTTTGATTTATGTGCTGTACTAGCGACACTTTTAAGGACTTTTCAGCTAAATGTGAATTTGACAGTCCCATTCAAGAATGGTACCCCCCCCCCCTCGGTCAGAAACACTGCTTCTTTCACCAGCAAAACAGACGAAAATCAAGCAATCACATTTAAAAGACAAAAAAAAAGCCACTGGTCTCGTAACCTTATTGTCCTCCAGTCTTGCTGAGAGAAAAAAACATGAAGGGCTTGAAGAGAGGTTTGGCGTAAATGTTTTCAATAATCCATTCGCAAAAATTATCAAGATGTGTAAACTTATTCTTATTTTTGATTTCTTAATATACATAAAGGCACTCATATTTACATTGGTTTTTAATTTGTTTAAAAGCTGTATTAAATTTATTGGAAACAGCTTAATGATGACAAAACTTGAAGCATTTGAATTCCAACTCCTGCGCTTAGGAAAAACTGTAATGAAAGAAAGCTGTTAAATAAGCAGTCGTGGCCGAGTGGTTAAGGCGACGGACTAGAAATCCGTTGGGGTCTCCCCGCACAGGTTCGAATCCTGTCGGCTGCGTTAACTTTTCTACCCCCAAAATTTCGAATTTATGAAATTCTTAATTTCGTAGAAAGTATAGCTACACATTAATAGGTATTTTGCTTGTTTTAATAATAAAAATTAATAATCATTCTGTTATTTTACTCTCCAAACAGAGTAATTTTTGAACTTTTTTATGAATTAATTATTGAAGGAAAATAATACGTGTCAGTAATCATTCTATTCACTAGAGAATAGCGATCCTGTCAATTTATTTTCCTTCTTTCTCTATTTTTATAGTCCATTCTGTGACATTTTATTTTATTTTTAATAATTCCAATAAATGTAGTGATTTATTAAATTTATGTTACTTTGATGAAACTCATATCGCTACAGCCAAAATAATTAGAATCATTAACTTATTCATTTGGTATTTAGAAATTTCTTATTGAATCCGTTCGTTTAAATACCGCAACTTTTGTTTTATCCGAAGACATTGTCACACTATATTTGATAATAATCTGGTCAGGGTTAAAATACCAAGTGAAGTTCATCTGTAATTCGATCCTGATATTCCTGAGGTAGTTACACATTATAGAGTCGTTTATATATAATTCTGATGATGCAAAAAAAAAAATAAATAAAAAGAAGAAGAAGAAAAACCTCATGCACTCTACATGATGCGGACCATTGGAATTACCATAGATTTTTTTTTCCTTAACTAACTTCGCAACTGCAGAAATAACTTCTCTTTCATATTGCTTCATTTCGGCGATGTAAAATTATTATTATTTTTTAGTAATTTGTTTTAGTATTTTTTAAGTAATTACTTTTTCGCACCGACGGGGGTTCACTTACGAAAACATTTCTCTGACATTTGGTTTTCTTAGTACTGAAAGAGAGTTTTTGCTCTCTTAAGGTTTCCATCTTGTTTCTGAAGAGAACCAACCAATTCGAAACAGCTGTCAGACCAGTGAAATTTTTATCAAATGCATTAATAAAAGGCGAATATATGGACGCTTGGGCAGCGCTCATGTCTTTTAAGTAGTGCAAACTAAGACAACTCCGATGCCGAGGCTTGTATTCTCGTAAGCTCTCAAGTCATTTTTACGAAACTTTCACAGTTTCTACAAACATTCGGCTTTGAAATAATGTTGGATCTAATATCCACTTTGCCTATGTAACTTCTTTTTCTTCCTTTTCATTAGCAATATTTTCTGAGTAGGAAGTATACAGTAGTTAAAGTATTTCAATGTTTAAACTATTGGAGTTTCATTTATATTTTCAGTTTTGATTATTTTCAAAATTCGTAAAAGAACATATCCAATAAAATACAAAATATGCTTCTAAGTATTTCAATCTAATTATAATTTCTAAATGATCATGGAATCTGATAATTTCTGGATCGTTTCGATATCCTGATAGCGATATTAGTGAGGGATGAGAGAATGTCATTATTAAAACTATTCTTATTCTGACGTATATTTCTGTGCCTGTAACTGTGAATTTAATGCACAATCTGTCTTGAACTTGAACTTGAACTTAACTGGTTGATGGACTGAGTCCTTGACTCTTTATCCCTTCATCTGGATTTTAGATTGTGGGTGATGAGATTATTGTGGGTAATTTACCCGCTCATTGTGAGCATTGAGGCTATATCAGCTTTCTCTTGCGATGGAGGATTTCGGTTTTTTATGTTTGAAACGATCTGAGGGCTTGTAGTCCGCTGCCTGTCGAACTAACTGATTTGGGTGATTATCCGTGATTGTGAAGAATTTCTCTGCAATGTTTGTCATGTAGGTCTTAATATCTGGAAGATTGGCTTCTTGGTGTAACTGGATGTTTCTGATGAACCATGGGGCATTAAATGCCATTCTTAGGCATTTATTCTGTATTATCTGAAGTCTGTTGATGTTGCTTTTAGTCGTGTGACCCCAGGTTGGAGAGGCATAAGTTAGTTGCGGACTGATTACCGATTTGAAAAGTAAGATTTTGTTGCTTATGCTTAGGAAGCTGTTCCTGTTCAAAAGTGGATATAGCTGTGCTATAGTCTGACTTGCCTTAGTGGTAACACTATCCATATGTGACTTGAAGTTTAGACGTCTATCAAGATGAATTCCCAGATATTTGGTAGAATTGCGCCAAGGGATGATTTTACCAAACATTTGTATGCTTGTATTCGGTTCTGCTTTACGTCTGGTGAAAAGTACTGCAGAGCTTTTGTTTGGATTAATTGCGATACGCCACTTGGTGTACCAATCCTCCAATTCATTGACTGCTCTCTGCAGCTTGATTGTGGCCAGGTGTGGACGGAGGGATCTGGCTATAATGATTGTATCGTCGGCATACAGAGCGGTGATAGCTGGAGACAGTTTGGGGAGATCTGCCATGTATATGGAGAAGAGTAGGGGAGATAGTAGAGAGCCTTGAGGTACTCCGGCCGTGATTCTCCTCTCCGTGGATCTGATACCGTTGAGTTTTATTTTAAATTTTCTGTTGTGTAGATATGATTTGATAAGTAGCACTAGTGGCAATGGAATACCAACTTCGTGTAGTTTAAAAATTAGTCCATGATGCCATACTCTATCAAATGCCTGAGTGATGTCTAGAAAAACTGCGCCAGTGTGTTGGTGCCATTCATACCCTTGGGTTATATGTTCGATAACTCTGTAAATTTGTAGCGTTGTGGAGTGATATTTCCTAAAGCCGAATTGTTCATCTTGAATTATATGGTTGATATCTGTTGCCTCTTGAAGCCGTGTGAGAATAGCACGTTCGGCTATCTTACCTATGCATGAAAGAAGGCTGATTGGTCTGTAATTTACAGGAAACTGTGTATTTTTCCCAGGTTTGGGAGTTAGGAAAACGTCGGCAATTTTCCATCGTTGTGGGAAATAATTTAGCCGGAAGATGGCATTAATGATGGCTACTAGATGCATAACCCCTTTGCGAGGAAGTAACTTGAGTACCTTATTTGTTATTCCATCTGGACCTGGAGCCTTTTTGTTATTTAATTTTATTAAAATCTCATATACTTCTGTTGGTGACACGGATTTGTTATTGGATTGGAATGAGGCATTTTGAGTTATTTTACGCACTTGGGTGTGAATTTTACTTATGAAATTTATATCTGTATTGATATAATTGGGGCTGCATTGTTTTTCTAAACTGTCAGCAAATGCTTCAGCTTTTTCCTCGTCGTTGTAGACAACATTAGATTCACCTTGGATTGGAGGAAATGTAAAACGCTTTGAACGGAGTGATTTCATCATTTTCCATATTGATTGATCCTCTGTGTTTAATTGGAGAATTTTGTTATTCCAGAGTTGGTTACGGTGGTCCTTTAGGGCATATCGAACCTGGTTTGTTGCTCTATTGACTGCTTGTTTATCCGCTGGGTCCATTGTTCTCTGATATTGTCTTCTTAATCTGTTTTTCTCTTGGATAAGACGTTTTATATCCTGTGGAAGTTTATTTGATGGTGTACATTTGGTTATATTTGTTACCTACGTTATAGTTGTCAGCAGTTGTTTTTCAAGAGTCTTCACTGCTTTTTCTACATCTTCAGCAGATGTTATATGCGTTATTGGACCAAGGTTTTCTTGGAAGGCTGAGGGAAGTTGTTTCCAATTTATAAATGCGGTGGTGTTTTCTGTTATATCTTGTATGGTGCCTAGTTGTAATATGATGGGGTTATGATCAGAACTTAAGTCATTGATTGCTTGTATCTGATAGCTGTGCGCTATGTTTTTTAATATAGCTATATCTAGTACATCAAGACGATCTGTAGCTCCATAATGTGTGGGTTCAGTGGGTCCTATTACTGTTATATTTCTTGAAGTGGTGTAAGAGTTGAGTATTCTTCCATTAATATTTGAGTTTCTGCTATTCCAGACTGAGTGTTCGGCATTAAGATCTCCGGCTATAATCACTGCTCTGCCTGTATTTAGTATCACCTCTAAGTCAGATTCAAGGAGTTTTTTATTTGGGGGGTTGTAGGCTGCATATATCGTAATGCTGCTTGTATTTTCCATATGTATTTCTATTCCTGTAGTTTCCATGTGTTCTGTTTGGGGTTCTGCTATTGAATTATGTTTTATGTTACTTTTCACAAAGATGGCAGTGCCTCCACCTCTAGCAAAGCATCTGTCTGTTCGGTAAGTGCTATAACTATTGATTCTGATTTTGTCACTTGGACGAAGATGTGTTTCATTTATGAGGATGATGTCTGCTTGAGTTTCTGCTGCAAACTCCTGCAGCTCCTGTAATTTGACAGATAAACCATTTGCATTCCATGAAACAATTTGTAATGATTTCGGTTTTCTTTTAGATTTATCCATTAAGAATTTCCATAAAGAGTGATTGTGTATGCCTTAAGATGATATCTTTGGCTTCTTGAGTTGGGTTGGTTTGTTGGAGTTCAGCAAGCATTTCACCTAAGTGGCTTGTTATGTTCAGTAGGATAGGTTTGTTGGTTTGCTGTGACTGCTTTGGTTTTGGGTCTTTTTGGAAGGTCGATCTTGTAACTTCAGCATACGATCTTCCATCCGTTGTGGAGACTATGGTTTGATGGGAAGACACTTGTTCTTGAAGAGGTTTACTGGTTTTGAGTTGTAATTTTTGGTTTTTGAGGAAATGCTATACAGCCCCTATAGTTTGCAGGGTGTGGTCCTCCGCAGTTTGCACACTTTGCTGGAAGTGTACGAGGTTTATGGCATTCATTTGATGCATGTTTGCCACCACATTTAACGCAACGAAATTCGGCCTTGCAGCATCTTTGGCCATGCCCAATCTTCTGGCATCTATGGCACTGGGTTGTAGTTGATTTATGTTTCAATGCCTCAACTTTTATGACTAGATCACAGATGGTTTGGAGATTGTATATATGATTTTGGTCTTTGCTTATTTCCACTAGAATTAGGGGATAGGGTGTTTTATCAGCTCTCCGCATTCGGCTGACTTTAATTGGACTAAATTAATTGGAGGTATCAGGAATAATAATAATAATAATAATAATAAATCCCTTAAGTTGGAGGTCTGCAGTGAGGTCTTCTATTTGTAATGTTTCAGTTACTCCCCTTAACACTACTTTTAAATTTTTTTCACTGTTGAGTGCAAAAGTGTGATATGGCAAGTTGTTGTTGTCTAGAAGTTTGGTCATTTTTCTGTAATCTGATGATGTTTTAGGTTGTATGCGAATCCCTTCTTCTGTGTTTGTGGCTTTAATGAAGGTGATATCTGAAGATTTCAGTGTGGATGCAACGGACGTCCAGTGCTCCTTGGCCCTTAGGACGACTGGGGGTACCCTTTCTTTAATTACATTATCTGGTTCTATCTCCACTGTTTTGGGTGTATCTGCAGTAGAGGAGATTTTCCTTTTCTTTTTGACTGTTTGAAATTCTGTGTTGGTTTCCACAAACTGCGGAGTATTATCCTGAGATGCAGCATTCTCTGTATTCGTGGAGTGACTTGATTCTGGTTCAGTCAACATACTTCCTTCATTAGAATCACCCATCCTATCTTCTGTGACTGCTGTAGGGGGGAATGTATCTAAGAGCTTTACTTTCCCTGGCCAGTTGTCGCTCAAAAGTTTTCCTAATCTTAGGAATTCTTTGTAAACTTCTTCAAATATGCCTTCATTGAGAAGTTTTGTCATGATTAACAGAAGGCAACAACTCTATTAAAATAAAGTTTGAGAAGTGGGACCTAGAGCCCAATGTAAATATCCCGTAGATCAAGTCGATCTACCAGCAAAGGTAGTAAATGTTTCACAGAATGAAGAACACTTACCTCTATATATAAATATCCCGTAGATCAAATCGATCTACCAGCATCAGTAGCAAATATTTTACAAAATAAACTTTTCTTCAGAAAATCATAACGACTATTTAAATCACTGATCACATATATAAACACTTGGCAACCGCCATTACGCCACTCCAGAATTCTTCACAATCTGTCTTTTATTAATGATCGTATTATATATTAATAAAATAAACAGGAGCAACTGACCTCTAGTGACTAGGATAGAAAACACAAGGAACGTTTGCTACATTTCCTTTGCTTAACATAACAGGAAATCGCATTGTTTTCCTTCAATAATTAGCTCATGAAAATACTGAAAAAGCAATTTACTTTAAATGTATTTAAATGAGAAAGAAAGTAATAATAAGAATGGTTATGAATTACTTTATCAAAGCAAGCAAAAAAGCTCAATTTAAACATACGTAATTGCTGATTTCAAAACATGGAAGATGAACTCTCACAGCCGATAGGATTCGAACCTGTGCGGGGATACCCGAACGGATTTCTAATCCGTCGCCTTAACCACTCAGTCACGACTACTGATTTAGCCGTTTTTTTTTGGGGGGGGGGGGGTTTCAATATGTAATTTTCTTTAGTAGATCATTCAGGAATTCCCGCTGAAATGTATCAGATTTTTAAAATTTTCGGTTTTCAATTATATTTTTAATTTTGAAGTTTTTCCAGCACCTTCACTAATT
This sequence comes from Typopeltis vanoorti, assembly GCF_054136105.1. Taxonomy (NCBI): domain Eukaryota; kingdom Metazoa; phylum Arthropoda; class Arachnida; order Uropygi; family Thelyphonidae; genus Typopeltis; species Typopeltis vanoorti. The sequence continues at coordinate 90,153,621 of NC_143553.1, forward strand.
GATAATTCGATCATTAAAGAGGATATTAAAATATAAATATTATCTGAATATTTTAAGGATCATACTGTATATTATTATATAATGAGCAGGATCACTTAATCAAGGATATCTCCTACACTTTATTTGCTTATTATAAGTGAAATATTTTTCTGTTTTTCTTTAATATTAGTTTATTAAAAGCTGAACGCACTATTTTACATTAGATGTGACTATTTAACAATATTTTCATAACTATTATGAATATACAAGCAACCGCACCGAAAATAGTCATGTGGTATTGATGACGTCTTCAAGAGGCTTATGTAGAATCTGATGGAAATAATATGGTTTCTGTGTATATATATATATATATATATATATACTCTTTTTTTATTTATATGAAAACTATCATTTAAGAGAAATTTGTGCTGAAAGCCCGACGTGACACACGCACCACACCAATGATGATTAGATTCTGTAGCATAACAATCCACTAATTTCTCGCTCATCCACACATTCCAAATCTAAAATCTTTGAACTTTCATTATTTTAATTTCCTAAAATGGAAATCAGTCTGAAATGGCATTGTTTTAATGGCTTAAAAGAAGTATAACTAGAATCATTGGAATTCCCATTAAGTATGTTTCAAAATGGGAATTCTAACACTGTTTTAGATATAGAAAGATCGTTTAACTTCCTCCATCAGTAATGGAAGAATCTACTTAAACGACATCACGTTTAATAATTCTTATTATACAAATAAAGCTATTTAGTAAAAAAAATTAAGAAAAGTATGATTATTCCTTTTATTACTTGTAATTTCCAAGCATATGCATTGAACGCATCATTGAAGTAATCTTCTCCGGAATGAAAGCATATATTCTCCATTCCACACTAAATTCCCACGCTAAAATGGCAGCAGCTCATTTTAGTCTCTTGCCAAACTCTTTACAACACTGCTGCACCCAAATGGGTATGTTGCATCATCGCCCAAAGAAAAAGCTAATCTCATGGTATCATACTTTTATTCAAATGCCTACTAAATGATTTTAGTAAATATCTTCCAACACTCAATGCCTACACTTACCTTTCACCAGAAAGTAATAATCGGAAAAATCCTTTCTAAATTAGATACCAAACCGTCCTTTGGCCCCTTGACAAATCTTGCATCAAACAAACCACCACAATACACAGAGCAACAACTGCTGCAAACCTAAATTCTGATCTCCAAACCATTCTTCGATGGGGCTCGGATAACCTTGTTAATTTCAATGCATGAAAAACATAATTCTTCTTTATATCCCACAAAAAATATCCATATTTTCCTAGCTTTGCTTTTGACAACAGCTAAATCTCTAAGCAAGATGAGATTTCTCTCCATGCGATTATTGGAGTGACTTATTCATTGCGCATGACCGAGCCATTACTTAGCAACAATCACATGAATTGCAATTTGCTTCCTTTCCTTTCATCTTCCGTTCTATAGTTACCTGAAAAATATTCATGATCCCCATGTTATATCACGCGCAAATATCACATGGCAACTGATGGTGTTCTAAAAGTTATTGATTTAATATTTTTACAAATATAATTTTGAAATAATCTATGAAAATATAAACACGAAATTTTCTCATTTTATTAAATCAGATAATTGATTTAATAAGAAGGGAAGTTCACAGTGTGCATCCTTCATCGACATTAACACCAGATTTGTCTTTTCGTGTTAAAATAATTAACCCATATAATTCGTTAAGTAATTAAAATGGCGCCTATAATAGATTTTTTAATAAAAGATTGTGAAAGCTTTTCAAAAGCATTTGATTTTGGTTAATGCTAATAATAAACGTATTTAACGTACGACATTGAATTTAAATATGTTAAATGGACAAATAAAAAATTGAAAATAAATTTCTGGTAACACATCAGTGAAGTTTATCAAATTATTATTATCCCACAAGTCTTACAACGGACTCTTCGCATGGTGGTGAAGATGATGACAACAATAATAGCAATAATAATTCAAAATCCATGTTATCAATGCCAGTAATAGATCTATGCATCTAGAAAATTTAAAAAAAAATGGTACCTCTAGTTATTTTCGAATGTAGGTGCCTCAAAATATTGACTAGTGTTGAAACGTCCTTTAAATATTCAAGTTATTATTATTATTATTATTATTATTATTATTATTATTATTATTATTATTATTATTGTTATTATTATTATCAGAGACCTTCAAAGAGTCAAGAACTCACTGAGGAAGGTCCATACCAGATGTCATACCTTCACTTAAATTAATTCACAATAGATGCACTCGTTACCTTAACAGCAAATTATTTCACTCACTCACTGCTTCTGGGAGAGAAAAAATCTTGCCCTTACCCTTTTCTTAAGCCTGAATAACTTTGACTTTCATAGCTGCCACCTCGTGTTCTCTCTCTCTCTCTCTCCACCTTCTATATTATGAAAAAATTCATCAGTTGATAACTTAGAAGCACTCTTTCAGAAGTTCATAGACTTCTATCATATTATCCCTCTTTCTCCTGATTACCAATGTCTGCAGCAGTGGCGACTTGGGGCTTGAAATCGTGGGGGTGCTGCAACTTTCGAAATAGACATACACACTGCAAGTACAGTGTATACGTGTTCGGATAAAATATCAAAATTATGGTAAAAATTAAAAAAATTAACAAATGTTATGTCTTTAATTGTAATGTCCAAATATTTAAAGAGACGGAGTAAACACTATAAGCACTACGAACACTCTACTACTGGCGCAAATTCATATAAATAACAGTGGAACTGCGCAGCTGACAGTGCCGCATTACTCTAATAGCTCGCATCCCACTATGACGTGCATATGCATGCGCACGTAGCAACACAGTGCTGTTAGCGCCCTTCGTCTCCTAAGTGCTAAAAGATGGATTTTTTATTATTTTTTTATACAAAATAAGAGAATTGTATAGGATTGTTCATGATAGAATTAAATATTACAAGCAAATATAAATTAATTAATAAATATATTTATATATCGAGAGACGTGAGGAGCTTAAGGATCTTCCTCAGCCATAGCCATGTTAGCCGGTCTTGGGCGTGGGCAGCAGGGTTTTTTCCACCAGTTTATCTGGGGTTTTTCATCCCGCAAGCAGGCAAACCGGCCCCGTGAACACACAGGTTACAGTCATAAATACTTACGGCAAGGAAGGCAACGGGAAACCACCTTGCTCATAATCATCTCTCCCTAGAATGGTAGCATATAGCTACCCTCCCGCGACCGTATGGCAGATGGGAACCAGAAGATATATCGAGAAAAATTGGGAGTGCTGCAGTTCCACAGTGCCTATGCACGAGCCGCTCCTGGTCTGCACTCCAAATACTCTCAACCTGTCCTCACAATCTACATTCCATACTCATGATATCATATTTATTGCCCTTTTTTTGCACCATTTCCACGGCTTCTTTATTTCCTCCGACTACAGGAAATCAAATCTTTGCACAAAAGTACGTGTGAACAGATACTGTCGTATGAAGGCCTAGTAAAGACGTAAAATGACTTCCTTATCTTATCTTACATGTCAATGTTTGTTTCGAGATCGCAGTTATTTTCTTATGTTGGCAATTTTTGCAATATGACCTTTGAACTTCAGTTTTCTACCCACCACAACTCCAAGACTAGTAACCTCATCAGTTTGCTGTAATATAATCCCACCAATATCATACACCGTTAGAACTCATCATTCCAAAGTGCATAAATTTACACTTACTAACATTGAATTGATAGCCATTATCATTTGTCCACCTTTCCAGGTTATTCAAATAATTCTGTATGCGCTGTATACCAGTAGCATCCCCGATTGCCTAGCCTATCTTTGTATCATCGGTAAACAATTGAGCATCTCCCGTTAGGTTCTTTCCCATATCATTAATGTATCAACAGTGGACACACACACACACACACACACACACACACACACACACACACACACACACACACACACACACACACACACACACACACACACACACACACACACACACACACACACACACACACACACTCTGATCACCTTAAACGTGGTAGATTCACATGCACTATATGCAACGTTCTGATACCTGTTCGTTAGATAGGTATGAATTATACGAAATATGATATAACCCAGATCAAATTGCGCTATGGAGACGCTATTTGGGGATTATCTTCTGTCATCCTCTTACTCAAGGAAACGCTTTTCCCTTCTCTTCTTCATTACGTTTCTCCATTTACTATTTCCTATAAAGTGCAACCTTTATTAGGTTATGAACAACAGTTTTCTCCTGCCTCTCCAATCCTTCGCCAGTCCACTGTAGTATAGTTGCACTGAATGTAGCAATGAAAGAATTAAATACGTTAGCTTAGTGTTGAATAGACCGTACATGGCTAATTATGATGTCTCCAATATAACTTAAATTGATTAGCAATAATAAAACACGTCTTCAAAACTGATCAAAATCTGAATAATACAACTATTACGTAATTTATATTTTCTGAAATGTGAATCATGAATGAAAAAAAAAAAAAAGTACGCAGCCGACAGGATTCGAACCTGTGCTGGGAAACCCCAACGGATTTCTAGTCCGTCGCCTTAACCACTCGGCCACGACTGCGTGTTATCTCTCTTTTCTTTGCTATAATATATCATATTTAACACTGGACTACATCTGATGTATTCTGAAAAAACGTAAATGCAAAAAGAAAAACTAGTAACATTTGCAATTTTTAAATCTCACTTCATTGATGGGAAGCCAGTTCATTCCAACACGGACACGTATCATTCTCAAAATTATTCTTATTATTTTATTATTTTAACAAAGAAAATAGTGGATTCTGCTGAATTATAACAATGCAAAAAATCATCAATGGACAGTGATGATTTTCCGAAATCATATGCTTGTTGCAACTCCACTAACTGATAAACTTTGTATAAAATATTATTTATTTTAATAATAATAATACCAAAAAGCTACGTAGTCAGAAGTCTTTCTAACTAGCGATATATGCCTATGGCATAACCTGCCGGCCTGGTTGGCTGAATAAATCGCATTTCTTTATTTTCAAGGAATAATGTGCCGCTTGTTTGAATCCAACCATGGACATTAATGTTTATGAATGCTTTTAGGTAATAGAGTGAGACCACCATCCTCCTCTCGATGCATCAACGTTTGAAAAAGATGGTAGTTTTTGGTGTTGTTTTTTTCCCCTATAGCAGTGTTTCCTACACTCGCCTCTAAAAGTTATGTGTCAATCTTAGGAGAGGTCTTCTTTCATTGCTGCGGGAAGTGGCTTGGCCATATTCCATCCATCCATTTCTCAACCGTCCAAGACGAGTTGAGTTTCCTCCTGATAAGTGGCTTAAGTTTTTTTTTTTTTTTTCATCTCAAGGGGTAACTCAAGTTACTTTGTATGGAGGTGGGAGAGGTTACCACCGTTTTTCACCGCGTAAAACAAACAAACAAACAAAAAAAAAAAACGCCAGAGGAATAGCCTCGGTTAACAGATATAACACACTGATTGCAGTACTTAGGTTTATCTGCTTCGATTGTAATTCAAAACACCAGCATTATTCTAATAACTTGTTTTTATAACATTCAAAGTTGTGGAAAAAGCGCGTAGCATGCGACCCGAGTTGTTATGTTAGACTATGCATTAGGAAACCAATTAATCAAATGATTAAATTATCGGACAATTACATTTTTCTAAGTTTCATTTTGTGTTAGCAACTTCTTTCTATAATAATCAAAGAGAGAAATAGAAAGACTTTTGTTCGGTGATTGGTTATAATGGAGTGATACAAGTTACTCCCAAGGCTTACAAAAATCCTTCCATCTGGGAATTTTTTTTATTTTTTAAAAACTATTATTTCCAAACATATACTATGTAATTATTTGTATAGCCTATACAAACTTTAAGGTTCTCGAGAATGACTTAACTCAACAGCTGTTTGCTTTTGCTTAAAGGTGGATCTAGAAAGGACTAATACGAGGTGATTTTTCTTCTGTTTTTATATTTTTACTATTAATATAATATATTAATTATAATATCCTAATATCCATAAATTAATTATAATATCCTAATATCCATAAATTAATTATAATATCTCAGATAATATCCTAAAAGCTATCACAAGTATATATGAAAATAATCAAATACAAATAAGATTAAATCACGAGCTATCATATACGAGAGAGATAAACCAAAGGGTCCGACTGGGATGCACCCTCTCAGCAACTCTCTTTAATATTTACCTAAATGAAATAACAATAAAATGGAATAAAAATTTCCATCAAGGTATTAAACTTTCTCCTACTGTGAACTTAAACACTCTCCTTTTTGTCGACGACCAAATAATAATTACAAATTCTGAAGATAACTTACAGAAAGCTATTTTAAATATAAATGAGCAAAGATTATGGTATGATAATATCAACAGAAAAATCAAAAACTATGGCCTTTAAAGGAAAAGATCCAGCAAGAACTAAAATAGTAATAGACAAGATCTTAGAACAGGTGAATTCATTTAACTACCTAGGATGTATGATCACATATGAAAATGAAAAAGATATAAACATAAAAATTGCAAAATATTTAAAAATAACAGTGTAATTAACTCTATATTTAAACCAAACGTAGTTCAAAAACAAGCCAGACTAAAAGTATACAATACATTAGCCCTACCAGTCCTATTATATGGAAGTGAAATCTGGACAATAAAACAAAAAGACAAACAAAGATTAATAACAGCAGAAATGAAGTTTATGAGAAAAAGTGCAGAGTATACTAGAAACGAAGAAATTATGAAAGAATTAAACCAAGAATCACTAATAGAAAAAACTAAAAAATATAAACATAAATGGAAAGGAATAAACACATCCAAAGAATGAAAATAGAAAGATTACCAAAACAAGCCTTAAAGTAGAAGCTATTAGGAAAAAGAAAACCAGGACGTCCTCTTAAACGATTCAACGAATGACTTCTGTGGCCGGAACAGGCCACGCTAGGCCTAAATCCTTGATATGCATGATGTTGATGATGATGATATAATATATTATATAGGTTATAAAAATAAATATGTGGCAAATAGCATCTCCTTACTAATAATTAAAGAAAGAAAACTATTTACTACGTTATACGAGAATGATTACTGAAAACACGTGAATATTTTTTAAATTGTTTTAAACTATTTAAACTTTCTATTATCATTCTTGAGAAGTTGTTCTTTAAGCAGTAAATCAACGTTAACTTGAAGCAGAAATATGACAGCAGAAAACCCTTTGCTTGTGCGTATGTTAAGATAAATTAGCGAAACCCTGAAGTCAACTTAACAAATATTTCATTCGGCTATTTTGGTCGGAAAAATAGGAAAAACGAAACGAAAATATAGAAAACGTGGCGTACGAAAAACACTACTGAATCAACAGAATGACGTCTCATTCCTCTTCCTTTCTGCTAATAAATGAGAAGTGAAGACTTATAGGATTAAAAGGATTAATTCTGCACGTTCTGCGTTAACAGAAGGATTACTTCTGAATACTTGGTGGTAACAAAAGGCTTAAAGGAAGCATCTCGGGGAGTACGAAATGGATAAAATATGAATGTTTGCAATTTTTTAAATGTATCTTTCAGATTTTTAAATACTTTAAATCGCTTGGATGGTTGATATTATTCTTTAGCTGGAGCCACTGTGGTCACTCTAGATAGAGGATCAAAGTGCGATTTGTTATCCCTGATGCCCACTGCTTTAACTACCAAAACACGAACAGAGGCTCGTGCATTTCGAAGGCACGACGTTTTTAATATGGTGTTTCTTTTCTCCCCCCATTTGTTTCTTGGATTTCTCAAGATGAAAGGTTTGTTTGTAACGTTTTTGTAATAAATGAATATTTATTGCCCTTATTTAGATCACTTCATTAAGATATATTACATAATTTGTATTCAGCTTAGAAAACATCTTTTTCTGTGTCATTTTGTGTACTCATAAGCTGAAACAGTTGCTTTTCCCATTGCCGATTTTAAAGAGTTTAATAAGCGATTGGTGAAATATAACGATTGGTCTCACTTTTGAGTTTAAGTCTGAATATTCTAAAAGAGAATCATTTATGCGGTGAATGAAGATTACGTTTGTTTGTAATCTTTGACACACGAAGACTGCAGATGAAAATCTGAAATAATTTAGTAAATCTGTACAATCGAAGATTCGCTATCGCTGTTAAAGTTTTGTTTTAAGATTTGGTTTTGGTATACAGTAATCATAATTAAGGCAATTAAGATTATTAGGTCTGTACATTAAGTCAGTTAACTTCAATGTGATCTATGGCTGGTTTGTCTGTCTTACAAGATGAAAAATTTACTTTTTTTTTTTTTGGAAGAGAACTCTTCAATCACTGTTCGAGACCAGTTAACTTGCCTTCGACAGAAAAAGCGTTAAATGGTTATGGGTTTCTATATAAGAAGTCTCGAACCAAAGCTTGCCAAGTAAAAGGTATTCTTCTAGTACCGATGGAGCTATGAAGGCTCTAATGTTTTCAATACTGAATTAAATACATGCTTCAATATCATGATAAAATGGCTATGAACTATGTCTGTTTGCTAGTCTGTGTGTGTGTGTGTGTGTGTGTGTGTGTGTGTGTGTGTGTGTGTGTGTGTGTGTGTGTGTGTGTGTGTGTGTGTGTGTGTGTGTGTGTGTGTGTGTGTGTGTGTGTGTGTGTGTGTGTGTGTGTGTGAATGAGCGCGTTTTTACCTCTAGAGACATTTCATTTTTGCAGAAAAAATTGGCTACCTCCGCGAGACCAGTTGGCTCTATCTCAATTGAAATGGAGTACAGATATTCTTCGGGCCTTTAACGAGACTCCAATTATGACCAAATCTTTGTAATTTAGCATAATTCAAGAGGTACAGCGACTAAAATTTATAAATTTAAGTTAGTTTTAATTTAAACAAATTTTAACATACAAAATACAATGTATGCATTTTTGTATTGTTTGTATGAAGTCTGAAAATATTAAAACATTCCCCGTCTGAAATTACTTTATCATCTCCAGTCATAAATAGGATCAAACATTATCATAATTATGATTCATTAAATTGTAGCGGATTCTTTTGGCTTAAATGTGTATGCCTTGTTAAAATTTTGGCGTATTTTATCTGTGTTTTCAGTTATTATTTCCCAAATATTGTTATTCTTTAAGATGAAGATCATTGGATAATAAACACTAAAAAGCAACAATAATAAACAATTTCAACAACTCTAACTAATCAGAAATAAATTTTGCTATCTTCATTAAGATCAATCGAGTCAGATTTTAACAATGGCACGTTTTATATGAGTATAATCTCATTTCATCTTCCTTTTCTCCTCTTTTACCTTGCGGTGTCGAGGGTTTTATTAATCATCGGACCTCAAACCGTTCACAGGATAAAGCCGTCAGCCCTACGCTCCCGTGTGTCCTATGTTCGTAGTGTTGAGTTCTCAAGGCCGGTTTGCGGGATGAAAAACCCGAGATACTGGGGAAAAAACCCTGCAGTCCACGCCCAAGACCGACTGACTTGGCTATGGCTGAGGAAGATCCTTCTGCTCCTCATGTCACCGACGGGAATCGAACCCAGGACACTCCTTTCGTGGTTGCATATGGTTGCGAAGCGCACAGCCACTTGGCTAACCGCGCGGACATGAGTAAAATTGTATTTCTTTATTCTAGACTAATAAAGAAACGCCCTCATAAAAATTTATTTTTGTATTTACATTTTCACAAATGTGAATCATTAATGAAAAAAAAAAAATACGCAGCTGTTATGATTTGAACCTGTGCTGGGAGACCCCCACGGATTTCAAGTCGTCGCCTTAACCACTCAGCCACGACTGCTTAATGCATTTCTTTCCTTCTCTATGACATGAAATTACGTGGATTGTTGTTTTATTATTTAACAGTATTTCATTGATTTAGTATAATGAAAACAAAGGAAATATTCCATGGAAAAATATACTTTAATCGCTATATACAAGGTAATAAAAGTATGAGTTACATAAAATGGACAGTCTGATTTAAAATATTTTTGGTTGGATTATTACTCAACTAAGATCAGATAAATGGAATTCGGAAGTATCTTTTCTATAACGGACAATCCCGTGTGAATGACTCGTATAGGGACGATAAAACTATGCTGACGTCATCATTCTCCCTTTTCATAAGCGGATTTCCATATATCTGCCAAGCATACCGAAGAATGAAACCTATAAAACAGCATCAGTGGCAACGTGGTGTGTCCAATGAACATCCAGACCAACTCTCCGTAATATTTACTTTCTCCGTAGTATTTTTCCACACTTTTCAACTCGAACGTGTTAATGATCCACATGGTTAGATTACAAATTATAAGAAACGTGACAATTTCTCGTCCAGGTTTCTGATAACGTAGACTCTGTGAGTTGCTACACCTTCTGAGTCCGTCAATAATGAAAGGTGTTTGCAAAATTACCTGGGTGATTACAAGAATCGGCATCACCACTCGGATAACGTTGTTCTTTTGAAATTCCGCTATAGCCGACAAGAGCGAGTACACGAAATAGAATGGCAACGGAATGAACAAAAGAACGTCGTCTAAGAAGGTTATCGGATGTAAGTTGAAATCCAATCGCGATAATTTCCAGTAGGCTATGAGGACTCCTAAAAGAGAAAGTATGGTAAGCACTCCTTCTTGCACAGTATGGATGGCAACTCCAGTTTCTACGTAGCCTTTACTGTTGATAGCTACGAAGAATACAATGATGGTGATTATGGACGTGAGAAGAAGAAAGAGACCTGCAAACAATCCCTTATTTGAAGCATGGCAATCGGCACTGATGACGAGGTTACTCTGGTAAGTGATCTCTTCTATTCCATCGTCGTTGGAGATCTTGTGATGGAAATGATGAGGATTGGCTCGAGTGTGTTCTTTACCAATGTTCTGCCACACAATAAACCAAACACCTGCCAGAAGTAAATTGAACTCAACCGTAAAAGGATAAAGATATGGCAGAGCTTGGAGTGAACCTTCTGATAAAATGGTACTTGAAGAACAATCTAGGGATAAATTCTCCGGATATTCGGTGACATTGATGAAGCCTAATAAAAATAACAATAAAAAATAATGCTTTAGAATTTGAGTTTTAACTTAAACCTAATATTATAATTCAATGTTATTAAAAACTGCATGAAATTTTAAAGTTACCTGCCGACATAGTTTCAGCAATCGAACTAAAAGTTTCTTGGTGTCGTACGGTTATTTATTATCAACACCAACATATGTTACACGTTACTTGTAACATGCAAACGTATTTTAAAGTATTGTTTCCAGTCATTTAAGACCTAATTTTCTAGACAACTAAAACTGAGTAAAAGCTCAATGTTAGCTCAGTCATAAAGACGTACTAAGAGGTACAATAAGCGTAATAATATTTGATTACCTTCATGTTGAATGAATCTTACCAGAATAGTTTCCAACTGAGCTGTGTTCCTTTGCTATCTTGTGGTAAAAATCCTCCAGGGCATCCTCGACTATTGTTCCGAACCAAAAACACAGACATGTCGCTAATATGTGCATCAGACCAAACCTTGCTATACCTTGGTAGCGATAAATTACAACCTGTGCAGAAAAAAAAAAAAAAGAATAGAGGAAAACAAATGAGTTCGTATGCATCTTTAGTTTTAGTTTTAAAATACAATTGTTTCTATTCAAAATTTTTTTTTTTTTTTTTTTTTGCAAATTCGGATTACTTATGATTAGCTAAATTAATTCCACAATGTTCAACTATATAAAATAGTTTTTCTTGTATTATATTATTTATTTATTCTTAAGGACGTTTCGAAAAATGCCTAATCATCACCTTTTTACATTTGTTTTGTTGGTCCACATGCATATAACAATGTCGGTTAGCCTAGTGGCTTTGCGCTTCGCAACCATATTCCTGGGGAAGGAGTGTCCTGGGTTCGATTCCCATCGCCGACGTGAGGAGCTTAAGGATCTTCCTCAGCCATAGCCAAGTTAGCCGGTCTTGGGCGTGGACATCAGGGTTTTTTCCTCCAGTTTATCTGGGGTTTTTCATCCTGCAAGCAGACAAACCGGACCCGTGAACACACAGGCTACAGTCATAGAAATACGCGAAGGAAGGCAACAGGAAACCATCTTGTCACTATCTCCCTAGTAATAAGCTGCAACCCTCTAAAAGAGAGGAAGCCACAGGATCAAATCAGATGCATATAACAATTTTGGCGTGGCTGGAGAAATTGTATTGAAATTTAGAATTGAAATCTTTACTCATCTTGTCGAAGTTTCTCAATTTTGGTTTAAAACTATTTGTTAGCAGCTAAATGTTTGAATGGTAAACTATAAATGACAATAAAGCAACTGTGTACGGTATATTAGGGAAAAAATAATTTTTTATTCACAAAGTTTGTAGTATGTTATACGGAGCACACACACACAAAAAAAAACACGTCAAATATCCATGTAATATTTTTACACAACTGCCAACATTTGAAATAATAAAATGACTTCATCAGGCCGGATACGAACGGATTCTATTACTTTCATTTAGGCCTACTAGGAAGTACAAAAAAACGCAAATTGGCCATGCAAAATGTCTGGTATCAAAAGAAATAACTCCTATTTGTTTGCATCAGCTGGCTTTGACTTCAAGATATTCTCACAGTATTAACCCATATCTGAAGGGTATATTCAGAGAGCTAAATGGTCATCGGCAGACTTATCTGTATGAACACTTTTACAAGCGACAGGCTACTCGCTATAGTAACCACAGAGATTAACCAATCAACACTTTGTGTGTGCGTGTGTGACTCAAACATGTGACCGTTATACTACTCTAAATAATCGCTAGATAACAGAATTAGTATCCGGGATATAAAACTAATTATCTGATATCGGTTGGCGTTATTGATATTCGTGTGTTGACCCATTCATAACTTCTGGTTTATCTTTAGATTGATAACTACCACTTAAATTTATTGCTGAATAAATGCATTCATTCATTAAAAAATTCATTAAAAATTCATTCATCGAAACATTCATTAAATTCATTAAAAAATATAAACATAAATGGATGGAACACGTTCAAAGAATGAAAATAGAAAGATTACCAAAACAAACCTTAAAGTACAAGCCATTAGGAAAACGAAAACCAGGACGTCCTCTTAAACGATTCAACGATGACTTCTAAGGCAGGAACAGGCCATGCTAGGCCTAAATCCTTGATACGCATTATGATGATGATGATGAGGTAGCGCTATAAAATGTTTTAGTGCAAGCACTTGTACGTAGCATTAAATATGTGCATGAATTTTGATTTCTATATCAGTACATTTTTCATATTTTCCCTTTTTTTTTTGTTTTTGGTAAACATATTTTCGACTTGCATATGATTAGATTATGAAATATGCATAATGATTGGTTTAGTTTTTGTGTGTTGGTTGCTTTAAGATTAAGTAGTAGTTGCTCTAACAAATAACTTCGTACTGATAATAGGGACAAAAACCTAAAGGTTATTAGAGATAATGAAATTGTCAGACAATTGCAAATATATATATATAGCACACTTACGTTGGAATATTTGAAAACTATGTAGAGTTGATAAAATGAGTAAATTGGTCTCAAAATATCCAACAGAATGGCAGAAAAACTCCCACAGTCCATTGTCTGCTTTCGTTGGTCAACGAAATTTAGTATCTGTTGTCCGAGTTGAAATCCAACACTGATCAGGTGCCCAAAACAAAATGCTATAAAATATACAACGAATGTAAGTCATTAAACTGAAGGTTTAACAATGAAATTTATAATTGCAATATTTTACTAAAATTGAAAAGAACATTTTCGAATTTCTTCGAATGCGATTTTTTTTTTTTTGAAAATTTAATTGAACAAAAATTCAGTAAACAAATAAATATCCAAAAGTATAATTATTGAGAGTGACCGTAGAACTCACACTATTTCAGACAATAAAGAGACGTGTAGGGTTTTGAACCACGAGATGATGGCAGTGATTTGTCGTATTCTCTCTTCCTTTATATCTATGAAATCACTGATAGCCTTTAGGCTCGGTTATTATCACACTAAGTTGAGAGATGGTTGCATACATTTCTTCCAAAAGGTTAGGGAGAAGAGAATTCCGCCTACTTACATTGGGAATCAAAGGCGTTAGCAGATTTATTTATCTTTACAATTTTTAAATTACAATTTCTTTTATTTTTATTTTTACAATTCTTGAGGAAAATATCCTTAAATCCTTAAATTATATTCGAGAATATAATGTATAAGAATGCAAACCTTACGCACATGAATTAATACAAGAAGGTTTTGTTTTAGAAGGGTATTTGCCTGGTGTCTGATGAGGACCAACAATCTGAAACATCCGTCGCGTCCAATGTTTCCTCTTAGCTGCGTATCTGTGCGGCCATTACACAACGTCCCACGAGAATCACTCTCTCGCTCCTTTCAAATCTGATGCGTTTTTGTTATCGTCGTATTAACACAGCAGTACTGTGTGATTTTTAATAGTTTTAAGTTTGACCCTGCCACTATATCAAAGCGTACATTACATTGATATGTATACACTATTATATTTTCAGTTGAATAAAAGTATGTCACGACTGCTGCACAGATGACAACATGACTAAGCATTTGCTTCCCTAGCTTAGAGAGAGAACAATGGTCATATGCGAAAGCTTATTCAACAATATTAAACACTCATAAAAGGCGAATATGGACGGCAGAGTTCATTTCAAAAAACGCAATACCAAGATATTTGAGGCAGAAGATGTGCTGACCATTTTAGAAACTTTTAAAGTATCAAACACATTTTTTTTGTTTACTTAACTATAAAAATAACAATGATACTTCTTTTTATAAACTTGAATACAGTTTTTTTTTAATGATCATTTCTTCAACATCCAAATCCGAATAATTTGAGGCTAAGCGATCAACTTCTTTACAAGTGCCAGTATTCCCTTATACCTCTGGAATATTAATGTTTCGCACGCAGTAATTTTAAGATGAATTGGTCACAATCAAGCTCTATTTGATTTAATAGATTATTGGTTATCTTAAACTCGATTGATTTATATTAATGCAACAAATTACAGTTGATTATTTCTATCGCATGTATCTACGTGCATATAATACTCACCTGCCATTCCGATCTTCAAATAAAAACTGCCGCTGTGTCGACCTCTTAGAAACCGATAAGGAGGTGTGTCAGCACCTTGTAGATACGACATAGAAAACGTAAAATCTGTGTAATTACTTAAACGATCAGCATTTTCTTGCATAGATTCCTCGTGCTGTTTAAGTTTATCTAATACATATTTCTTATACCGATACAGATCAAAATGAAGGAATAACAACCACAGTAATCCAACCCCTGCCGCAAAGGAGCTAAAAATCTGAAAATAACAGAAATAAGACAAATCAGTCGATATAAGAAATAAATCTTAAATACATTTACAAAGTAGCATTGCTTTAGGGGAAAATTACTTAACAAAATATTTGAATAATAATACGTTCTCTGCGGATGGAAATAGACTACCTCTTGCAAGAAATATATCATTGATTTGAGACATAATCTGTTATTTATTTATTTCGAATATACAGGGATAACTTTTCCCCGATATTTGAAGACAAGCTTCTTTACGAGTGCTAACATTCCCTGTTATACCTCTGGAGTGTTAATGTTTTACACGCCGTAATCTTAAGATTATCGCCAACGTACTGAAATGTCATTTTTGTGTACAGCTTTTATTCTACTTTTTCACAAAGATCGCAGTTCTGATGAGGAGTTCTCTGATTTTGCACTCATTGCATGATTTTTAACTCTCGTCGGTTCATGTCACAACAACGTTTCAGATGTTGGACTAGTTGTATATTGTTTACATATGTATGCCTAAGAAATATTTCCTAAGTTGTTTTCTGTTCAATAGCCAGTTGCATCATAGGAACTGAAGTACATTCTACAGTTGAGAACTGTCGTATTAAAAAAGTAAATTTCAGTGGGAGATCGGCAAGCCATCTCAGGCTTTAATGATTGCAGAGATTACGAGAGGTATGTACTGGGGAGCTTATCATTACTTTTCAAAGCATTATTAAGTTCATTCAAGGAGCATAATCTACCTTTGATTCTGTGTTCTTACGATCGCAACGTAAAGGCTTGGCAATCAGAATACATTACCAACACAGTTGTTATTGTCTTCCAACAAGGTTGTTAAAAACGATAGCATGACAAACCACAGTATCTTGATGATATGGTAGATATCACTGCATTCTATCAATGATGAAACACGAGTGTAACCAATTATAAGAGCAAGGGGATGCAAGATAAATTACTAGAGTGGTGAATATTACTGAACATCTGGCATGATTTATGGTTAACTGACTTCCATTTAAGTATTTTCAATAGTCTGCCATTTAGTTGATCATTTCATGCAACTGCAACATAATTAAAGCATCCCACTTCGTTTATGGTGACACGATTAAAAGTTGGAAACGTGATGGTATAAAGAAGTGGAAGGAGTCAAAAAGAGACCACAAAGCTGACGACACGAAAAAGAAGAAAGAGATCGCGCCTTTCTCCCGTCATGCACCAGCGTCTCACTCTTTCAACTGGAAGTCTACGAAAGGATTACTGCATGCAAGCCAAACATTTTCCCAAACGATACACGGGTTCGACTTAGGTAATACAGAGTCCGGTCAAGTTTGTTTGGCCGGACAAGCCGTTCAACCTAACACATGGGAAAAATAGGAAATGTGTTTTCCAAATGCAAAGTTGAGCAAAGATATTTGTAGTCTGTTGAGTGCATTATGACTAAAGCCCCCCCCCCCCTCCACCGTAGACGCCAATTATCCCATGCCTTCCTTCTTCGCCATCTTCTTTCCAGCAAAAAATAAATTACTTGTGGGAGGTTATGAGTTCAACAGAATGGAGGCTATTTTTAATCTGATCGCATTCGCCTTTCCTCTCGGAAGAAACAGATGGTGTCGTCGTCAACTTTGGACATGATATCAACTTCACATATGTGTGAAGGAGTTAAGACAATCGCGACCTTATTTCGAAACTCTCATAATCGAAAAACTCTTCCGCTACAATTGGTTTTTGTTTTTCTCCTCGGAGAATGTTAACATAATCGACATTTCCACATTCTCAGAGAAGGCAATGACCCGTGTAAAGTAAGTAGGAAGCGCTGAAACACCCAGAGTGTTGTATTTCCGGGCGCTAAGAGTTTTATTTTATTTGAAGGTTAACTACAAAATAGTTTTTTGGGAAATTTTGATCTCTCAATTTATTCTCTCTCCCCCCCCCCTTTTTTTGATCACCATTTTGATATACCCTTATCTCCATTATATAGTGGACAAGATGGTACCCAAAAAATTCCGGATGTTGACTGATAAACAGCATGTAGGCTAAACTGAGCCGCAGATCATTGTTGTTCCTATCAGCGTATATAAACAATTTATTTATTTATTTATTTATTTCGTTTGATGATTTAACGTCCGTGAGTCCCTTTTAAGGGGAGGTACGGCACTATCTTATTTCCCCACTTCCTATTTTTATCCGGGCTCGGGACCGACGTAGCTGACGAATCAGATCTGTGGCAGGAAGAACCGTCTTAAGTATTCCTGACTGTAATCCGAGTGTGTTCACGGGGCCGGTTTTTCTGTTCTGAGGGACAAAAAACCCGAGTTTTCAGGGTGAACCCCCCCCCCTACCTCCGTATGAGACCGGTTAACTCACCTTTCGTCGAAAGAGACCAGATAAAGTTTCCTTACATCATGGACGGGAATCGAACCCAGGTCTTTCCGACCAAAGGGCTTCCTCTATACAGACTGAGCTATGGAGGCTGAAAAGCGTGGCAGAATTATGATGCTGGAACTGCTGATGATCTACCTTTTGGGATCTGGTTTGGTATTACTTGCTATCCGAACTGGATCTCTGAAATGTCATCATATCTCTGATGATATAAAATATCACCAGCGCTTTGAGCTTTAAACTTGATAAAGTTGCGAAATAAAATTCAACACCGTTGTCAGAGTTTTCAGTGATGAGAACTTAAAAATAAAAAGGTTTTCATCTTTTTCAAGGTGTAGTGTAAATTTCTTAGTAGGTGTGTAAGAGTTAAGAGATGAAAAAATTGTTGCAGACCAGGGAAGTCATATTTACAAATAATAAAAATATCATCAACACATCTCCACCAAACTGTTGGTTGTAGACTCATTTCCACTGGGAAAGTCTTCTCCATAAAAAAGGTCAGCTGAAGAATGAGAGATGGAACTGTCCATCGCAAATCCAAATAATTGCTTGTAAAACAAACTATTCCACTGAAAAAAAAAAGAGAAACTTGGACAGACAGGAGACTGTTCAAATAAGTTAGTGATATCTGATAGAAGAGGTCTTCAATGAGGTTTAATATATCAACTGCAGGAACATTAGTAAAGAGGGATAATATGTGAAGCCAATGCAAAGATGTCAGTGGATGACACGTGTAAACTTCATAGTTTCTGAACAAAACGGGATGCATTTTTGATGTAAGAATCAAGCCTCATGTGGTGCCCTAATAGTTATGGAGACGTTTAAATGAGGCATAGATTTGGAAGCTGGTCGCTAAGGAACGTGAGACTTGTGTACTTTAGGAGACCCGTAAAGTCGTAAGCCTACACATAAAGGATTAACAAACTTAAGTTTAAACAAAGGTGATTATATACCTTATTTTATAAACAAAAAATTAATATTTTATTACTTTTATGAAGCTTTAGATGATTCGTGAGGTCTCTGGATATTTCTTTCGAATTCTATGTGAGAAATTATCGATTGAAATTGAAAACAAGCCAAAATATTATCTTTTAAAAAGCAAAAATATATTTTCATTCTGCTGTGAAACTGATATCAATAGAACGAATAAGATAATCAGCTGGAATGCGAAATATGCTGTACAGACAATAACTACATTCACACAAACAGATAAATCCTGAAACCGCATCGATATTAGTCAAGTATTACTTTATCTTAAAAGGATATTGCAGAAGAAAGAAAAACCAACATACCTCTGGAATGTGTCTATATTGCAGTGGTTGGAATTGAATGTACAAGACGCCCCCTATCATTACTAGAAACACAGCGTAGATGGTACTGAACATGACTGTTAGATTTTTCCTGGAAAGCAAAAATACAATAACTAGATTTACAAAAACAACATCATTTCTTCATTAGTATAAAAATAAAAAAAATTAATTAATTGCATTTCTGGTAAGAATATCAACAAAGGACTTGAGCATTTCTCTGATAAGTTTCTTCCCGATTTAAAGTGAGTAGTTTTGTGGAAGGAACAGAAAATCAAGCCTCGGTTATGCAAAAAGATTTCTTTCTACAAGAACAGTCGATTAGATATCATATTGATGGATTCTGAATTAAAAAAAAAAAGGAACTGGTGCTGTTGGATTAAAGGCGATACTAACAAGTAATACAGCAATAAAAGTGAAGACCGAGAAACATTTATGCACAGGCGCACGAGGCTCTAGTTTGGGGGGTGGGGAATTAGGACAAATGTAAGGGCTAAACAATGAGGGTCCCCAAAGCGCCTCGGGACAAGTTTAAGTGCGGCCCTGCAGTTAAATTAATACGAGCAATTAATCTTCTAGTCAACAAATAGTACACCTGTTTTTAAATAGCTGAGTTTATCATATTGCATTTACTATTATTTTTTTAATATCAGTCCTACTCAGGAGAGATAGTCTAACTGATAACACAATAGTGACGTTTGGGAGTAACAACTGAAGAGAAACAAGGAACGAAGGAACTTTATCTTCCTGAACAGTTTCATTTAATTTACTTGTGTCCTCTGGACAGAACTGTGAACAATTGTAACTGAACCGTGTAAAGATGTGAACTAACAGCTGTTCATGTGTTCTAGACGAAAGTGGAGGAATGGGGAAGCCATTTCAATAGAAAAGCATTTACTAAAATTAAAAAGGTATAATGCGAAGTATCTATAAGGTTTGCGAGAGGGTTATCTCTTGAATAGACTGCCCTTTTATGAATAGCTCTTGCATTTTCAGTAAAGATTTTAGGGCATAAATGTGAGAACAGTATTCTAAGGTTGCAGAATCTGGAATTTACACAGTATTAGAAGTTGTAAGTTGTTGAAGATGAGAGAGAGACCACTACATTTTGGAGAGGTTAGGTAGTCTGTGGATGAGATACATTTTTACCAGGAAAGGCGAGAGGTACATGTCAGTCAAAGAACAAAGATCTAATCCTAATTAGAAAATCCGTAAGGATTCAGAAAATCCTTACGAGAAACAAGACATGATTGTCATTTGTGGATGAAGTTCACTAGATTATCTTCCCACCAGTGGAAAATTGTAAGGAGATTATAGTTTAGCGTTGATTATGAGAGGAGAGCTTAAAGATTCAATAATTTGATTGCTACATTTTTTCCTTCGAAAGAAGAAAAAGAATGAAGTTTGCTGTCATTAGAAAAACGACGGCTAGAATTATAGTCAAAGAGAAAAGGTCGTTAATATATAGAAAGCCTTAAGGCATCTCCAGTATTCATGAAGATACCTAAGAGAGGAAACCATCAGCTACGACACAGAGTAAACAAACGACTAGAAAAGAAACTAGCGATTCATTTGCGAAAAGTAGCTGAAAAGGATGATAGCCTAATAAACCTTTTAATGACTTCTGACCAACGAATAGTAATGTCATCTAGGAAAAAACTCATTTCTGGTGATCTCTGGATAGTTTGTAACTGCAAACAATTAGGTTTTGATGACCTTCGCCATTGTTTTTAAGATAACTTAGGAAAATCAACGGGAGGATAATTTCATAGATGATTTTTCCCCCTTTGTCGAAGGGGGGAATACAGGAAAACCTCGCTTAACGCGAATTCGATATGCACGATAATTAATTAGCGCGACTGAGTGAAATGATACTATTTCGCGCCTTTAAGCGAGAGATTAATCATTTAGCGCGATTTTTTATACGTTATGCGAAATTTTTTGTAGCCAATCTGCAGTGAGCGTCAAAGCTGAAAGTCATTAAGAGACATGAAAGTGGCGCTAGTAATACAATGATTGTGCGAGACCTGGGATATAGCTAGTCTATAGTTTGGACTATATTAAATAAGAGCAAAGAATGCAATGAACAAGTTGCTACTGTTTCTTTAAGCATGCAGATTACCCGAAATAGAAGTCATTTAATGATCGAGATGGAACGTCTTCTATCATTCTGGATTGAGGATTATAACCAAAAAAGAATACCTCTTTGTACAAGGAATATTCAGACGCAAGCTCTCAGTATTTTACCTCATTGAAAGAGATCAAATTTTAAGAGGAAATGTGAAAGCTTTACTCCGAGTTTAGGATGGTTTGACCGTTTTAAAAATCGAGTTGGACTGCATAACTGGGAAATCTGCTAGTGCTGATAATGATTCTGCGGCCAAGTTTTCTGAAGAATTGCAAAGGATAATTCAGAAGGGTGATTATGACTATCGTCAAATATTCAATGTCGACGAATCTGATCTCTTCTGGAAACGTATACCAACAAAAACTTTCCTAGCTAAAAACTGAAGCATCTCAACCAGGATACAAAGTATCTAAAGATCGTCTTACGCTTTTATTAGGAGGCAGTGCGGAAGGAGACGTTAAACTCAAGCCTATGTTAGTTTATCATGCCCAAAATCCAAAATCTAACATTATTGAAGAAATCAACACAATTGGAAAAGAACTTAGATTTAATGAAGTGAATAATGAAGATGTGAGAAATTTGCTCGATTCTCATTCAGAACAGTTCATCGAGAATGATCTCCTTCAATTAGAAGAACAGCGTGCATATGAAGAAGATAAGGAGTACAAACAAGAAGAGAATGTTACGACTAGGAAGCTAACTGCAAAAGAACTTGAGCTAGTTTTCAATCACATTGAGTATGCTAATGAAATTTTGTTTGATGCTGATCCTAATATGGAACGAAGCTTCCAAGTCTGCCGAATTCTTGATAAAACGATCGCCAGCTATCGTTTTATCAAGAATCGTTTTATCGTTTTATATGAAAAAGTCGAGCACGATTCAAACATCTTTACTTAATTTTTTTTTGTAAGAAAGTAGCTCAATTAAATGTTTAGACATTAAATAAAAATGTAAGCAATTGATTTTTCTTAACTGTGATGATTTTATCTTGTAATATAGCTTATACTGTAATTTTTTTATTTTCCAAATTTACGCTAACTGATGGATGAATTATAATTATTCTTATTGTTTATTGCATTCACTTAGCGCGTATTGATGGATGGATTAATTAATCGCGTTAAGCGAGGTTTTCCTCTACATTGACTATACACTTTTTCCATGCTAGTGGATACGTGACAGCTTATAAAGATAATGTAGGATAGGTGTTATTTCGGGAGTGCAAATAATAATCATAATTGGGATAGGGATGCCATCTAGACATGTAAAATTGCACCCAAACTATCAAAAGATTTTTCTGATGTCTCTGTCGAAAAAGTTTGTAGAAGATTTGAAGCGAACTGTACTTGGTACACTGGAAGCTGATTTTCATTGGTCGAGGGTACGAGGAGAAGAATTATATCGGAAAGCTATTACCCTTTTTTCTTTGCGTGATGTTATCATACTGCGATCTATATAGCCTTGTCGAGGGATAAAAGAGAACTCATTAGCATTTGAAAGAAGAAAAGTTTTCTGCATTGGCTTTTCCAAAGTTCGGATTTTTATATATTTTTAGAGATGTTGCGTGAATTCAAGCAGATTTTGTCTTGAGCCATTTGAGATATGGAGAACTATTATCTTGGACTACTCTGTCACACCTGTTGATGAATCATATCTCGAACAGAAGTTAAGAAATCCGGGGGTGGATTGAGGTGAAGACCTTACTTTCAGCAAAGATTACTTCAATTATTCTGTTGAAATGTTTGGATTGGGAAAGTGAAAGCAGCAATCAGATCAGTAAAAGCAGCAGAAATTACGGAAATCATTCCATTACTACTACTACGACACAAAAGACACTCTGACCGAGAATGGCTGGGTGAAGGATGTTCCATTGAAGAGAAATTGCGATATGTTATGATCAGAGTTACCAAGAGAAAAGCTGATTAAAAAATGAAACAAGATGTTTGTAGGATAGTGATAATTGTCTGATGGACAAATATATAATTTATATCATATCATTATTAACAGCAAATACTTCAGCATTTCTTCCAGTTTGATCCATCTGGAGATGGGAAAGGAAATTCACTTTGAACTCTGAATGAAGTCCTCTAAGGAAGGTAAACTTCGTTATTTGGATATTTAGACTATTACAAATCAAGTTCTAGATGTACATATTAATGATCAGAATTTAAAGAGGGATAAAGACGGCTAATTACGGCAATAAAATACGACCGTCGAAGAACGCACAAAACTAGATAATTTTCAACCAGGGAAAGAATTATCTAGTTTTGTGCGTTCTTCGACATGAGATATCGGGTGTGGCAAATGCACAAGTACCAACATTACTGTGACGATGTAGAGGCGAAAGACCCATGAAAATGCCTTCCACATGGAAAATCAATTGCATAAAGTCAGAATGGATGATCATATGTTCATCCGCCTTGATTTTGCAGAATTTTGTTACATACTTCAGATTTTATTAGATGGTGCATATCTGTTATTCACTGCTATAACAGACAGTTTTGAGCCACAGTCAATATGAAATGAAAGTACCATATTCTGGAATATTTAAGGAATATTTGAAAGTGTATTATCATTCGTAACTATAAATCCAATGAGCAGAGAATAGTTTGTGCTTAATTTTTTTGTTTTATTTCACCTATAAATATTAGAGTTCCTGATCACAGTGGATATTTAAACTAAAGAATTCTCCGTTATTAACGAAAACTATTACTTTAAAAATATCCAATAATAGGAATCAAATCAAGATTATAAAAGTACAAACACTTATAGGGTTAGGGTTGGTACCAAGAGATGGCGACAGTGGTCAGTCGTACTCTCTTTCCTGGATGGCAATTAAAATCATTGCTAGTCTTAGGCCAGCTATTTGTGATTAGCTACTGGCAGAGATTGACTTCACTCCAGTTTCCAAAAATCAGTTAGAGTTAAAGCGTCTCCTGCTCCCTTTCTGGAACAGAAGGTGTTGAAAGATTTATTTTATTTAAAAAAACCTGTTACTGCTATATTACAATAAAACATTTCAGTTGACACCCTATTGTAATTTATCTTTTGTGCTAATTACGCTTACAATGCACATTATACATAAAAGAAATGATTCGGAAGTATTCCTTTTCCCTATACAGTCAGCAGTCGTAAAGAATTGAAATCTGTCGCATTTAGTCCGTTTTTCACAATGATTATAGATCTTTTTGGTGTCCTTGAGTCTTCACTAAAATGTGTGAATCGATAGTGTGAAAGAATAGCTACGTCATCATCTTCACACAAATTGTTCCTTCATTATGAATGTTTAAATAGTGGAATGAAGAAGGTCATATAAATTCAAGGCATAACACTGATCATGAAACTGTTGAATGAAAGAGAGTAGCAGTTTTTCACCAGCTACTTAGTCTCACAGTCTTTGAGAGAAAATCATCGTCTCACGAAAGATAACTCTTTTGCTGAATAATCAAGCAGTTTTATTTTAATGACCACGAAAAGCATTTCAGCTGATCCTTTTATTGTTACTTAGGTGATAGATAATCATTCAGTTTTAGGGAAAAAAACTTCATGACTCATAGCTGTACCAGTTTTTGTATTAAGGCTGTGGGTCGGGTTGTTTTAAACTATGGCCGAAGTAAGTAAGCCAATTTACCCAGAGTATTTTGTCTGTTAATTCTCGGTGTTCTTTGAATCAGTTTGAGGTCCCGTTCACCTTCATACGACAGCAGGTAACTGATCTAGTTAAAATCTACATGATTATTATTCGTGTCATAGACGGGATACGAACCAATGTCTTCCATCCATATTCTAAATGAAAGGTGAATGCTGTGGAGTCCGCTTCCGGAAATGAGAGCACTTATGGGAGAGAGAGAGAGAGAGAGAGAGAGAGAGAGGTTAAAAGTGAATTAACATAAATATACGCATTTTTTTTCTTCTGATCACTCACGTTAGTATTTTATTTCTTTCTTCACGCGACAGATTGGTGACGGAACCGTTGATATTTACATTCGCTGTGCTTCCGTAAGGAGTCATCCTGTTGCGTATGGACTCTCGGAACTTCGTGCCGTTTTCCACATTCATTAGATTACCGTTGGTTCTAGTGATTGTGTACACGTCGTTTGCCATATCTGGAGATCTACTTTCCACAGAATTACATCCACTCGGTATTCCATCCCCACTTTCGTCTTGTGGAGGAATCCCTTGAAGTCGAAGGGATTTCGGTGATTGACGTTGATTCCCATCGAAGAGGATCTGAAAGACAACAGAAATGCCGAAGTATTGTTTGGAATTTATAAATAGCTATTTAATTAGTTAAAAATACTCTCACATCAGCATACAGGTTAAAATTGGAAAATCCAGGAAAACAAAATAATATAAATTCAATGTTTATAACTAAACCCTGCTTAGTACCGAATGGACTGCATTAAATCCTGAGAAGTCACTTTTTTTTTCAATCTTTCTGCTGAAAGTGTCACGTCTTCTAGCTCTAGTACATATCACACCCTCTTCCGAAAAGAATGGAATGAAATACTGCGCTTTTGACAAATGAATACATTTAAAGAGAAATATAACTTTTTTTTTTTTGTAAGGGCAATCGAATCTTTAAAAATGAGATTCGACTTCATTTGCAAACGAGGGACAAGAAATATTTTCAGAAAGCAAGCCTACCTTAGACGAAGATGAAGCAATTTTTCTTCCAAAGCAAACAGACAAACAGACAAGCAAATCGGCAGATGAACACACGCGGAAATGATTTTTTTTTCATAATTAGGACAATGCGCTCATATCAAAGTCGATATTAAGAGACCACTGCGTTTTGAGCTTTCTCAACATAATTTGAATAGAACGAAGCAGTTAAGCTTCTACCCATGTGTTCTGTCTGTCAAATGAGACTTCAAGGATTAGATACATATTTTGCAAAGGAAAGATTCCATATCTCTTTCAGATAATTTAACTTAGTCTATCTCGAAAATACTTAAATTCCCATATCCGATTCTACATCAGAAACTGGGCATAGGCCGCATAAACACCTTAGTTACGAGCTTGTAGGATGTGATATGATGACAAACTTTACAGACTGTAATTTTCTGCTGTGATGTGTCTGAATGTCATCAGTGCACGTGCGCCTTCACTTATCAAAATAATCAAACATAGGCTTACTGTTGTGAGGTCTTTTACGAATGATGCGAAATTTTTGTTATTCTCCGATATGTTTTCTCTTTCTGATGAGTTCGCGCATTTATCACATATTTAAATCATTCAGAACACTGTATTATTGGCCGCACAAGTCACGTGACCCAATTGGGCAGGATGGTATTCGTTGATGACTTGTGCACAGACGAAGATTCCTTATGCTTAATAGTCTAATCATGAACTCATTCGCATCCCACAAACAACATCGTGAAATACGTTGTGATTTTACATCTAAATTTATTATTTGGGATAAAAAAGTTACCAACATATTTACCCTTCTCGATAACTGTACTTCTTCCATCCCCACAATATTAGAAAAACATACTTTATACACTTCAAGACGTGCCAAAAATACAAACGTTTCTCACTTAGAATTTATCCGCTTTTTATAAGTTATTATTCCGTGATGTTAAGACTTTAAACTCGTTGATATGATTAAATCTTAATAGTTCATCTCGATGAACACCTGTTACTTTTCTTGTTTCTTCAGTGACCCGTGTTTGGTGTAACTAGTGCGGCTATCCGTTTTCAAAGTAAGTTCTGTTTTACTTAATAGTTTCAAGTATTGCCTGCTAAACTCGAACTTGTAATCACACTATGAAATTCATGAAGATTACAACCTACAGAAATAAACTGAATATTAATAACTTTTTTTCTGTCTTATCAGTTCTTCATCCATCACAGTACGAGGATTATGAGATCAGGAACATTTCATCTTTGGAATTAAAGCAAAAAAGTAGCCATCCGCCAAATAGCCATTATTGAGGATCTTGAATTAAATAACGCATTTAGAAAATTTAGAAGCAAAAAATCTTGCTGTCGAACAAATAAATAACCTTCTTTCTCTAGAGTGGATAATAATATCGCAATATTTTGGTTAGTGAAACTTTCATTTGAAAAGTATAGCAAACACTACCAAATAAAGGTTTAAATTCATGCTTCTTTGACTAATACAGTATACAATAATTGTTAAATCAGCTACTGAGTCTCACCATGCAAGGTGTGGGTGTAAAGCATAAAACAAGAAGAAGTATTATAAGATTAGTGTTATCAGCAAAATAAATATTTGAGAATTGCGTTTTATTTATTGTATTCATCACAGATATCTAATCTTAATCCCTTCAAGTGTGACTGACCTTTTCTAGAATATTATTTTACATAGCATTGTGCGTGTGTTGGGGGGGGGGGAGAGAAAGTGGGTGCCATAAACGAAACATCAAGTAAATAATTGTAAAATGGAAGCCTTGAATAGAAAAGCGAGGTAACGAAAAAAAGCGTAGTGAAAGGACTACCAGTAATGATACATTTCGGACATATTTAAGAATATATATTAGCGAAGCAATATTTTATGTTCATGCCACCCACGACAGGTTATAACACATTGTGCATTTAGTTGCGTGATATATGAGGATTGGATAATCTGTAAATTCTTCTCATAAAGACCAAACATGTTTTTTTAACTATTTTAGATCTCCGGTAACAATAATAATGACAGTGGTCTAGTAACAAGACAAAAAAAATCGTTTGCAACCTTTCACAAAAATCTATAGCACAGTGGAATCGAGTACACAACATTGATTGGAACGTTAGAGTTACTATTCGGTAGACCTGAGTAGCAGTATATGTTTCCAGCACTAATGGAACACAAAGAAAGATCAAGGATCCAGCTTTGATCTTCGGGGTCTCATATTCTCTATATGGCACACTTTTCTGCCAATCTTGGGCGTGTTTCATTTGAATATCACTACTAATATTTTTAATGTATTCATTGAAAATGGTCTCCAATGGCCATTACACTTAAATTAACCAACCGATCGGTATATCCATACTGTGTGGGTATATTTCAAGTCAATTCTTCACACATTTATATTTGTGATGTTGGTGTGGAAACGACATTGTCTGATTGAAATGTGCACCTCGCTTTTTCACAGAATTGAATCATAAAGGAAACTTGTCATATTAACATACTTCCAATATCGTGTTTCACAAATGGGACAATTCAATTATTTGAAAAATCCCGAAGGTAAAAAAAATAGCATTTTAAGTTAAATCTGTTTGTGCTCATCAATAAACTAATATCAGTGAGCATGACAAAATATCTGAGAATGCTTTATGTACATAACTGCGTGCTCCTTTACACAAAAATGTTTTTCTATTATTTCCTGATTATATTTATCCTATTTCCTGATCTGTTATATCAATTGATAGTTTATCTACCACTGTTAGGAAATCCCGAACTGTTAACACTGGCAGTGAATGTAATCTCGCAATTAAGCGAATAATAACTGCAATCCAAGTTGATTTTATATAATTCAGCGCGTTGTTTAGCTATGGATAAAGGAATTTAGATAAAGAGATACGTTGTTTAATTTGAGCTTTTTGCGGAAACATACAAATGAGAGATATCAGTGGAGGCTTGGTTGTAAGCGTGTTATGAATTGGAAATACACGTCACAGATTTGGGTAATCGATAGACGTATAAATTTGTTTAATGATTTGTAAACAGATTACTTTTTTTTAATTAAATGAATAACTCCAGATAAAATTCCAATAACGAGAAACTAATCAAGTATTCACATAGTAAAGTAAGGTAAATCAAACACTAACTCCTTGTAATGCCTTTACTTTCGGTTCTGGTATATTATCTCTGCTTGAAAACAAAAACAAAAATAAACATAAGTTGAAACTAGGGTACATATTTAAGTCGCTTATAAATATATACTGTATATCTATTCATATATGATAAGAAGGATATTTATTTGTTTGTGACAGATGAGAAATTATGCGTCCATACTGTTATATCTATTTCCACGCATGCATCCATCCACAGACGAAAGTCTAGACCTGACAGAAATCAAGTACAGAAAGTATTTTTGTCCAAAAATACTTTCTGTTTTTCAAGAGAATGAAGAACATAAAATACTTTATGTTCTTCATTCTCTTGTTAAATTAAATTAACCAGTAAAACACGACCAATGATGACAGGTGTCATGCACCGGTTATAAATAGAAGGCACATTGTTTCGAGGGGGAAAACCTTTGTATTCAAGTGTATGGGACAATAGATGAATGCCATGATCTGAAAGACTTTGAACAGGGAATGATAGTAGACTCAGAAAGGTAAGAGGTTTTTTTTTTGTTTGTTTTTGAAACTGTTACCCTGCTAGAATAGCTACCGCTACAATTTTCAAGGAAGAAACACATCATCAGGGAAGATCAGAGCAATTCTGAAATCTTCGAGTTTTTTTGTTTTTTTTTGACGGAGGTGGGGGAAGATAGTTGAGGGGAAACTTTGCAATCTCAATTTTTTGGTCGAAAGTTATTTTACTTTCATTCAATACATTTCTTAAAATATATTCAATACATTTCTTGAATATTAAATTTTCTTTACTAGTTATCAATATGATGAGTCCCTTGGACAGATTTTAATGAAATTTGGTATTTTGAATATTCGCAAAAAAAAAAAAAAAGTCTAGTCACTCAGTTTTCATTTTAAAGTCGAAGGTGTTGCGTGTTAGTAATATACGCATGGGATATTTAATAATGTAATTAAGTTAAATTTCTTATAATTAATGGAAAGATCATATTACAAAAAAAATATAAATAAATCTCGCTACCATAATTACAATAAAATTCTGCAAACTTCATCCAGCAAATATTTTGATATTTTCCACAAAGTCGATTTCCGCCTGTAGATATGTGATACAAATTATGTTGTACTTATATGCTTTGTCATATGGTTATTATTTCATATTTTCGTCGGCTAGAGCTGTACTGGATCAGTTGCTGATGTAGTCAGGAGAAACTATTAAGTTCTATTTTAGTAGAATCATTTTTGCAATTTCTTTATATCTAGGATCACTCATTTTAATAATAATAATTATATATAACAATTTTTACGTATAGAATTACATAAACATATGTTTTTATAAATGCAATTTAAAAAAAATAAAACTATATGTAACAGCCTTAATATTAAATCCGTAATAATTAAAATTGAAACTGGTCTTAAAATTCGAAGAATGACCTTAATTGTGGTTTCACATTATTTTAATATTTTGAACCACGTTAAAAATTATTCTAATTTTCTGAATGTTTTCAAATAACAGTTTTCTTATACTCTATGTTACATTTTTATGTGTTTACATTGTAACATAATCTACAAAGTACGTAAATTTAGAAGATGCTAATTCATATTTGGTATTATTTTTTATATATTTGGTAATTATTTTTCATGCAATAAATTAGAATCGCAAATCATTGAACACATTTTCTTTGATTATTCTAATTTTTATATATTTTTTTTTTGATTCAGAGGTGTATTTGCTTCGTTATGTGGTTATGATACGATATATTAGTTAATTTTTTAAAACAGCGTAAAATGTTTGTGAAACGGTGTTGGGGTTAGATGTTGATGTAGTCACAGAAAAAACTTACTAAATACAATCTTAGTGTAATCTTTGCTAATTTCTTACATCCAGGATCACTCGTTATATTTTCAACGATTATTTAAATAGAGTTTTTATGTGAATGATTACGAAAATACTCTTACGTTGAACTTTTTTAATTATTAGAAATATTTATATTTAATAATCTTCCTCTGTTATTATCTTTTAGTGCATAACTCGAAAAGTTTCATTTTATTTCTTAAAAGTCGATAATAATAATAATAATAATAATAATAATAATAATAAAACATACTATTCTCGTAATCCGATCTAAAAACGTTTAGAAATGATTTAGATTAAAACAAAATACATAACAATAATAAATATTATACATTTTGTTTCTATTCGGGATCAGTTGCTTATTCCCGTTGATTCAAACAATAATATATACGAAATGGTAGAAGTTGCCTGTGGTACTCTCCTCCCCGGACGCCTATTAAAATCACTGATGCTATTGGGCCAGCTTTCAGTGATTGACTAAGGGCGTCCACCACTCTTGAAAAATTAGTAAGGGCTAAACGGCCTTTTGAATTCTTTTATTCTCCCTTTGGAGAACAAAAGGCGTTAGCAAATCCATTGATGATATAAAAGAATAGAATATAAGCGATCATATATTAAACTATACTCTGTAAAATGCAAGCATTCCCAATGCACCAAATTTGCCTAGAATAATGAAGAAAACGCG
The DNA here is from genome assembly GCF_054136105.1 of Typopeltis vanoorti. Classification (NCBI taxonomy): domain Eukaryota; kingdom Metazoa; phylum Arthropoda; class Arachnida; order Uropygi; family Thelyphonidae; genus Typopeltis; species Typopeltis vanoorti. The sequence continues at coordinate 90,185,158 of NC_143553.1, forward strand.
AATAAGTCCATAGACCTGGCGACCTGTATATAGATATACGATCATTTCACTAAGGGTATATAATCTATTCAGTACTTCTGTGGTCACTGTTTTTGCACCATGACCGTACTGGTCGAAATGAATACTGCTAACGTGCTTTTCTTATAAATATTCTTTATGAAATTCATACGAAACATGACTAACGATACAAAATCTTGATGATATTAGAAAAATAAAGATTTTCCCCTGAACTCCTGTGCTCACTCTACCAGTGTCGGTGTGATGTGTAATACAGCATCACACCGACTTATGGTAGTTCTTACCACGACTTATGGTAGTCCTGTTTACACTGAGTAAGAAAGTGATAGAAGTTATCGTCGGAAGATCGCAAAATAAATAGCAAAGTAAGAGGTTTCAAAAGTTTTCTGTAGATATTTTCCCATGTATCGGAATGGGAAACTTGCAAGTGGCGATTTCGAATATCTTTTAGAGTATGACAAGAGAGAGAGAGAGAGAGAGAGAGAGAGAGAAAGCTATCTTTATCAGTCAAGCAGCTACATGTTGTCAAGGTCAAGATCATCGGCAGTTATCGAGAGTTCGGCAATATGCTGAACTCTCGATAACTCGAATCAAAAGATGATGCGATGATACTCGTTATTTCAGTTCGTAAACGTGTAAAGATGTTGTCTAACAGTTAACACATTTTCAGACCACGAGCTAGTACATCTTAAGCAATAACAGCAACATTTATGTGAATGTCTTAATTTTGATCGATGCAACTTAATTCTAAAGTTGACCGTATTTGTTACTAAATGAAATCTCAACTAATACTAAATAAGTAAACTGATTTGCTAATTATTTCTTAGTTATCAGCAGTGTACCAATTTCCTTTGGCCTATCAATCACCTCCACTATTCATTACTTATATACAAATTCCTAACGATTATTTATTTCTTTTATTTCGTCTCATGTAAGCATTCTCCTTTAAGATCTCTTATAAATCAAAGCATCAAAAAAAAAAAATAAATGATCAGCTATGGCAAATATTGTCCAAAAATACTCTTACATTTCCTTGGTTCTTTTTCAAGGAAATTTGGTATACAAATTCACTTAAATCATGGACGAATGTGATAGTATTTTCACTAATTGAAATAAATTATTTTTCCAAGGCAAACTACATTAAACTAGTCAGAGAGCAATTGTTTTCCTTCACTCTCCTTTATCTTTCTGTTGCACAAGATAAAGAAATAAAATCTGCAAAATAAGATAGGAATTAAGCCGAAAAGAAAAGGAATTGTCATGTCCGTTATCGCATGTTTTTCAGATATTCAATGCAATCACTTATGTTTATAGCGACTAGCGCTGTGATAATCAGGTGCAGATCAGCAGTAAGAAAAGGAATAGATACCCCATAAGATAAGCAGTCAATGTGCTAGGATAACAGTAGTTTGAACCTGGAAAGTATAACTATCGGATTAGTAGTATTTAATAAGAAACTCTTGATTTTAAAAATGTGTTTCATTTCATTGCATTTAATTAATACAGAATCACTACCGCACTCAGAAGGGGGAGGGGCGATTCTGTATTAATTAAATGTAATGAGATGGAGCACATTTTTAAAATCAAGAGTTTATTATTAAATTAATACTCGTTAATACTCCATACTAGGGTGGCCAGACGTACCCCATTTACTGAATTAAATTTATAAAATACCTTTTTTTTTTTTGTAAAATCTTAAATGGGGTACGAAAAATACCCCTTTTCGGTGTTTCGGACATAATATCCATTTTTTTAGTTTTCTGTACTAAATAAATAAATATTGACTATTGCCTTTACTGTGAATGCCACCAAGTAAGCAAAATGTAAACGCTACAAATCATATAATACCAAGTTTAGGTGATTATATAAGAAGAAAATTAGCCGCAGGTAAATATTTTGTTGAAATGCATTCTCAAAGACTCGAAAAACAACTTTGTATCCTACTTATATAGATCGTTATAGGATATTTATATTATGCTTACTTAATACTCGGCACCTGTCACAGGCCCGACACGACGGGAGTGCGAGCTGAAGCGGTCACTACTTGAAATCTTTTTTTATTTCATTGTATTAACGTAAGACAATAAATTCTATAAATACTACTTTAACCCTTTTCACAGAATGTCCTCTTCATCGTCATCGAATACGGAAGAAGAAGAAAAAATTTAGAGGTTAAATCAAGAGAAAAAAAAAATAGATAAAATATCAGAATTATTTCAACGAGGAATGGCAGAAAACTTACGCTTGGGTGATTAAAGGAAGAACTGTTGGTAAAGCGAAATGTTTATGGTGAAATTGTGAATTTTCCATAATAAATGGAGGTGTTTATGACCTTAAAAAGCATATGCTAAGTAATAAGCATAAAAAAGGAAAAGTATTAGCTAGTAATCCAACTTTAAATTCATTTTTTATTTCCTCGACGTCGTCATTAGTTTCGGCTAAAGAAGCTACGTTTGCCTATCACACAGTGAAACATGCGCATAGCTATCGATCATCGGATTGCATGAGTTCATTATTCAAAACATTATTTACTGACTCAAAAATCGCTTCTCAGTTGACATGCGCGAACAAAAATATCTAAAATAATAACAAATGTTTTAGCAAAAGGCTGTGTATTTACAGTTGTCGAAAATTTAGGAGAAAATCAGCCATTTTCAATTGCAACAGATTCATCAAATAAAGGAAAGATTAAAATGTTTCCTTTAATGTGTAGATATTTTTCTAAATCTAGTGAAGGAGTTCAAACAAAACTTTTGAGTTTCTTTAACAGCCAGTCAGAAACTTCAAAGAATATTTCACTTTGCTTATTTCAAAAGTTGAAGGAGCTGAGATTTAAATCCCGAGAACATTGTTAGTTTTTGCGGTGATAATGCTAATATACATTTTGGTATTAATCAGAGTGTATTTCAGAATTAAAGAAATTTAATAAGGATTTGATAGATATGGGGTGCCTTTGACATGTCTTACACAATGCAACAAGAAAAGCTACAAGTTGTTTAGAAGTTGATATAGAATGTGTAATTTTAAAAACATATAATGAATTCAGTTCACATAATAAAAGGTTAGAAAATTTAAAAGAACATTATGAATTTTGCGACCTAGAATATTCAGATCTAATGCGTCATGTTCCTACAAGATGGTTGTCACTCCTTCCAGCAGTAGATAGGCTAAACAAAAATTTTGAGCCAGTGAAAAACTATTTTCTATCTTTGGAAAGATGTCCACCTATTTTACAAGATTTTTTTTTTTCGAACGAATTAGCTGAAGTCTACCTTTCTTTCTTTTCAAATGCAGCAACTTGTGTCCAAAACGTAATTTGTAATCTAGAGCAGGATGGTTCAATTATAATAGAACTATTTAACCTAATGGTCAATCTAAGAAACTCTCTACTTTCTAAATTAAATTATCCTTTTTATGGATTCGTTGCTATACAAAAATTGAAATCGTGTAGCAAACCAGTAGATAGAAATTTGTTTAAGAAAAGGGCAGACGATTTTTTGAAAACTTTAATTCAGTATATTGAAAAATATTTAGTTTTGAAAATAATAAGTATGAGTATCTTAATATATTCAAATTACGTGAAGTAGCACATTTTGATCTTTTCTTAAAAGTTATAGATTTATTTAAAATTTCCAATATTAATATTGATTTGCTATATGAAAAATACGTCCTGTTAAAATCGTTCCATAAAATTATTGACACAAAAGAACTCAAAAATATCACAGACGTTTGGATAAAATTTTAAATGCATGCGATGTACCTAAATTGAAAAAAATTATTAATTTTGTTTTTGCTTTGCCTCACTCAAATGCAATGAGTGAGCGAGTATTTAGCTTAATGTTCAACTCTTGGAAAAAGGATAGGAACAGATTAGACCTAAAAACTGTTGCGGGAGAATTACTGGTGAAAAAAAAACCAATTACAATATGTCATGCAAAGAATTTTATGCAGTTGTATTAAAAAATTAAAAATTGCTAAAAGAAATTCGCTCGAATAAAAAATATTGTTAGGTAAATACTTCTCTTTTGATAAAATAAATCAGGTTTACTGAATTTATATTGTAAATGATTATGCAAAGCATATCATGAAAATATTTCTAAAAGTTTACATTAGTGTTCATAACTGCCAAAATAAAATATTTAAATTTTGTTTAAAGACTTGCTATGAATTTGACTAATTGTACCCAAATTTGACCAACTCTGGGTTTCATGCATTTGTATATTGTGAAAATCTACAAATATAGAAATAAAATAATCTTATTATAATTGTTTGTTCTTTATGTTTGATAATGCAATTACCCCCAAGGCCAATAATAAATACCCCAAAGCCAAATTTTTAATCTGGTCACCCTAAATGTACCACACTAAGTCAACAACAAACAAACTCTTTGTTCTATAAAAGTTGGTTTGGAAGGAGACTTAACTGGAAATTTAACTAATTATATAAACATTTAAAACGCAAAATTATACTTTCAGAAGCGCAATAAAATCAACATTTTGGTGAATTTATTTTAGCGAGAACTATTGGAATAATTGACTAATATAAATGGACTGAACATCCGTGAGTTATGCCCCCCACCTCCTCCCTTCCTATCAGCAGACAGTTCCGGTTCTTGGGACAAAGTGTTGCAGGTTGATAGTACATCCTTCGTGTTTAGAACAGTTAACAACTATGACTGGAATTTTACGAAAACTGCGTGTTTTTTTTTTATTTTAACTGCCTGCTTGTAGTTCTGTTTTTGAATACAGTATGCGCAAAAATATATTCAAAAACTGAATCGTTCTTGGTTGACTAATTGCTAATCCAATTAAATTCCAACATTTGTTTATTATATAAACAAACACAGCTGGTGCAGTCCATTTCTATAATTTTAATGAAACACTGCCTTGAATAGCGTGCCGATTATACGAAGTAGATTTTGTGTATGTGTGTGCGCGCGCGCGCGAAAATGCAATTTCGATTGTATATGAATTTTTCATTACATGTTGAGCATATTTTGCTCATTTGTGAGAGTTCGTGTCTTTAAAAATATTTAAAATAAACACAGGGCGTTTTCCATACATAAATAGGTTAAAAATCAAAATAACTTACCTCCAGTCCAATATCAGAAAAAGTTGTCTCTTCTTGTTCTTCTACGATAGTCATAGTTTGTCGTTCTTAAGAATTAACTTTTTAGGGAAATTTGAAAGTAAATAAAATTCACGTAACCTTTTGAGGACAGGAATATCATAATATTTATGGACAAAATAGTCTGACGAAGAATGCCAAAAATATAGATATAGCGGGACTTTATAACTGCTTTATCACTACAAGGGACTTCTGTATTTTGCACTTATCTTTAAGCAGCAGTTATCTCCTCTCTCTCTCTGAAGGTGTTTAATGCTTAAATACTCCCGTCTACAACCGTCAAATAAACGTTAACGGAACCACCAGACATGTTGTTTATCTACAACATCTTCCCCATATAGAACTGACAGAGGAAAAAAAAAAGCCTTGCATTTATTCAATACTCTGATAACAAGATTTAGAAATGGATTAAAAGTTCTCGCGGACATGTTAGTTCAAGAAAGAAAATTATGATATATTAGATTTCAGTCTGTAGGTAGGAACACAACACAATTCTATAGAAGAAAAATGAACAAAGAACTTCACGTTTTAAAGTTGAATGTTTTTTTTTATTTAACTGTGAATATAATCCTATCTTAAGATAGTTTTCTATGTAAGGGTTTTAATGGATAATAGTTTTCTGTGTGTAAAACCTGCTTGCTCTAAATGGTTTCTCTGTTTTGTATGAAAAAAAAAAAAAACAGACAAAATCATAGGAAAAAGGCTAAGTCATTTTTTTAAAGGTCCTCACAAATGTTGCGAAAGATGTTTCGTATCTAAATTTTTTTCATGTAAAGGGTATCGTCTCTACCCGCTACGCTACACAAATGACATAATCGTATTATATCGAATCAGCTTGCACGTGTCAGTAGAAAGCCAACAATAAATAAATACATTTTAGGAGCATCTGTTCGTTTTAATCTACACTCCGTGTAATTCATGTGAAAATAAACAGTACTAATTAATATAAATATAAAATTAAACTATTAATTTAATTTTAAACATAAGTTCATTAAAATCAAGATGAACGTGGACATAACTAAGAACACAACTCGAGAACTACCTGACTGAAGCGTATCTGCTGATGCTGCGAATCAGTTTTATACCGAAGACAAAAATATATCAAATATCACCTGTTAGGCATTACGTAATTCATTCAGTCACGTAATGCCTGACAAGGTTAAAATATGTTTAAAGAATGATCATGCATATAAAAGAGAGAGAGAGAAAATCCAAGTACAATATTTGGTAGAATAACTTACCATTCTGAAATAAGCCGCGTGCGTTTCATTTTGAAAGTATCGATTCTCCTCCCCCCACATAAATACTTTTGAGTTTTAAACTTGCACACTGCCGATAAAAGAGCGAGCTGATAGTAATCCTTATGCTATCTATGGATTATCTGCTTTTCTTGGAGTTACGTAAGAGTGTTGTAGAAAACACAATTACATGGGACTTTCCCACATGGCGTCATTTGCTTTCAAAAATGCTTGTCATTCAACCTGCTGCTGTTAATAAGACGTTAAAATGAATGAAACTGTCGCACATCCAATGATCAGAAGCTATCAATGAACAAGATGACGTAGTTTAGAGTAATTTATTTGGAGCGGTTCTTGACAAATGAAAAAAAAAAAAAAAAAAGAAAGACACTTATGTGCCTTGTTCTTCTGTTCTTTTCTACTATAACTACTCAACTGGGATTTCGAGGTGAGCTTGTTATGTCATTGAGTGATACACCAATTGTTCCGACCATTAGCGGCAGCAGCCAGTCTCGTTCATTAATTTTTTTAAATTTATTTAGCGTATGATGATACAACGGCCGTGAGGTCCCTTTTACAGAAGTACGGCACCATCTCAATCACCACCATTTTTATCCGAGCTCGGGACCTGCATATAGCAGATGAATCAAGCCTATTGCTGGGTCTTAAGTATTCCTGACTGTAATCGGTGTGTTCAGGGAGCCGGTTTGCCTGTTCTGGGGGACGAAAAACCCGAGTTTCCAGGTGAAACTCGGTTTTTTTTTTTTTTTTGCTTTCTTTCTTCGTTAACAGAACCAACCTCTGTTTTTCTGCTACAAACACATGGTTATCTGCACATATCTGAAATAACCTCTAAATTTCTGCTAAGTCTTTATCTAATTCTCATTCTCAAAATATATTCATTATAAACGCTAAAAACACAGAGTGACAATATATACTATTTTCCGACCCCCCCCCTTCTATTAGTCGCCATAACTGATCAACAGGTAATTATTATTATCTCCATGCCTTTTTTAAAGTATGTTATCAGAAGCAGAAGGTAATTTTAACCACATAAAACACTGTCTGCTTGGAATTATTATCGGGAGATGGCGCTTCAAGCCACCAAGAAATAAATTATGATGCCTTATGGGAAACGAAATTAATACGGAACTGATGGAAAAAGTTTTCTTTCCTTTTAACTTTGAAGTCAGTTCACATAAAAAAATTGATCTTTTAAACTTAATATGTAAATTACGTATTTTAGGTAGTTAGTATTAAGTAAATTACCAATTCACTTAATACTAACTACCTCTTTTTATTTAAAAAAATCTCAGATTAATAGAATTTATCTGTCTATTCTTCATTAAAATAACAAATAATAGTGTTTATGTGTTTATTTAAAAAAAAAATACTATCCAACTCTTTTTATTCCCCAGTAGAGCTCCTTTAACACTAACGCAAGTAATTTATTACTGAATTATATTATAATTACTGGATATTTTTGTTTTTTTCGATGCGTTTAATGCTTGATATAATTAGAGTCATAAAAACAAACGCATTATTAATTCATTAAAATAAATTTTCCTGCAAACAGTAAAAACTTTATTCAGATATTACAGGAATCTCAACTAAACGAAACCAAATACTTAAAATTTTCAGGCTTATAAAAATATTTTTATTGTTAAGCCATCACATTTGTTATATGATCCATGTGGCTTAGAGAGAAGACTTATGTGAGTTTGCCAGTTCTATGATATCTGAAAAATCAAAGGACCCATGTGGCCCACGTATACCTTTCCCCACTTGTTTATTTTTTTCTCTGTTTTCTTTCTTTCTTTTATTTATTTTTGTAGTTTTTTTTGCGTCTCAGATTTTTTTTTCTCTCGAACAAACCCGGATTTACCTCACAGCTACAAAAAATTAACCGTAGAACTCAACATGATATCACAATATGACACTAGACCGGATTTGGAACAAATGGGGTAACGGGAGTTGTGCCTGTCGTATTCTTCTGTCGCATTCGCCTATGCATGTCGGCTTGATACATAACTAATCTTCACTTGATGACGAAAATGGATACATACTACCAGCCAATTACCATAAACGTTCGGGGGTAAGATATTCTTCAGTAAACTAAGCTGTCTCCTATTCTCTTTAGGTAAGAAACGTAGAGGATTTGTTTGTTTATTTATTTCGTTTGTTCTGCATGTTAAATATCACAGAATTTGTTTTCAGTTACTTCAATTATTGGTTGTTAATGGTGAAACAGGATTCTAAAAATACCCCCTAATAACGAAATCACAAATTATCTGTATGCATGTCAGTTCTTGTGAACTTTGAATTCCGAATTTTTTATATTTAAAAATGAACGATTTTTAGATTCTTAAAAATTCATAACCGGTTCTCTATTTCTTTCTTTATTTTATTTTTTCGAATAAAAGTTGGTTTCAAAAAAGCTTATAAGTTCCAATGTCTTCCATGAGAAAAGCAGGCCCGATCCGATCATATGGATGAAGTAGATCGATGAAACATCGGCTTTTGTAGGATGATAAATTAGAAAAGTGCGAATTTTCTGTATTTAAAATAAGCTGACGTGTTTTTTACCGAAAGGGAGAAGACGGAAATCGATAGTTGAGTTCAAGGCTACAGACGATTTTACGACTTCGGGACAGCATATAGCAGACAGTTACCATCATTTCGTATTCCAAAACCTTAGTTCGTATTAATTGTCAGTAAAACTGAGTTTTAAGGTCAATTTTTATGATTAAGAAATGGGGGTTAGACCTGTTTTCACTCTTTCTCCCGGATGAAAACAGGTTATAAAAGTTCATCTGGTTGGTGCCTAGAATCGAACTTATGTACCCTTAATGGAAGCCACAAGACAATGCAGGCACCATTTAAAATTTATCTAATTATTACAGTGTCGTATAGCATAGCAATGATGAAGTTGTGAAATTTTTTGTCATTGTGGCCATAGAAGATCGTATATTATTCATTTTCTTTTCCAGAACACGACTATTTATGCAAATAAAATTAATCAGTGAAATGCGGTCTGCCCATTCACTGATTCTCAATTAGCCCAGGGAAGCCCCAACCACATAATTGAGTCTGTCATGCTCAACCATTGTTTTTTTTTTTATTTTGAATTAGGGAATTCCGTTGTTTGTTGTTACTTACGAATTTGTTAAATAGGGTTAACTAAATTTTCATTAAGTGAGCATTTGTTCTATCGATTTGCATGTTTTGAGCAAATAAAATTCCGAGTGTGAGAGAGACAAATACTGCCTCCTCATATGCGACTACCTAACTCTCGTTCAGTTGAAACGCTTTATGCATGTTCCTTCAACCTAGGTGGGAGTTAGACGCAGTTATTTTGAATTAAAAGGTTCTTCTAATTACTATTCGGAGACATGAGAGTACCAATCACAGATGAAAATTTTCGGATTGACCCCGAAGAGGCCAGACCAGCTTTTAATTTTTGCCCTATATTGAGATGTTCTGCTATAAGAATTTTTGTTAATTTCAGTTTGATAAATAGAAAAGTTTATGATTAAGCACGCAATTTACATATTCAGTAAACACATTTTTAGTTAATGCCAAGTATACATCAATAGAGGGTAGTAAATTGAACATAAATGTTTCTTAACAGAAAGCATTCAACAAGATCAATATGGATGCAAAGTGACATGGAATTCGAAATTCGAGAATGAAAGTTTTTTTTTTTTTATTCCCGGTCAGATCTAGAAACGTTTCTTGAGTCTGGAGAAGGTATTTTAATTCATTTTCTACAACTGCGAGAATTAAATGACTGCAAAAGTAGAAATACCATGTTTGTTCTACGAGAAAACCGCGATACAAACCAAAACTCTGATGGGAGTTCATATGTACAAATGACGTCATGTAATAGTGATGTCACGTTACGTTCACTTCTAGTTTCCCACACTACCCACTATTCACATAAGACTTATCATACCTCTCTTTAAATGTACACCGTTGGGGCATTTACAACCGCTTCAGGCAACCCATTTCACTCATTCACCACTCTCCAGGTAAAGAACCTAGTCCGCACACCTTTACTGACCACACTCAACTTCCAGGTGTGACCCTTTGTTCTCTTTCTATTCCTCATGTACTGAAAAATTTCTTTTGTGTCAGTCTTAAAAATCCCTTTAGTAACTTATAAGTTTCTATCAAGCCCATACACCCTCAATCTATCCTAAAGGAAGCATTCTACAGACTTGTCACCAAAAAACGATCCTTAAGTAACGCAGGTGCCCAAATCTGTGCACCGTGGTCAACATGTGATCGAAAGATAGGTTTATTAACCGAGATAACAATCTCTCTCTATCTTTACTTGTCAATGTGCTCTTCAACATCCAAGTAATTCTTTGTGCTATTTTCCCATTTTATTTCAATTTCCTGTAATCCAATCTCATCAATATGATACAAAGTATGCAATCCTTTCATCTTGAAGTGCATCACTTGCACTCCACTTCTTACTATCATTCGCTTTGATTCTACTCCACCATACTCCAACCTCTGATGTCTGTCTATCATCTCCCCCCCCCCTCTCCATACCACCAGCCTCATATCCATTCCCATTTGCTCCAACTTATGTAACAGTTTTCCATGAGGTATTCTGTCAAATGCCGTTACAACGTCCACTAATATCACGGTGTAGTCATTTCCTTCATCAACTTCTGTTGTCACCTTATTTATAAAATGTGATTAAATTACTAAATTCAAAAGTTAATAATTACTTTTATTCACTTACCATAGGAAAAAGGATATTTTCAGTCGCTCTACAAGCAATTCAAATTTCGGATTGACCCAGAAGTAAACTCGAAATTATGCAAAACGCGCTTGAACACTGTAATTAGTAAATTATCTAAACAGTCTTTAAGCTGAATAATCAAGCAAGTCTAGAAACAGTAGATATTCGGCTACAGAGAAACATTTTAAGCACTCTTTCGTGTGATTCTCTTTACTGGAGTCGACCAAGAATGTGTTAATGAATGTTAACTGACGATGCCATCAGAACCAATGGTAAAATTGTTATTATTGTTCATAGGATTATGTAACTCGCGCGGATGCATGCTTATGCACACACACACACACACGTCAATCTCTGTAGGTGATGCAATGGTCATGTCAGATTAACTGGAACATTTTCTAGTTCCTTCTTTCTTTCTTTCTTTCTCGACAGCGTCTGAATGCACCTGATACAGCATTTTAATAATTCCTGGTTGAACTAGTGCGTTTACTAAACACGTAAATGACACACATTCAATTCTCACTTGATATTAGTCAGTTATTTAATTAAAATAAATTATAATTTATTTTAATTAAATAAAATAAATTTCCAAAGAAGATTTCTGCACACAAACTAAATCATTCCAAACAACGCTCAGATTCTAGTTGAGTGGAGCAGAGCGAGGAAGTAATTCGACATTAAGATCTTTGTACTTGTGCTGTTGAACAAAAATTCTACCTGCTAGCTTTTCGCTGGTCATGTGGCTCCGTGTTTGAGCTAAAAACCTCTTGTTTTGAACACAACAAAGGTAACACTAATTTCTTTGTTACCTTCGTTGTAGCTGTACACTTTTTTGAGGGTCTATGATAATGCAATGAGTCTACTTCAGGAGTTGCAGAGAAATATTTAGAAAACAAATTTTGAAGTGTGAAGGTTAAAATGACCAGCACAAAATCAAGATCGCAATCCTACAGATTTGGGAAGAGGAAGAATATGTTGTTCAAGGTGAGACTAACACGTCCAAAACTTCCCTACAAGAATGATGCCATTTTTGGATAGAGTATTGAACCAAAATGAACAAATTTGATTTATGTTTACGAAGCAGTGAGGTATCCAGAAAATTTTTGCAGCATAGCATGAATCTCAAACCTCCATCCCGGTTATCACTAGTTTGACTTTTTCGTATGTCCGCGCTCTGAGAAATAACTTACTCCAATACAGTATGCACTTTTACTCTTACTTGTCCACAGGTTACTTACATTTTTAGCTGCAATTTTCCAAACATGTATACAGATTGTACATACTAAAACATGAATACACACTGTATAAATATATCTACAAAATATGTAAAGAAATATATATTCTAAAAATATATAAACACATAAAAGTACCAATTTTTTGTTTAGCTTCCTCTTCATCAGAAGTTAGATATCCAAAGCAACTAATTTTTTAACACGCAGAAACCAATATATTTGTTTAAATGTCATTGTACTTGTTTATTTTCCATTTAGTCACTTCTGACATCATTCAAACTCAATCTTTTTTATGACTCGTATTTCCCCCAAAATGTTGAAATGTAAATTATTTCCTCGATGAGTTGACTCCACATTCATCCAGGAAGTTAGTTGAGTAATGCCAGTTATTTTTACTTTCTTTAACTTACGTTTCTAATTATTTATGTGTATTACTGCTATGAAATACTATATTATTTAAAGGCGCATACATTTATTCATATTTACTTACCTGTCCCTCAAAAACTGCTGCAGATTCCTCAGTTGATTTTTTATCCGATTGACAGCTTACCATAATTATTTGTCTGTTTAAATCGACTTCTACTGGCAGGTCCAAAGATTTAAGATAATTCTGAACATTTGCCAGTGATTCTCTTCTAATGCTGGTTCCATAATTACTTTCTGATAGGCTAAAATCATTCAACCCTTTCTCCATGATCATTTAATAATTCTATAAAACAAATAGATTATCAAATCAACATAGGTAATGTTCCAGATATAAATCAGTTAAAACTCTGGAATATCCATCCATAAAGGTGAAAAGCTTTGTTCATGTTCTTGTGTGAAATATTATAAAAGATAAACTACAGCCAGTACTGCTGAGTTTCTATTATTACACCAATTGGCAGCATATGAAGTCTGCGTCATAGCGAAGAAGGATCTCTAAACAGTCCGGAAGGTGAAGTGTGATTATATGTATCAGTCACTTCCCTAGTTTTATGAAAATTATGCATCATCTTCAGAACTAATATATAGCTGTGTGTACTTGTACTGAGGACTCGATATATTGTCCTCTAAACTAATGTGTACAATACTGTATTTCAGTCTGAAATAATGTATCAGGATTTTTATCGTAGTCTCAACTAGCGTATCAGGACTATGTATTATTTTTTTTCTAGACGGAGTAAAGGCTTCTGACTAATGTGTTGTCTTCGAACTAATGCACCATATTTTAGACTAATGCATTATCTTCTGAAATAGCGTACCGTATTTAGGACGGTATTTATTAATGTATCAGCTGATTGTAAGGTTTAATTCATTAGGAGCATATATCGTCTGTTGGATTAATGTAATGCATCAGGAATGTGATCGTCTTCTGCACTATTATCACCATCATCGGGTATTATATGATGATACAGTGGTGCTGATAATCATCTATTTTTCATTATGAGTGAAATATTTTTATTAGTTTGACGCATGTCTCTTTATGCTCAATTCATAAATAATTCTGAGTATATATAAATTCATTGAGGGAAGAAATCAAGATACTGTGATGCTTACAATGACATGCGGAATACTTACATCTGGCGGAGAAACAAAAAGACGTCTAAAATCACTCGGTGAAATCATTGTTGACTTCAGAAAAGTTACAAAAAAGAACTTTCAGGAAAAAAATGACAAGTATTTGTCTCAGTCCGAAGTAGCTAGTCATCTGTTAAGTCAGTTCTTTGTTCTGCTTGACATTAGTATGGAGTACCCGCTAAGGTAATTCTAGTAATATCCGAAAATTCTTTAGAATTTCTTAATAGTTCGAACTTACTTCATTATTTGACGTCATACCATACTGAGATTTATGCAGTGACTCTGCAGTCTATTTTTTGAATGCTGACTCCACATTCAATGACAAAATCTTTGAAACGTTGTTTTAAAAAAAACTGAAATCTTCTTCTGGAGACAGGTTTTTCTTTCTTAATTTCGGATGTCTTCTTTGGCCTAACCGAGTGGGTCGGTCCTTCTTTTTATTCACATAAGAGAAATATAAACGCCTAACTTTAGAACTCAAAATCCTTGGATATTTAATTGATTAAATCAGTGAATTATTTTTGCTAACTTCCATTCTACTTTGAATTTCAAATATTTCAATCAATTATTGTTAGCTTTGGAATCAGTTTTTGCTCTCCATGGGAACCTTCTCCTCACAGAGAAAGATCGTTATAATCTTTTTTTTTTTTGTGTGTGTGTGTGTGTGTGTGTGTGTGTGTGTGTGTGTGTGTGTGTGTGTGTGTGTGTGTGTGTGTGTGTGTGTGTGTGTGTGTGTGTGTGTGTGTGTTTTGGAATTAAGACTGAAGCAATCAAGGCTGAGGTCAGTGTTTTATATCTGATTGTAAATTGTGCGTTCTTTCGGCTGGGGGGAGGGAGCCTGTTTTCTGGGATGAAAACAAGAGTTTCAGGGAAGGAAAAACCTTTTCACATCCTAATGAAACCAGATAACGCACATTCAAATGAAAAACAACAACAACAACAACAACTAAGAACTGTTATTTGCGCATCCTAGACTGGATTACAAGTTGATTCTAATCGCTGACCAGAGTGACTTTTCTTGGGCCTCTATTTTTTCAGCTGAGTTAGTCGCTCTTTGGAACACTCAAATAGATTTTTATTCTCCCCGAAAGTCGGATTTTTAACATTGTAACTCCAAGAAAAATTGACCGCAAAAGCATGAAATAATTGATAGACTTACCTCGTCTATCAATGATGGCAAAAGGTCTCCTGGCTGCCAAATATATGAATATGTTTTGAAGACTTACAGTCGTATTTATCAATCCTAGCCTAATATTTCGACAATTATTTGGTGGCTTGGCATGTGTGAGAGGACAGAGAAAGAGAGAGAGAGAGAGAGAGAGAGAGAGAGAGAGAGAGAGAGAGAGAGAGAGAGAGAGAGAGAAACGATATCAAATACACCCATAGATCTTGGCTTAAGTTTTGATGTTCTTGTGTTGTAACTGCGATGATGACATACGATTAATAATAACGCTCACAACATATCAAGTAGGTTTATTTTTCACGGGCCTCATACGGATTGGTAGGTGAGGCTATCAACCAGCTAAAAGTACAGAAACAGACTGAAATCACAACATGTGTAACCTCTTTCTGCACCCTATCAACACTGAATCTGATTTTTCAATAAACAAAAATGTAATATGTCAATGATTTGATCAGAATCAAGGAGGACAATTGAAAATGGCTACAATTTAACATTACGAGGATGGTCTGAAAAGTTCCCGTCTTCAACCATAGATGGCAACACTATTGGCAAGATTTTCTTTTCTAAGTTGGTACATTTGTCATAAGCATCCGTGTGAAATTGCAAGTCATTTTATCAAGTAGTTTGTTTTATACAGCTGTCTGAAGCAAAAGTGTTGTCTGTATCCCTTCAAATGGGATTAAAAAATTCTTTGTAAAAGAAGGTTTAACGCCAAAAGAAATTCATTCGAAGTTCAAACAACGTTTATGGGCACTCCTCTGTTCGTTTTCGACAATTAAGAAATGGACTGCCGAGTTTAAACGTAGCCGTACCAGCTTTGAAGATGATTCACGTGAAGGACGTCCAAAAAGTGTAACAACACCAGAAACCATTGATCAAGTGCACGATATGGTATTGGATGCCCGGCAAGTCAAAGTGCGTGAAATTTCTGAAACTATACGCATTTCAAAAGAACGTGTAAGATATATTTCGCACGAAGGATTGCAAATGAAAAAGCTTTGCGCAAGATGGGTGCCGCGCTTGCTCACAGCAGATCAAAAACGTACTCGTGAAAATCTATGAACAGTGCTTGGAGCGTTTTAACAGAATAAAACTGATTTTGTGCGTCGATTTATTATTATGGATGAGACTTGGATTCACCATTACACACCAGAATCCAAACAGCAGTCAAAACAGTGGACAGACGCCGGTTGTTCAGCGCCAAGGAAGACAAGGTCATGGCATCGGTGTTTTGGGATGCTAAAGGCATTTTGTTTATCGATTATCTTGAAGAGGGTAAAACAATAACCGAGGAATAATATTCCGATCTTTTAACCAGAGTAGACGAAAAAATTCGTGAGAAAAGACCGGTTTGCATAAGAAAAAAATCATCTTTCATCAGGACAATGCACCTGTCCATAAAGGTGTTTTGGCAATGGGAAAATTAAGGGATCTGCACTATGAATTGTTGGAACATCCACCCTATTCCCCAGAATTGGCTCCCTCTGACTTCTATCTCTTCTCAAAACTAAAACTCTTCCCAGCTGGTCAGCGTTTTTTCTTCGAATCAAGAGGTGATTGCAGCTGTAGAGGGGTATTTTGCAGATCTTACTGAGAACCACTACAGAGACGGGATAATGGCTCTGGAGCATCGCTGGCATAAATGTATTAGTCTTAAGGGAAATTATGTTGAAAAATAAAAAAAATTTCAAATTATGAATTTTTTTTTTCATTGTTAGGCAGGCATTTCAGACCATCCTCGTATATTATATCTCTGTTTATTTGTCCGTTTCCTTATAATTATAATAACGTAGAATACCCCAGAAATAACAGGAATCGCATTTTGATGTTTCTGTTGTTTGTTAGCAGAGTTCGTTGGTATTTTGCTATTCTCAAAAGTAATCTTATCATAGATGGCATTTCATTATATTATAAAGATAAGATTCCTATAAAAATATTCTTATCGTAATAATGCATACCGGGAACATTTTCAGTTCAAGGATTTGTGATAAACGTGTAGAAAGTGAACTTTTAAAATCTGAAGTATTTTTGAATTTATAATAAAATGTAAAATGTTTGGGTTTTTTCCAAACTTTGTATGAAGATTCGTTAACAGATCAACTCATCATGAGTAACTTAATATATAACGAGATAGACAGACAGAAAGACAGACACAGACAGACAGAGAGAGAGAGAGAGGGAGAGAGAGAGAGAGAGAAGAAGAAGGAGAAGAAAGAAAGAGAGAGAAATAAACTTTTATTCCAAGATCTCATGCAATCCTTATATGCTATTTCAGTTCAACGAAAGTAGATCTGTTTGTGAGAGAATCTCCCCTTCTTCGTATTCACACCCAAAATTGAAAATCTCACCACATATGTAAAAGCAACTTCTTTTCATATAACCTGGAAAAATGTCTGTTGAGCAGTATTGTTGAGACATATGACAGTTTCAAAAGACTGATTATAAATGTTCCGATTCTTAAAGCTCCGTACATCGAGTAACGATGCAACTACAGCAAGGAGTAACGATGACAAAGAATTTCTTCTCAAACAGAAGCTTTGTGTAAATTAAGGGGATAAAAATCCCTTATTGTTTTTCAGCCAGTATGCGAAACTCTAAGATCGTTTCGTGTGGTACTACCAAGTGGTCACTTACGCTTGTATTCGCCAATAGTTCGTCGGCATGAAACGCTTAGATCGTAGTTTTTCGATCTTAGAGTTTCGCATACTGGCTGAAAAACAATAAGGGATTTTTTATCCCCTTAATTTATCGACTTCGACAGAAAAAATAGCCGTTTGGCTTTTCTTCTTAATTATAGAAGCCTTGTGTGTTTACGTCCATTATTCTTTTGGACGAGGAGCCTCTTCTCGTCAGTAAACGGACTACTGAAGTTACCAGAAGCTCTTCATAGAAATGATAGCACTTGCAGCCTTGATTGTATCGCGTAGTTTTCTTCGATTGAACTGTACAGGATTTCCATCGGGAACAGTTCGTTTCCATCTGATCCCACAGTTGCTCAACTGGGTTTAGATCCAATAACTGACAAAGTCAGTGAAGCACAGCATTATCCTGTTGAAACTAATTATTATTAGTTAGTGTTAGATGGATAAACTGTTAGTAAGAAAGGATCACCTGGTCAATAATATATTCAAGTAGGCAATGGCATGCTGGTGATGGTGGTGATGTTGGGAATGATTTTTGATATAAAAGCACCCTCTAACATCATCGTCACCACCACCAGAAGCACGTAGTATACCCTCTTCTGTCGACAGTGGTCATTGATTCATGCTTCTGTCGCCATGTGCAAGCTCTACTGACAGTGTGGACTAAAAAGAATCGTTATTCACATAAGTCAGGTTTATTTCTTCTCTTCTGCTATATCTCATTCGAGAAAGAATCAGACGCAATTTTTCTGTTGAGAAATATTTCTTGAAAGATTGCTCTAACCGTACTGAAATGAGTTTGTCAATACGAGGTGTATCATCAGAGCAACAGATACAGAATCCTTGCACGTACTTTAGTGTGGTACCTTCGATATGAATTTAAAAACGAAGAAATTAAGGTTTTGTCTGTTAATTGATTGGCTGTTTTTTTTTCCCTGTTTTTGAAGAATGAAAGTGCTTACCACCTCTGAACGAGACTGGCTAACTCACCTTCAGTTGAAAGGTCCCGAAACATTTCTCTTGTCAACACAGGATTCTAACTCAGATCCGACTGCGCTACTAAGGCATGTTGCAACAATTGCTTCCATAGCACAGATGGAGATTTAATAGTAATCAGAGAAAAATACAAATCTATTAATGCCTTTTATTCTTCAATGGGAGCAGGCAAGGCTGTTTAGTCTTGCCGCTCTTAGCCAATCACAGATAACTGACACGAGACTTTCAATGATTTTAATGAGTATCCGGGGAGGAGAGTATGGTAAACAACTGCTGTCATCTCATGGTACATAACTCTAACACTATGTATAATGTCTGAAATAGTGTGTGTTCTACTGTAGATTTTCTTGAATTACAGAATAAATAACCAGAGTTTACGAGGATGAAAAAAACCTGCTTGTGCATGCCAGACATCGACTACCCTCGAACCGGTCGAAGAAGGGCTTAGAAAAAGTTCCAGTCTATTCGATTCGCGAATAGAATCGAACTTTGAACGGTCTTTCTTCAAGTGGCCTACGTCATTTCCACACAGCTATAACAGGCCTTTGATTTAACAGTAGGCTATTAAAAAAAAACAGGTATAGAGATTGTCGGCATTGTGGAATACTTATTGAAGAAAGCTGTCACAATATAGAAAAATGCAATGAAAGAAGAGTAGAACGAAGAAAAAAAATTTATATATATTATACATCGTTATCATTTCTTCGCGGATATCTGAATTGCAATGTCATGCCGGCCCTCTTTGAATACGAGCAGGTTTAATATCATGATCCAAATTATAGTTCACTTGTTTTTTTTGTTTTTTTTTCAGGAATGATAAACAGAATTGTGACAGACAATAGGCCAAAATGCATGAATAAAATCTTTGTATATGAAACTGCATTCATTCTCCACACTTTTTTGCGTGTTAAATGCATGACATGCAATATTTAGGAATGCTTGACAGACACACAGACGTGTATTATCGTGGTGATCTAAAATTTAGGTCAACTTGCAGTTCTGAGAATAAACCATTCATCTATTTGTGATCTGTAGTAAATCGTCATCAGTATATATTGAACTAATTATGACCTACTTTCATAGTGGGTCCTAGTTAGCGAAATATTAAATATAATTTTTTTTAACAAAGTCATGAACAAAGCTACCTTTTAGGATGTGAAATATGAATCTGCTCCGGACAGGTTAATTTTTCTACTCTCTAAATTTTAATCAATGCAATATATGATTTTGTTGATTTGGTAGGACTCGATAGATGTGTTGACCAATTTTTGATGGAGTATTACAATTATATAGTTAAAATTCTGTTGCTATTAAAGCACTATCTGTGCAAATGTCGACTTATCCAGCCATTGTCGTGGATAAGTACATAACAAGAAATAAATATAGTTAAGCATAAAATATTGCCTGAATCAGTGTGTATCTTCACTGCCTGCGATGTATAAAAAATCGACAATATGCACCATCTACCAATAATTGTCCGGACACTTTAGCAACTTACAATTGATAATAATATCGAACCCTAATATCGAGTATATGTCCACCATTGGCTTTGATCACCTCCTGCACCATTTAAGGGAAGTTTTCCGCCAATGTGCGGTAGACATCAGGTGGAATTTGTCTCCATTCCTCCATCAAAGCAGCACTGAGATCAGCGACAGATCGAGGACGTGCTGCTCTGAACTTCAATCGCCGCTCCAGTTCGTCCCACAGGTGTTCGTAAGGGTTGAGGTCAGGACTCTGCGCAGGCAGGGCAGTTGTTTAATACCCATCTCTTCATACCATTCCATAACATAACAGTTGCAGCTTTGTGGCATGGGGCATTGTCGTCTTGATAGTAACACGGGTCCGTTCCATAAAGCCTCCACAGTGTAGGCAGCATCTGATTATCCAGAATATCAAGGTACTGAGCTGACTTCATGGAACCACGGACAACGACCAATGGTCCCACTCGAAACCAGCTGAATGTACCACACACACTGTTACTCTTCCACCACCAAACTTTACTGTGGGTACAACACACTATGGTAACAAGCGTTCACCAGGCTGCCTCCACACCCTACCATCAGATTGGAAACAGGTGAACCTTGATTCATCGCTCCAGAGTACTATTTTCCACTGATCAACTGTCAAGTTCACAAGCTCTTTGCACCAGACCAGACCGGCCGCCTTGTGCATTGTTGTGATGTTCGATTTGTGTGCCGCTGCTCTTCCCAATATGGAAACCCAACGAAGTGCTTTTCGTACAGTATAAGTGCTCACCGTCCGCGCGGTTAGCCTAGTGGCTTCGCAACCATATACCTGGGGAAGGAGTGTCCTAGGTTCGATTCCCGTCAACGATGTGAGGAGCTCAAGGATCTTCTTCAGCCATAGCCACGTTAGCCGGTCTTGGGAGTGGACAGGAGGGTTTTCCGCCAGTTTATCTGGGGTTTTTCATCCCGCAAGCAGGCAAACCGGTCCGAGGACACACACGGATTTCAGCCAGGAATACTGACCCAGCCATAGGTCTGATTCGTCAGCCTATGCCGGTTCCGGAGCCGGGATAAAATTTGGGGGATTAGATGATACCGTGAACTCCCGTATAAAGGGGAAACGCTGTATCATCACACAGAATTTATTTATTTTTAGTGCTCACCATGGTGTTACTGGCGCTCTGAAACTCATCAAGGATGGTCTGTGCCGCTTGTAGCCGGTCTTTGCGTACCACCCGTTTTAACACCCTCCTGTCCCAGTCAGTCTTCAGTGGGTATTTTCCGGCATGATGCCAGAACGTCTCCATTTGTTGATCACATCGCCAACCGTTGATTTCGCATGCTTCAGTTGAGCGGTAATGGCATGTATGGACATGTCACAATGTGACAACTCACGATGTTTTTATGTTTAACAAACCTGGAATATTCCATACATTCAAACAGGATGTTCCTATAATTATTGGTAGATAGTGTATTTGACTGTGAACATAAAAATATTTCTTGTATCGATTGTAAATGCTTCCATTCGGCCCACAATATCTACACATAACTTCTCAGACATCATTGAAGACGTTATCAATTTTATCGTTATTTAAATCGACAGATAGCTCAGCTATCTGTCGATTTCAAAGTCATTCGCAGTACCTGAAACTGATTCATCGAAAGGCTACAACAAAATTATAATACTATACACGGTTTTATTTTTCTTCTTAAAAGATTATTATCCTCAGCTAATTTTATCTTCTTAAACTCAGCAGGGTGAGTAGCGTAAATAAATGATAAACATGTTCCACAGTGATTATTAAAGTGAATAATTAATATTAGTAAATGAATATGGTGATTTAAAAGCTGCTTGGAAAATGAAAACCAAGATTTTGAAAGAACTTTGTTAGACTTTTAAAAATACAATTTATTTATTTATTCATATGGAGTTTCCTCCCTTTTCTCCCCCGTCCCTAATGGGGCGAGTTGAGCCCCCTCATGGGGGGATTAAGTATTTATGGTTGTAGATCCGTGTGTGTTCAAGGGGCCGGTTTGCCTGCTTGCGGGATGAAAAACCAAAGATAAACTGGGGGAGGGGAGGGGGAGGAAACCCTGCTGTCTACACCCAAGACCGTTTAACTTGGCTATGGCAGATCCTTAAGCTCCTCCCGTCTGCAACGAGAATCGAACCTAGGACACTCCTTCGCCAGGCCTATGGTTGTGAAGCGCAAAGCCAACTAGGCTAACCGCGCGGACTTAAAAATACAGTGAAACAGATTAATGTAAAATATTGGCAAAGATATTTATTTATAATATTGAAATGTATGGTTTGCGATGTTTTGTTTGTATTTAAAATAAATTGATAGATCTTATAGAAATCATTTTATCATCTATTCCTCGATTATCTGCTGTAAAATCCTAAAATATTCCTTGGGTTTGAAGAAAAGTAATAAAAGAGAAAGGTTTACTAAAATTTATATTAAAAAACACTACGCGTTTTACTACATTCGTTGATATGAGGATTCTTGCAAAATATCTGCTTCGGGGAGAGGGGGGGGGGACGATAATTATCATCGTCCAGCGTGAGAGCTCCTCGATTACTGAAGATCTAAATTGGCTTGAAAAACAAAATTCCATTTAGACTCCAGAACAAGATTCCCGGATTGCTTAACTCTTCTCTTACCCATTGTAACAATGTGCTGTAAGTTACCAATCACTGGTGGTTGGGATTCACATAAAAACAAAATATGTAAATATTACGAAAAGAAAATTTAAATCATAGAAAATAAGTAATTAGCCTTTAACCCAATAGTGCTGTTCAATGTGAAATTGAACAGCACTATTGGGAATGTCCTGCACCCTCTTCAACTTTGTTCTTTTTATATTTATTCCTGTTTTTAAGTGAAAATTGTTTCGAAGATTCTATAGTATTCATTTATCATACATCTGGATAAAGTACTTTCGCTTTTGCTTTTTTTTTCTCTGCCTACACTGTGCACACTAAGTAGATCACTATCGCTCACGACCGACCCATTTTGCTCCTTATTTTTGTTTTATTATTTTTGCCTCCAATGTGAAGCGTTCAGAAATGCTCAGAAGCAAAAGTATTACTCACTATCATAACATGCTCAGAAGCAAAAGTATTACTCACTATCATAACATGCTCAGAAGCAAAAGTAAGTAAGAAATGCTCAGAAGCAAAAGTATTACTCACTATCATAACATGCTCAGAAGCAAAAGTAAGTAAGAAATGCTCAGAAGCAAAAGTATTACTCACTATCATAACATGCTCAGAAGCAAAAGTATTACTCACTATCATAACATGCTCAGAAGCAAAAGTATTACTCACTATCATAACATGCTCAGAAGCAAAAGTATTACTCACTATCATAACATGCTCAGAAGCAAAAGTAAGTAAGAAATGCTCAGAAGCAAAAGTATTACTCACTATCATAACATGCTCAGAAGCAAAAGTAAGTAAGAAATGCTCAGAAGCAAAAGTATTACTCACGATCATAACAATACAAAATTGAAACACTAATAAATACGAGAGTGATAGGTAGTAATATTTTAAAATACATTATTCACACGAACGTATCACTTCTTTTAATGAAAGTTAGTTTTGCCTCAAATATACTATAAAAACAACAACTAATAATCTTCCTTTTACTGAAGTTGAATAAATGAATTATGCCTGACAATGATTTAAAACAAAATCACTTATAAATGTCGAGAATCTACAATCATTGAGTCACATAATGTGCAACCAATGAAAATGCAGTACTATTGTTTATTAGCTAATCATAGTTCATAATAACAGATGCTATCAGTCAGTATTGTTTCCCCCTCTAATCTAACTATAAACCAGGAACTAGGATGAATCATAGAAATGATTATCTGCTTTACCGATAAGACTATAGGAATCAATACGGGAAAATTCTTACAAAGTACGCACGGGTAATCTTTTTATAAAAACACGAGCTATTTATAGCGAATTTGATATTTTTAGAATGCAAAATCATTTTATGAAAAAATGCTAAATAATTTTCGTATTTTGTTCCATATTTTCGAAAACAAATATTACTTTTCTTTGTGTGGTATTTTTTCTTGACTGTTATGTATATAAACTATCACACTTTTTTTAATAATGTTAGTCAAGTTGCTTTTTATTTTATCGTCCTACGTGTTTCGCCAATTTTTCTATCGGCATCTTCAGGGAATACAAATTAGTAAGCTATATGAAGGTAACAGACTAAGTTATAACTGATGGTTCTAATTCATACAAAAATTAGTATTGAAAAATACTAATTTTTTAATTTAATTGAAAAAATATAGAAAAATTGGCGCAACATGTAGGACGATAAAATAAAAAGCAACTTGACT
Organism: Typopeltis vanoorti; assembly: GCF_054136105.1. Classification (NCBI taxonomy): domain Eukaryota; kingdom Metazoa; phylum Arthropoda; class Arachnida; order Uropygi; family Thelyphonidae; genus Typopeltis; species Typopeltis vanoorti. The sequence goes on from NC_143553.1 coordinate 90,209,744, forward strand.
AACATTATAAACAAAGTGTGATAGTTTATATTGCTTTTCTTTGTTTCACACTATATAACTGCCTCGCGCAACAAGTATCAACAATGGATCAGATTTTCATAACAATACCACGCAATTAGCAGCTGGGATAGGTCTGTATTTGTAATAGTGTCATAAATTTACATCATTATTATTATCAATTAACACGACTGTAGTTAAAACTAGAATAGCAATATTGTGCGCTTTATTAGATTTATTAAATAACGGAAACTCAGACCTTACCGAATCTCGAACTAGCTGATTGCTTGCCATCCAGTCTCTGTAATGCCGTTTCTTAGTTCTGACTCTGTTAAGTCGTTCCAAATAACGTCGATTTTTTTTTTCAGGATTTCTCTTAGATTTCCAACACACGGTACAAAGGTTAAAATGTTAAATATAGTTATAGTGGTTATATGTTTTCCTTTCTTAAGGCTTTTTTTTTCATTATCGGGTTTTCACTTTTACCAAAAAAATCACGAAATACTTACGCGTTCAATTTATAATAACTGGAAATTATTCTGAGCTTGCAACTGCTTCCTAAAAGTATCGCCGTCACAAAAATCGTGATGACCTTTGCATGTAGAGCACAACTGGTGGTCAGTGTGTGTGTGTGTGTGTGTGTGTGTATGTATGCTTGCGCTCGCGCGCTTCCAAATTTAAATTTGATACATTGAAAACAACTCGTGTGCTAAAAAAATTCTTATTCTAGAACAGGTCTGTCCCACGGGCCGGATGCGGCCCGCGGTGCGATTTTGTGCGACCAGCCTTAGGTTTTGATTTTCACGAGTGAAAAAATAAAATAACAATTTGAATCGAATGCGTATTAGATATTGAAATTCTATCACTAATCGATAATCTCGATGTTGGTAATTTTATTTGGTCGTTTTACATCACTATATACCCACGTGTATCCGCGCGGTTAGCCAAGTGGTTACGCTCTCCGCAACCATATGCCTGGGAAAGGAGTGTCCTGCGTTCGATTCTCGTCGCTGACGTGAGGAGCTTAAGGATCTTTCTCAGACATAGCGAAGTTAGCCGGTCTTGAGCGTGGACTGCAGGGATTTTTCTCCCCAGTTTATCTGGGGTTTTTCCTCCCGCAAAGCAGGCAAACCGGTCTTAAGAACACAACGCTTCACAGACAATTACACATGGTTGAGCGTGGGGGGTAACGACCCCCCCCCCTTCGTAGTGAGTTGTGATACCCAAAATTGGGATGCCGAGGCTCTACATGAGGCTGTAGCGCTAAAGATGAAGAAGAAGAAGAAGAAGATATACCCACGTGTTTTTCAAACATTAGATGTGTCAAAGAAGCGTTCTTACAGTTTTGCAGTTTTGTTCTAACGCGCATGCTCCGGGCGCCAAACCTAACTAACAGTAGGACTCTCCAAGTAATTTAATATATGTGCTGTATTTATTATTTTTGATGCGGCCCTCGGATTACCAAAGATCGTATTATTATTATTATTATTATTATTATTATTATTATTATTATTATTATTATTATTATTATTTCAGCTCTACATGAGGAAAACCTAAATCAATTTACGAAAACCAGTTTTCACACACACACACACACACACACACACACACACACACACACACACACACACACACACACACACACACACACACACACACACACACACACACACACACACACACACACACACACACACTTTAACAAGTTTTTCAAATTCATATCAAATTTCCCCAGTAATATCCCATAATGCACTATAAACTTCCATGCTGACGTTCATTGAGAGTGATCCCTTCCCATAATGCCTAGCAATACACACTCTCAGAAAGGTGACGTGTTACTGTGCATTGAGGCCGTGGCAATTTCAACCGTCAATCTCTATGTACTAAAAGCCTAATCGTGGAGATACTTCACAACTAGTTGTGCATGTTAGCAACCATGTTATTATCGAAGAGGAAAGAATGCTACTGAAGCAATCGTTGCTACACTGATGAAACAACTTTTTTTTTTCTTTTCCTGTCCTACCTCTCACCAGGCATAGTTGCAAGTCATTATTCATTACTTTGCAAGAATAAATTCAGTTGAAAAACTATTATATTTCAAATATAATATTAATATTTGAAATATTAATATTAAAAAAAGCACAACATCCAAAGAGAAAGAAGTGACGAACATTTTGATAGTCACTCCATACACAAATGTTTATCGAAACTCACACTAGTAATACAATAGTCCGTGTAGCGCCACCTGTGATTATTTCCCGTATCCTTAGAGTATTTCATAATTGTATAAAATCATCAGATTTCATCATTCTTTGTAGTTAGCACGTTGTGGCTGATTTAACGGGATAAGAAACTCTGCTGCGCGCCTAGAATAATTGGCAAAGCCCATAATATTATTTCTAACCTCATCTTTTCTAAGTTAGTTTCCTTGTGCTTGAAATGATTGTAATCTAGTGACTAGTTATTTTCCTCGCCCGCTGATGGATAGTATCATCGGCATTTAATCGTTTGTTATATTACGAATACGTCATCTAATACGAAACACGTTTACTAATTTCCATTATTATTATTATTATTATTATTATTATTATTATTATTATTATTATTATTATTATTATTATTATTATTATTATTATTATTATTATTTTTGGTGACAAAATTTGTTGTTAAAAGCACTAAGTCTAATAATCGCATCTATGTCTTTCTCCTTCTTGACACTGTTTCAATTATATCGTTTATTTTTTAAAAGCCTGCTTTACTTACATTTATTTAGTCTTCTCGTAACCAAACATTTCTGCCTAAAATCACGCATAAATACTAATGTCTTAGAAAGTCAAACTACGTTTCAGAAAGACTTCGTTTGACTTCTATTTTTTCTTATAAATATCCCTTCTGTATTAGTACTAAGTCAAACTAAATCTTCCTAACACAGTTTGACTTACTTCTAGTACAAAAAGGGACAAGTGTAAGAGCTGTCAACTATTTAGTTGATCTCATACGGAGGTTGTACACTTTTTTTCCCTCCTTGAATCTCCGCTCCAAAGTTCTGATCTTATTTCGCTCTTATTCGATATCGCAATAATAAATAAATAATAAAAACAAAATCTATTTTATGTTTGCGTGACGACGAATTTTTTACTGTGTCAACCACCGTAGACATTGAAGGCACAGACGTGTCTGAAAAGCCATATGTGTTTGTGTGTGACAAAAGTTAAATTTGTGGCACGGCTGACCTTTTCGCATTCAGCTTGTGCATGCAGCTGAATTATGACAGTCTTATCTCCAGTCGGACGATGAACTACTCAGAATGGTGATGTGTAGAATGGGAAAGCTTTCTATAAACAGTCATATAAATAGAATGTGGAAGCGATTGAAAACTTAATTAAAATAAGCACTTGCTTTAATGATCACTAACAGCCCAGCTGTGAAAACATCAAAATCCCAAATTATCTTTAAAAGTCATTTTAAACTTATTCTTCTTTAGTTGAATTACAGTTTAGTCCTGTTTAACTAAGTATATTTTAGTTAAAATACTTAATTTTACTGGTCCTTTTTCTTAAATGATGCGTGAAGTTTTACTAGGACTTTCGACCTTTTGCCACAAAATGTCACAGCGCTTCATAGTTCCCTTCCGAAATTTTTAAGATGTGCATATAAATAATCAATGGGAATGCCTCGCAATGTTAATACTACTAGAAATGCCTTCTGTTTTATTTCTCGTAAGAAAAGATTCGATCTCTCTTTATCTTTAATATTACTTAGATATCGAACAAGATTCCTCTTCTTGGGATGACTTACACAGCTTTACCTGACACTCAAAAAACATGGTGCCCTTTTCCGTTCAAGACATTTCTCACCTGCACACTGTATAAATCCCCAACCTTAGAAAGCAGTTCATTTTGAATGCTAAAACTCAACCTTAAATCCTTAGTCCTGTCCAGAACGGGGAAATCCCCCCTCTCTCTCTCTCTCTCTCTCTCTCTCTCTCTCTCTTATAAACAGACGTTCTATTTCTACTTGATGCTTTGTCTACAAATATTTTCACGGATACTCACCCGTCGAACCGACATCAGTCAACCCTGCATTTCCCTTTAAATGCGTAAAATGACAGCAGATGCAGGTCAACATCCATTCAGAGTATACAGCTTTAAACCCATCCAACTAACTCCTTCTCTTTTTCTCTGAAAGTACCTTCTTCCTGTATTATTTTACGACGACTAAACCGCCATCTATTCAAGAAAAATATCATTCTTTAGCTCTTAAGACTTTTGTTTCTTTTCCCTAAACGTGATTTTGATGTGCTCTAACTTTTCAATCCTTTCGTGTGTGAGAACTGATATAAAGAAAACATAACGTCTGCCTTTAAAATTTAAAGATAAATCTAGTTTCTATTTTTATAACTTAACCAATTACATATACTCAACTTTTCAAGTGAATCATTCTTAATATTTTAGAGGAACTTTTTTTTAAAAAAATTTAAAAATTCCTGCGCAGTACAAAGGATAATATGACTTCTGCTCTTTGTATGAAAAAGAACAGGGTCAGAATCCATTTAATTTACATATAAAAATACATTTGACATAACGTGTGTGGGGGAAGGGGGGGTCTACAGTGACAAGTCAATGAAGTGTTAGTTATCTCAATGGCATCTGAAAAGTTTCATGAGCCGAAGTAAATGGATGATAAATTTCTTTCTCCTAAACCGAAACAATTAGCATTTGGTTAGAATAATCGATTTTGATTAGTGCTGCCATCTATTAGTTCTCTTTTAAAACAGTAAAATTATTAATAATTTTACTGTTTTTTCTTGCCATTTCTAAATCGATTTAAAATCAAATTTAAAAATAGTCTGGGCCTCTGCTATAAAATGAGCCTGCATCTCCTTATAACGCACTTTTTACTTTAAATCGATAAGCAAGTAGTCAAAATAATTCACTAAATAAAATTTGTCTTTAAAAATCGAAATACCAGCAACAACATGAACCAGTTCTAAAGAAAATTGAAGTTACTGAACAGGCAGGGACAACAATCACTAAGAAATTCATCAAAGTGCGTAGAGAATTTATTCTACTCCTTAATATACTTCTGAAGAGCCCACGTCTTCCAGTATGCTTCTAAATTCACAGACTAGCTCTGTGAATTTAGAAGCATACTGGTGGGTAGGATATACAGGACATGCGGCAAGTAAGATAATATGGTAGTACTACACTGTTGGTGCTTGAACAACTTGCGTGTAATTGATATAAGAACGCCTAGTCTCAATTGATTACTGTAGAGTGATGACTCTGCTTTGTAATAAAGCAACTGAATGGGAGAGGAAATAGTCCGATTTAGACTTAAAAGCACCTTTTATTCAAAGCAGTATATTCTACTATATTTTCATAAATTCTTGTGTTAGTCTGGTTACAATTAAAGCCGAAAAAGTTAAAGTCCGAGGCCAGTGTGTTATATCTGTCATTTGCATGCTTTATTAGTCGGTTTGCGTTTTTACAGAGTCAAAAACAATGTTACACCAGCCTGAGAGCGGCTAACTCAGCTTCAGTTTATAACAGCTAGAAAACATTTTCAGTTCTATTTAAGGTAAAGCATACAACTATAATATTTCTAAGTAGTTTAAACGAACTTCCCATATTATTTATTATTAGTTATCGGAAATGACGGTAATTTTGTTTATCTCATGCCGAATTTTATTATAATTCCCACAGAGTGCGAAAGGCCTGCTAAAAAGAGAAGAACCAGCTCAGTCTGGATATCGGAAGAAAACTTTTTGGATAATATTAACGTAAAAGGAACTTTCTGGTGTCAGGTAGAAAAGACATGATTTCACGTGATTTGACTCTCCTTGATCGGAGAAACACACCTACTTTGGCAATACTTATTTCACATTTATTTTATACAGCTGCTTGGCTGGAGCCGGTTAAAAATATTCTACATAAGCATGAAACAAACCCAACTCTTAAAAATTAGCAAGCAAAACAGATTTCATCCGCTATAATCTAAATAATGTAAAAATATTAAACCTACCTTCTTATTTACTATCATCCTGTTCTGCTTGTGGCACTTCAATGCTACTAGTCCTACAAGAGAAATAGTTATTAACGAAATCAGCTGAGCGAAACGTTGTTTAATAATATAACTCTCCCTCCCCCCTTCCCCCCCACACACACATCAGAGAGAGAAAACATGTATTTCAAAAATAATGTGACATTACATATAAACATAAGAGACGATTCATTTTGTTTCTCGAATACGATATTCTGATAAATCAATAACAGATGTCCATTAACCTTCCAATGAGTTGTATATTCTTTCCTGTTTTCAACTTCATATGAAACTCGCCCAAACACTCTTGAACAGCACGCGTTAACTTCACAGCTACAAAAAATATCATTTCAGATACGATAACGAAGGATTTTTCAATTTAAGGAATACAAAAAGCACAAGATGGATGAACAAAGTATATTATGATACTATTTCGGTGTCTTTTTCTTTATCAGCAACCGAAGTGTGGAACAGAGTGCCACCGCGATGGAAATGCACACTACAGGGTGTCCCAGAATTAGCTATCTAGTTCTATGAAATCGGACAAATCTATTAAAAACTGGCATAATTTCATCTTTATTACCTAATTAGGATACCAAAACAGATAGATTTATCAATCATAAGTCAAACCTTTATTGAGAACTTTCAACATGTGCTACGTCTGTATCTCTGCAAATTTCAAATCTGTCTATCCTTAGCATTGCGAAACACATTTTGAAGTATTTCAGAAGGCAAATCTTGTAGTCAAAACAATTAGTGCCTAATAACATGGTGCTTCATCTTATTGAAACACAATATTATTCCCTAAAAGACAAGAATGCCATCATCAAGACGTCGTGGTTTAAGAAACTGCTGAAGCATATCAAGGCAGACGGTACCTGTTACAGATGCTTCGCCATGAATTTTGGATTTAGTCATTCCAAGCCACACGTTAACTTTTGGAGAGTCTCTTTGCCATTCTATGACTTCAGAAGGCTTTTCATTGGACCAGATATGACAATTGTGTCGATTGACTTTACCACACTTGTTGAAAGTCGCCTCATCATTTAATAAGATGTTTATTAAGTGATAAGTGCTGGATCAAATCGAAAACCTGCGTTTTCGATTTGATCCAGCAATTCTGCACACCTTGCTGCTCGATTTGGATAATCCTTTTCATTTAGGGAATGCAGTATCTGAATGTGATAAGCCTGCCTTTTTCATCAGTGTCGAATGCAAGATTCTATGCGTTCTTAATATTTCATATGAAATATGAAATATTTCATATGAAATATTCGCGTATGTTCTTAATATTTCATATGAAATATGAAATATTAAGAACATACGCGAATTTAATATTTCATGTAGTTGTTTTATTGAAACTAACAAACTGAATAATCATTATAGTAAAATATTTTAAATACATTCAACATGTGAAGGTATCAAGAAAAGCAGAAAATCACAGCGAAATGTTCAAAGCAGAGAGATTTTTTTTTTTTTAAGCAATCAAAAGCTAATCGCTCGCAATTGTATGACTTTCATTAATTTTCAATCTCACCACCACCAGGGTGTTAGGTAACACCCTGGTGGTGGTGGTAATAAACATACGTTTGCAGAAATCAAGTGTTGATTTTAGTATTGTCTCGTAAGACACAGTGGGAGAAGAGAAACTACGACATTAATTAAAGGGAAAATGACGATGCGTTTTTACATCTTGTTTTGAAGTTGTATATAAAGCAAAGAAACTATAAAAATCGCTCTCTAAATAATTATTTTGCTTTATTTGAAGTATATTTTTCAATGACGATTACATTTTGAAGGTTATCCTGAATTTACACACCCTTAATTTACTTAAATCGTGCACGTTGATTAATCACTGTTTTCACTTAACTCTGCAACAGAACAAAAGTAATAAGTTATTTAAATGATACATTTAAATGATACAAACATCAACATAAATTTTATTTCTGCAGTAAATGATTTGAGATCTCAATCTGTTAACACAAACAAATAAAGTTTACAGATTAAAGACAGAGTACAAGCGTTCCTGTTATGTAAAAAAAAAAAATATTAAAAAAAATTATTATTAAATTAAAAAATTACAAAACACAATGAGGACAAAATGAAAGAAATAATGCCGAAAACAAAGCATTTATCTAAGACGTTTGTGAAGCTTCTAACGGACAATTACAAAAAGAAAAAAAAAAAGGGTTTTATGCCACTGAATTCATTCCAATTTTATACCAATAAATTCAGTCTTCACTGAATTTATTGTTTATTCATTCTTCTGATGCCATATCACATAATTCTTCTTTGTCAATTTTTTGCTGCCGCATGACTGTCTCGTTGCAAATATCTATTTTTTTTTAATTTATGTAATATTATATTACGGATTTCTTTATGAAACTACGAACTACATGTGTAGTTTGCAGTTTCGAATGTTGTGCTGTGAAAAAGACTGGATGAAAACGGCACACCGAGCGTTCTTCACCATGGCAATGCTTCTGCTCATTCCATTTCATTTCTACTGCAATTTTTAGTGAGAATGGTGAAAAATCCATTCTTAGCTCTCAGTAGTCACCACTAGTTTATCGAAAAATAAAATAAATTAATATAAATAATAAATCCATATTTCTTTTATCACATATAACTAATCATTTTATTACCTTGATAATGTCTGAATGTTGTAATTGGTTCGGATTTTAGCATTTTCATTTCTGTATTTTCTTTTCTTCTAGAGAAGCGTCCTACAAGAAACCCGAAACACTGCGAAGTTAACAATTATTATTTAAAATTATACATATTTGGTCGTTTTATAATAGAAATACAATTTTATTTGTAAACTGGTCTGTATTAATAAAATTATATTTCAATTATTATTTTATTTTATTTTTGGCTGTTTTCCTGTGGTTAATGCCATGACATTTTTAACCGAAAATCATATTGCTTAGGGTGAGTATTACCATGGAAATTTATTTCCACATTTTTTTTTATTTTATATCACTTCCGCATCACACACACACACACACATACATAAAAGGTTTCAAGGCATGTAGCAAACAAATACGTATGTGATCAGGGGTCAAGAGAAGAAATATGTTGATTTTTTTTTTGAAAAATAGAACGGAACGAATGGTGAATGGGAGTAGTTGGTTCGGTTAGGATGTTGGGCAGCTGTTGCTCGTGTTATATAAGAGACACGATGAAGAAATTAATCGTTTGTAAGGCAGTGGCCGCAGAGAGTTTATGAGGAAGAGGGTTGTTGCTTATCCAAATCTGCACTCTTCTGGCGAAGAATTTTCAGACAGATTTGTGGTGCACCACCACCACCCTAAATGTGAGATAAGTATGCCGCTGTCCGGTGGATTTGGAATATTCGTGAAGAAACAGAGAGGAAAATTAATCTCCAAAAAATATCAGTTTTTTTTGGAAATAGAGGACTCTATAGAAGATAATATGGACTTGATATCTTTTGTGTCAGGAAAGCATAAGTGTCAAAAAAAAATCAGGTATTAACTGCAAAACTGAGCATTATCAAAGGTAAGATCAAAGAAATAGGGGCTTTGCTGTGAGGAAAAAAACAAACATGTTTTGGAAGCACTGAAGGTGACCAAATTGTCATGACCCCATTGAAAAATGATAGAAAAATGTGAAGATAGTTTAGATTTTTTTATTGTAGACGATCTTAAATTTTGAGATGTGGGCACTGCAAGGTTTGTCGTATGAATAGGAAGAACTGGGAGTTACTATCTTCAACGAAAGTGTGAATGTGGTTTGAGGTCAGCGATAAAAGATCGTTTATGTATGGATGAGATAACAGAGCCCTGTAGAACACCTGCATTTATAGGAAAATTCCTAAAAGTGAATGCCTTTGACGATTAGATGCAGTGAACTGTCGAAAGAAAATTAGCAATCCAGTTACAAAGAAGAGAAGGCAGAGCATAAGATGGTAGTTTTCTGGAAGTCCTTGACGAAAAGAGTATGAAATGGCTTGGAAATGTCAAGCGTAACAGCACAAGTTTCTTCAAACTTTTCCATGGAAAGTATTTAAAAGTGGGTGAATTAAGCAACATCTGCTATAGATTTTGATTGACGAAATTCAGATTAGTGGTCGCTGATGGTACGTGATAATTCTCTAGTTATTGACAAAATTAACTGTTGATTATCTTCTCCATTACTTTAGACAGCTGCGAGGTGAAGGCAATAGGTCCATGTTTGAAAATAGGCAGTTTTTGTTTTTGGAATTGCATGGATATGGGTTTGCTTCTATAGTGTAGAGTGGATGTTATTGAGTAACATATAATGTAGGAATGATAAAAAAACAGGTGTTAGTTCATGCGCACATCTTTTGAACATAGTTGTTGAAATACCATCAGGCCTTTTTTGGTATCCAAGTTATTCAAGATTTTTCTGATGTCTTTCTGGAGGCAGGAAACAGGAATCTTGCGATACAGTGTTCCGCATAAAGAAGAAGAAGATGATGATGATTTTCTTTGGTCACTGATTGGAGGAGTGGATGAGAAGAGTGATGTCTGGAAGTGAGCTTTATCTTTCTATGATGTTACAATACTACCAATTAGGTGAGAGGTGGAAGCACAGATGGACGACAGCTACATCCAACAGTATTTGTGAGGGAAGGTACGGTTATATTTAGCACTCATTTTGCAAGTGCTGCGGGATTCAATGTAGGCTGAGAATGAATCCAGAGTTTTTATCTCAAGCAGTTAAGATAAGTTTTTATTTTTCTTGGCCCGCCCTGGCACACTTTTTAGAACCATGGTTTGGATAAAGGGAAGGGATTTTGAACAGGGTTGGGAAGGAAATCCTTTATTCCAACCTAGATTGTTTCCAATACGATCACGATACGTACCTGGATCCAAGGAAAGGAGTAAAAAGTCTCAAAAGGTCTTTCTACTTAGAAGTGTTGTAATGCCAAACTATACGAAGTTGTAAACGGTTGAGGGATAAAGTGTTCCACTAGAGATGCAAATTGTTTGAGATTGGTATCTGTGGTACAAAGAGGAGAGGTCACTTCAACAGCGTACGTGGAAGGAGAATTGACTACGAAAAGCTCGAGAGCGCTGGGTCTCGGAGAGGATTGTTTGGTATTCCATTTGGGAGACGAACAGTTTGTTTTAGGTTACTGCTTATAGCGAATAGAATCACGAGAAGAATGAAAATGCGTTTATTCAGCTGTTGTGGGATAATTTCCTCAAGCAGCATGTGACAGAAGGAACTCGAGGTTATAGAGTGTTAGATTTGATTATGATATTTCTGTTAATGATGTAACTATTCTGCCTCCGGTTGGTGACAGTGATCATGCAGTACTCACTTGAGAAGTGACTAAGTTTGTGAATGTTCCATTCAGAAAAGGTTACATGCTGAACTACAAAGCAGGAAATTATGACCAACTTAGGAGTATACTGAGTTCAGTGGAATGGGATCGGTTGCTGGATGGAAAGAATATCGACAGTGCATGGGAAGCATTTAAACAATACTTAAATGATGCGATATCAGGATGTGTCCCGAGAGTTTGAAGAATAAATAGAGTAGGAGTCAAATAGATGTGTAATCTTATTAAGCAAGAGATTCGTAAGAAAAGGAACGTGTGGAAGGAATACCGTGTGCATAAGGATGACGTCCGTTATGAAAGTTATAAGCAGCAGGCTAGAATAGTCACAACTGTTGTACGGAAAGCAAAGTCTGAGTAGGAAAATAAACTGGCTCTGCGTGCTAAAGACAACCCACAAGAATTCTATCGAAATGCTGGTAAAGGAAATAATGAATGTGAAAGAAACTCTTCTAAATGCAGACGGCGTGAGGATTACACACGCAGAAGAGGTTGTTCAACTAATGAGTGCCCATTTTGTTAAAATCTATCAACCTGGTGAACACAACATTGAGTTCACTGTTACCTCTTCACTAGATGAAGAAACGCAGGTGCGTGAGGCCGAGGTATTAGAGCTGTTGCACAATCTGAGTAAGAATTCAACAAGAGGAACTGATGGTCCCTCTTGCTGAATTCTTCTGAAATCCAATGCCAAGCGAGAGGAATGGAAATGCCTACTGCAGAGAGAACAAAGAAACGCCGCCACCCACGACGCAACTGATTACGCCAGAGGCAGAATCGGATGATAACTGAAACAGACAAAATTATACCGGTGAGTCATGTAATATGAGTTCCGTAAATTTATTACTAGAAAAAGGTTTAGAGAATGTAAAAGCCAGCTTTGTAGACCTTGTCCAAGATCTCTTTGATAAACAGAATAAACAAATAACAGAAAAAATTAGCGAATATGAAGAGTTTGTTAAATTTAATAATTCAAAAGTCGAAGAAGTCTTACAAGCGGTAAAAGATATTAAAACTAGCATTAACGCACTAACTGACAGGCAACACAAATTGATAAAAGACACATCGGAACTCCGTCAAGAATTTAAGTCCCTAAAACTACAATACGAAGTTTTAAACCAACAACAATATAAATAAGACCTTGTCATAAACGGTCTTCCAGAAACTGAATCCACAGAAAATCTCAGAGACGTAGTTTTAAAGTTAGGCCATGCAATTGACATCCCCCTACAGCATAATGATATTCAGACCATAAATCAGATTCCCAGGAAGAACAAAAAACAAGGCTTGCCACGACCCGCACCAGTCATAATCCGTCTGACAAGCAAGGCTACAAGAGACAATCTCATAAAAGCCAGCAGACTGAAAAAACTAGTTGTCAAGGATTTAAATGCATCGCAAGACAATACGCCAATCTTTCTATCTGAGTATTTAACACCTTTCAATCAGAATCTTTTGAACCAAGCAAGAAAAGAAAAACAGAAAAAAGTATCAATTTTTGTGGATCAAAGACGGCAAAATATTCTTGAGAAAGTCACAGACTTCAAAGTCTATACAAATAAAAAGCTCGGAAAATATAGATAGGTTGCAGAGTGAAACAAACAACTTAGTTCAAAAAGAAGATCTCAACACAACAAAAATGAATGTGAACCATCAGATAGATGTAATTACACCAGACTACATCAGTAATTGTACTTTCGAATCGCTTGATGCATGGAAACAACACACAGTACAAGCGAGAGGACTCTCAAACTTGCATATTAACACCAGAAGCATCCAAAAACATTGGTTATTGTTACAGGCTTATCTGAGGAATTACACTGATATTATTGATATATATTGATTCTAACAGAAGAATCCATGACTAATGACGAAGCGACTGCTTTCCAAATTCCAGGCTTCCAACAACATAGATCATGCCGCCAAACAAAAAGAAGGGGTGGAATATTAATATTTAACAAACATAAATTAATAGCAAAAGAAACGGCCTATCAGTTACAGCATGCTGAAACCATTTGCCTCGAAATCACTAATACCACCAATAGACAGCATCCCATAATACTAAATGCTATTTACTGGCCACCAAACCTAAACATGATAAAATTTTTGCACGAACTCAATTGCTGGCTGTCACGCCAAGAATTATGCTCAGCTAAATACCTAATGATAATTGGCAACATAAACATAAATATTGCAAACGAAAACCAGAACAACACTGTACAATACCTAGACACGCTATCTATGTATAATGTAATACCAACAATAACATCATGTACTAGAGAAGAAATATTCGGAAATACTATCACTGCCTCCTGTCTAGATCATATAAACGTCCAAGTACCACCAAACAGTTACACTGCATCAGTCATAAAGTGCAAAGTAGCAGACCATTACTTAACCGCTCTAAACCTGCACACCAAGACAATATCCACGAAATGTCCGATCAGAAGAAAAGCAACAGAAAACAATATAATAGACGAAGAAATAGTCAGCCACGAAATAAGAAAAACAGACTGGAACACCTGGCATCAGATTCAGCAGATATCTTATACAACAACATTAAACTCACACTGGAAGAAATATATGAGAAAGCTGCAAAGAAAGTAGGAATTCGTTTAAAAACATCACAAAATCCTTGGTTAACACAAACCTTAATCCTATAAATACACAGAAAGCACGCTTTATGGAAAGAATTAAAGCGATATTCAAATAACACAGCTTTAAAAGCTGAATATAAGATAACAAGGAATCGCCTTACAACACAAATCAGAAATGCAAAAAGAAGCTACTACAGAGACAAACTAACCTCTGCACAAAACAACATGAAACAAAACTGGCATCTGATCAACGAAATGCTAGATTGTGTTTCCAACACCACCACCTCCGAAACCATAAAATATAGCTTCAGTGAAAGACGAAAAACCTATCCAACAACTGACAAATTACTTTAATCAATACTTTGCAGACTCCATCCAAGAACTGCACAGAAATATTTCCCCAATCACAAAACGTGACCCTCCATTTGGACCACAATCAAAAAGACATTCTGGTTCCCAACCATAAAAGAAGCAGAACTTCTCTCTGCAATACATGAAATCAAACTAAACAAAGGCCCAGCAATTGATGGTATAAGACCTAAGGATATCAAGCAACATGAAACTAGCTTAGAAATATTTTAGTCCTTTCATACCAAATTTATAAATAAAATATTTAAAACAGGACAAATACCAAGTATGCTAAAGACCGTCATAATCACACCCATATAAAAACATGGAAAAAGAAGTTTAATCAGCAATTACAGACCCATAGCAATATTATCAATTATCAGTCAAATTATGGAGCGGATCATACTGAAGAAACTCACAGCATACACAGAGACCTTTCATATTATCTCCAAAACACAATATGGTTTTCAGAAAAATAAGGGAACAACATCTCTCTTGGAAGACTTTACAGACGTAATTAATACCGCCTTAGACAAAAACAAAATTACCATGGTAGTCTTTATTGATCTAACTAAAGCATTCGATATACTCACACATCAAACGTTGTTAGTAAAGCTGAGGCATGTTGGAATAGACGATCCTCTGCACAGGTGGTTTACAAACTACCTTCAAAATAGAAAACATATCACACGTATAGGGTCAAACCGAAGAAGAGAGCGACCAGTAACTTGTGGAATACCACAGGGAGCTGTACTCTCCCGAACTCTATTCAACATTTACTTGCACGATATTAATCAGCTACCTCTCAAAGGTAAGATATTCCAATACGCAGACGATACAGCAATAATATCCATCCATAATAACGCAAGCATAACCCAAACAAATATGCAACAAGACATAAATCTGATCACAGACTGGCTCACGAAAAACTCCATAGACCCAAACTCAAAAAAGACAAAATTAATGCTATTCAGAAATCCACTGACTCGACCAGTTGATAACAAATATATAACCATCCAAAATCCACTTTCCAACATAAAAAAATACACAGAACAGCAAAACCACTACAACCACTCAGGTTGAAACAATACGATACCTTGGAATTTACTTCGATGCAGATATGAACTGGAATAGCCACATAAACCATCTACACCACAAACTCCGAACAATAAGTGGCAAACTCTACAGGTTAAAAGACATAGTTCCCACACGCCTAAAAACACTAATATGCAAAGCACTATGCACCAATATACTGAGATACGCTATAACAACGTATGCTTTCTGTGTACCCTACAAACTAAATAGATTAATGTCGCTACAGCACAAAACGATAAAACTAATCTTTTGGGAACAAAGAGACAAAAACGACTTCATATACACTGCAATGTCAGAATACAAAATACTGACAGCAAAAGATTTATGTCACTATGCAGCTTTGCTAAAACATTATTTCGATGCCAACTACAGGACAGTCAGAAATACATACCGTATAACAAGACCTCAGACAACTAATTATATCACATATAAATACAACAATCACTGCAGAAAGGCCACGCGAAACTTCTACATCCCAGAATGATAAACCAATCACCTTTTGAATACAGAAATCTTACAAACTACAATAGCCTGAAAAGAGCTCTAAGGACATACTATGAACAAGAAACACGCACCCAAAATACAATTTAATGAAACACAATATATTCGTTCAGGCTTCCAGTTCAGCAACGCATCAATACATTCCATGTGTGTGTGTGTGTGTGTGTGTGTGTGTGCGCGCGCGCGCTTGAGAATTTCTCAAACAACGGCTGCAGTGAAAATCAAGCCAATTAAACATAGATTGGATTTCATAGCTTCCGAACACAGCAAATAAACCTATAAAGGATAACTGGTGTCATCCTCAGATAAGTTCACAAATAAGTTTCGAGGATGAAAGCTGAGAAATAACATCTCATCTCATCCAAGATAAAAAAAAATAAATAGAAATAAAAATGATAAATGTATTATATGTAATGAAATGCATGTAATGTACGTATCACATGTAAACAAATGTGCGTAATGTTGTATCATATGTAATAATAAGTATGTAATGTATGTATCATATGTTATAAATTATTATAATTATTATTGCGAAAAAATATTATTATTATTATCAGAATACATGAATGTATCAAATGTAAACAAATGTATGCAATGTTGTATAATACGTAATGAAAATAATGTAATGTATGTATCATATGTAATAAATTATTATTATTATTAAAAATTTAAAAAAATTACGTGACACCTCCAGGGAGTCCAAAGACTCATCGAGGGAGAGTGAGCCAACAGCATCGAACGAATGAACCCCTTTCAACTACTAACTGCGATCAAAACTTGCTTAACTTTTTGCGTGAGCCATTAGTAGCAGAGGCTCTACCAATCGACCAACCTTTGCTGGCAAAGAAGAAACTGATGAGGCTAGGGGTCTTGGAGTGTTAGTGGATGGGAAGTTGAAGTTCAGGTACCAGGTAGAAAAAGATTGCAAATACAACTCAGAAGATAATTGCAATACTGAAAAGAACATTCACATGTAAAGATAAGGATGTCATTTTTCCTCTTTACAAGGCCTTGATAAGGCCTCGCTTGGAGTATTGTGCACAGATCTGGTTTCTTGGTTTCCGTTGTGATTCTGATATACTGGAGAGAGAGAGAGAGAGAGAGAGAGAGAGAGAGAGAGAGAGTACAAAGGGGAGTGTTAAAATGATATCAGAATTGTGGAATACTGATTATGAAGAGAGATTGAGAATTTGTAGATTGCAGACACCAGCAAAGAAAGAAGGGTGATATGATTGAGACTTACAAACTTCTGAAAGGGTCATACAGAATTTCAATTGATGGAATTTTTCAATTAATGTAAGGTGGTGAAAGGACAAGAGGGCATCCTGGGAAGTTAAAAATGAATACTGCTAAGGAGGGGATATGGGGTAGATTTTTCTCTCATAAGGCGGTGCGTGATTGCAATGGATTGCCATTGGATGTTGTGAGGAAATTCGTGCTAGCAGTGTGAATGAATTCAAGAAGTATGATAGCTGGTGTGTGTGCTATGTGGCCTCCCTCGATGAGTCCCTGACTTCCTGGAGGTATCTCTTAATAATAATAATAATAATAATAATAATAATAATAATCAATATGCCAACTTGGCCTTCAGAATTAGTAAAAAGGAGAGATTGTTGGAGTTCTTGGGTTCAATGTTACCAGAAAAGATTACTTCACTATTAGGGATTGCAGGATATCAAACTTCAAGAATAAGAATTCAAATACAGTAGCTGCCTTATTCGTCGGCTGTAGCATAGTTGAATGTTTTTTTTGTTCTAGAGGCTACATTTTTTAAGGCGGATAGAATTGATGATTTCGATGGCATGCAAAATGCCATAAAGCAAATTTGATGAAGGAGTGAAGGAGACAGAGAGAGAGAGAGAGAGAGAGAGAGCATACTTTAAAGGAGATGAAACCTCAAATCCTGTAAGTCTTTGTTTTATGCAATCAGCAGTTGAGTCCCAATACTTTTTGGGCAGAAATCATAACTTAACGATCACGTGTTACGTTACATTTAAGTCCTTTTAATGAAATGTGTTGTGTTATTACCAAGAATCCAAATTATATTTTATGATTTGTGTGAGAGACAATTTTTAAAAATAAATTTGATCATTTCTGAAAGTTACTGCAGAAGCATGAAAATAACGTTAGATAATGAAGAATAAAGCCCATTCTTAGTGAGATGATAAACACCATCAATGTGCTTCTAAACAAAGAGAAGCAGTGTTTGATTCGACTAATCCACAGGGATCTCTTTCCTATCCTGAAGGATAAGTACTGCTTTATATGTAAAAGCAACACCATGACCTTCTGCAAGTGATTATTTCATATTCATAAAATGATGATGTGTCCTTCTATCATTCCACCAATTCCAGGATGGCAGTTTTATCTGAGAAAAATAAAAGCACCGATCACTTTCGTATTCAGTGTTCATTCTCATTTTCCTGAAGATCCCACATTCCTCACAAATAGTTTCTCAACTCAAAAGCGATACATCAGTGAAATAAATGATAATCCACAAATAATAATCCGGATCCTGCAAAGTTATATGCTGATATTGCAATCCCATTTGCGGGTTTGTCGTATTAAATAATCTACATTCAGTACAAGAAGAACCGGTTGAGTACTATCAGGACCAATCATTCTGCCACATCATTTCCATTAACTCTTTGCATTGAACTAACTTGACTTTTGATCAAATAATTACTAGACTTCTGGTAATTATTTGAGAACTTTCAGGAGTTCAGAATTTCTCTGGATACCAAAATGTTCTCTGGATTTCGACAGTCATCCACAAATTGTTTCATGATTCGTAGTGAAGAGTTGATGGAAACAAATGTTCGTAACCAGTAGTTTATACAACTCTGGCACAAGAAAATTGGCAAATCTGATCTATCCTATAAATCATATGATTACCTGCACCCACACAATAAGTACAATAATACTTTATTTCAATATGCAAATCGCACGATTTACATAATAGATGATTTTAATGAGGGAGCTGAAAAGTGTCAAAACACAAACAGTTTATTATCTAGGATATGCAAACATACATCTGCTTAAAAATACTAGCGAAATAGACGAACACCAAACATTATGTCTGGGCTTAGACAATATGTCTTCTAACCAACTAGGAAAGTGGGCGATGAAGGTTCGCGTAGTGATCACGTGTTTTCATAAGAAATCCAACGGGTACTACAAGTAACGAAGTCAAAATATGAAAATATAATATAATAGATAATTTCACCAATAATAGCCAAATTAAAACCCATTATCAATGAGAAGGCTGAGGTCAATGAAAAACAAGGATGCGCTTACAGAACACAAAGAGGATAATAAAGTAACTGATTACACAAAATATGACAAATATATCAGGAGCCTCAAACTTAGTTATCGAGACTCCTGATATATTGTTTTGAGGCTCGCGTGAACCCATTGAAATGAATGTAAATGAGCTGCATAGGGAGCTGATTTCCAAGCTTTCTTCTTCTTCAACCCATTCGTTCCATAGAACGGTAGAGTCCCCCCCCCTGATTTCTGATCTACATAAACGATCTCTGTTCAATGGAAAAGAGATCCTAATAATCTATGCTGATGATGCAGCGATAGTTTTCTCCTTGAGCGACCTGCCAACTTTAAAGCATTACACGAAATGTAATAGAAACTGATTTATTAAGCCTGCATAGATGGTCAGTGAAAAAAAAAATCAAAACGAACATTCAGAAAACTAGATTTATCCTATTTGAACTGAAGATTGCTGAACAGAAGCAGTCTCGCCAATTAAGTAGCATTCCACGTGCTTAAACTCCAGACGTCATTTGCGATACTGTTATGAGAGTTCATACCTATTCCACTTGAAAAAAACACCTATGGGAATTTATCATGTATTAATTAATTTGCGAAATTGAGCACGATATCTTGGCACTAAGAAAATCTTTAACCATCTTAACGAACTGCTCAGAAATGAGAAATCAGAAGCAATCTTTAAGAGAGGGTTAAGACCATTTCTTAGAATCGCAAACGACTTTCAAACAGTCCTCATGTTTACTTGGACATACACACATTGATGCACTTCAAAGTAGGTTTTGTTAATACCTACCGTACAACAATTATTCTTAATGTATAATAATTACTTCAATGTACATTACTTTATATAACATTTAATGCCAAGATATCGTGCTCAATTTCGCAAATTAATTAATACATGATAAATTCCCATAGGTGTTTTTTTCAAGTTTCATTTTATATAATTAAAATAAATGATAGATCTTTAGTCTCCTCATTATGTATAACATGAAATGTAAAGAACATAGAGTTTGCATATATTTACTCTTATATACTTGCATTTAGTTTACTAAAAATCAGGACTAAGACTTGAAATGCATGTTCAGCCACTTCCCATATAGTAAGCTGATGACGTGGTGCCTTCAAGAAGTTTGTAGTATGCATAATGAATCTTGGACGGATCTTATCGATCCCTTAAATTCAAATTGTATCATTCTTAGAGCACTCTACTGTTGGATAATTCATACCTGACAATTGAAGTGTTAAGGGTGTATTATTTCATGCGGTACTCAACCCTGAATGTTGTATTAAAGTGGAAAATGTAAATGTGGAAACGAAGGAAATCTGATCAAAAAGAAATCTTTGCTAATTCAGTGGCCGTAACCGGACAGTTGGTGATACGTCAAACATCCCATCAAGTCAGGACGTGTGCAGAGTCAAAGAATAATATTTTGAGTGTTTATTGCCTGGAAATTGCAGAACTTGAAATGCAACAATGTTTCTGACCAAAATACAAAGATGAATAAAATTGATACGGTAGACAAGAATCAGCTCTCCAAATTCTTTGGTTCTCGTACTAACAAGAAATTTCACTTAAAGTGGCATCGGAGAGTCTCGATCAGTGGAAAGAAGTAATAGTCAATAGAATTAAAATGGCACATTTACGATCGTCGGACTTCATGAAATTTTAGAATCAGCAAATATTGATTCCAGATTCAAATCGGTGTCCTGCTTTGCAGCCTTTTGTTAAAAATAATAATTGCGGCACTATTGCTTAATGGTGTGTAACACTTGGCAAGCATATCCTCTACTCCAGTCAGAGTGTGTGTAGTGTATAATCATTTATCTTTTGCAAAGCAGTGGCTCGAGGACGACTTGATATTTTCACATCGGTAGTAAAGACCTTGGTTCGTCTCTCTTGCACGCAAAAGAACCTTTCTGAAGTATTTTCAGTTGGAGGTGAATTAGTATATTTTAAATGGATGTAGAAGATTTAATTTTTCTTCCAGGAAATGAACAAACAAGTCACACGAGAACACAAATAATTAACAGTTCTATCCCACAAGTGCAGAAGCCTTAGGATAAATTATTTACCCACCTGATTGTTCGTGATATTTTCATCCTGAAGAGAAAGACTCCATATTGCAGTCATGACCGGTACGTTCTTCGCTTGAATACACGCGTGGAAAATTTTTGGACCATAGCTAATTGCCAATCTCAGTCTTTCGCTTTCAAGCTATATTGTTAAACAGTAGTTTGGATCCTGGATGAACTGCAATCACTCCCGAACTCCACAAGGTTGGGAAGTGGTTGCAGTTACATCATGTAACAGCAGCTTTAAAAGTTACAGATGATCTGTCCCACTTGTTACTGACTGCCATTCTCCAGTTTATATTATTTAATCCCCAAGCACAATATTTTTTAATTGATAAGAAACACTGGAGAGCTCTATAAAAGTAAATGATGAGGGTTTTTTTAAAAAAAAAATAATAAATTCTATTGCATGTCTAGAAATGTTTTTGAAATGATTGATTTTGGAATTAAAATTCGAAGTTGGAAATTTTGATGAGCAGTTTTCTCTGTTTGTAAGAAATAGTGTTCATTGATTACATATTCTTAGGAGGAAATGAAAGATATTTGGCTTATAGATTAACCATTATTTTCCTGTAAAATCAATGAATGTAAAAAAAAAAAAGGCAGAACGGTTGTTTAAGTAAGACATGGAAAAAGGAGTACGCGCTGACATATACATAAGGAGAGAGAGAGAGAGAGAGAGAGAGCGAGAGCGGACGTGTTTATTAGGGCAGCACTGATGACAGATTTATGAGGAGCGTCATACACCTATCTTCGTCAATGCCCTCCACAGACTGCAAGATAAACGTCGCGCCTGACAATAAAACAAAACATTTATCCGACAGAAGGACTGTTGACCAGTAGTTTGAAACACGTGACGCCGAAATGTGAACATTTTATAGCTTCATTTTCCGCTGGAATCTTCGATCGCCATCTTTCTTCAAGCTGCTACTTAGCAGTACGGTCTTTGAGAGTAACAAACTTAGCGCTAAGTCAAGCTTCTTTCTCAGAAAAATCTATGGTTTTTTGCATTCAAAAGTGAAACTTTGTGTTTTACAAGCGATAGCGGATTTGTTAAATTTTTGCAAAGCATGAACATTACAGTTGAATACAGCATCGTATTTATTATTCCAAAAATCATGAATCGAATTTGTAAATATGTGTTTAATTAAATATCTATCTATATATATTTTTTTAAAAAAATTGCTTTATCATATCATATATTTCTATGTATAAATGAATAAAGTTATTCTCACTTAAGCTTATGATTCATAAGTCACTTCATAGATGGCAGCACTTACACTTGTGAAAATTCCTGAAAATTACGGTAGTAAATATGATTACAGTAGTTTTAGATAGATGGATAGATACTTGATTAGAAACTCCTTTTCATTATCTAAGTTAGGTACTTATTCATTCTTATCAAATGCACTTCACAGGCGGGCTTCATATGTCAAAATTCAGCTAAATGATCTGAAAATTAAGAAACATATGCTGCAAAATGGAATTGAACTGGTGTCGATGAAAATGGAGATAGACAAGATTAACAATACTCGCATCTCCAAGATCTTGACAAACTGAAATTTGAATCTCATCTCTAAGGAAGCCTAAATCATAATGTAGACTTATTCATTAGGCTTAAAAATTAAATTTATCTAAAGCATCTGTAAAAGGTTGATTTAACCTTAACCTTATTTTATTAATGTTGATAATGCTGATTCTAAAAAAAAAAAAAATAATAATAATAATAATATATGAAGACGTGTTGATACAAAACAAATTATATCAACTGTCCTCCATCTTGGCAATGATTTAGTACAGTCTACATTTTTCTTTCATTTCTCGATTATAAATTGAAACAGAATAAATCGTTTTTAACTCATTTTATCATATTCACATTACAGTACTCCAACAACTTAAATGAACTATGAGCTACTAATACTTCGCTAATGAACAACAAAATATGGCGACAACGCTCACGAAATGTTTAAGGACATATATACGAGGGTCATGAACTCTTTTGTACAGCATGTGCCTAAATTTAATCTTACCTTGAGGTTTCTGGATTGAAGAATGACAGTTAAAAATATGTCCTATTTTTTCTGCAATGAAAATGGTTTCCAAATAAATAAAGTGAAAATAGAACAGATCAGGTTATCGTCCTCCTCCTCCTTACTTTTCTTCTTTCTTACTTTTTCATTCAAGACAAATAAGAGATTTGTTTTTTTGAATAATCTTAGTATGCTGCTTGACAGAGTGACTACTACATTCCTAATATAGGAGATAATGATAACTCATCTAAGATCTCTCGATCTGGGTTCGAATCCCGCCAGGCAAATAATCTTTTAAGGGCCTTTCATTTAAAAATAAGTCAATGGGTGGCAGCGTTTTTCCTTCCCGTAAAACTCTGTTTTTTCCGTGATCAAAACCCTAGATTTTGTTGGCAACAGCAGTAATAAATGCACACATTAAAGCATACACTGTTTTAATGTAGTGTATGCTTCATAAAAATAAATAATACATTCTTTAAATAATAATTTCTTTCACAAAAAGAAATAATAAAACCCTAACGAGACGTCTTTGCATCATTATAGGAAAAATTGTTGTTGCTTGAAAAAATTTAGATTAGATTCCGTCAAGGATCCTGGCAAACAACGATTCTTTTCGACCTTAGTTACCTCCACGATAATCCAACTGACCACAATCTATCATCATCATGAAATTTCTAACAATTACAAGTTTACATTATTCTCTTATCTAACAGTTTTCTATTTTTGTCGAAAGAAAAACAAAGTTTCTTGCTGGACACAATTTACTGTTCAAGTAACTAACTCGGTGTTATATGCTGAAAACTCTCAAAAGAGTTTTTGAGAGTTTTACCTCAAGAGAGTCATTCACTACTAAAGTAACGAAGGATGCCTTCAGGAAGTGAGGCCATTCAGTTGCCTTGATGCAAATTAAACATTTCTTACATTAACTTCTCGTCTATATCTTCCTCTTCGTTTTCATTTTTGGAGATATCATACGGTAGTTTCTTGTTTGTATTCTGGTGGTATTTCATGGTATTTTTTTATTTCAATATTTGACTCTTGATAATCTTTCACTGCTGTGAATAGTAAATTTTATTTAGTTTTATTATTTCATAACGTTAGTTTTTATTCTTTTCGTTTCAACAGTACTTTATTCATTTTCTCAAACATATGACGTTTTCATAGCAAACATTTTGTCATGTAATACATGTTTCTTAAGAAGCATTGTAAGAATACATGTAAAAAATGTAAGAATACATGCTTTCATGTTAATACATGTTTCTTAAGAAAGTATGTATTCTTACAATGCTTATTACTTTGAAAGAAATAATGTAACACGAACATTTCATTTTAGAACTGAAGACTGTCGTTTAGATACAAAACACAAAATTTGCCAGATTGAGTTCATTACAGTGTACATTAAGTTTTATGCAACTACTGTGAGAAAAGACCAAATAATAAGTTGACTAAGATGAAAACGTAAGTAAATAAACGTTATAAATCTTTGAACTGGCACTTGGAATTGTCAAGAGTTGATAGGAATAGAACACTACAGAGTTTATTCGATAAAAAAGATATTTCATAGATGTAATCGATGGAACAAAAAGAAGTTCAGAGAAAGAAAATAGCTTAACTCGTAACTTAGCAACCGGCTCTAGGGATAACTCAAGCGTTGTTTAAAATATGAGCAATTTAATAAAAAAACGCATTTCATATGAAACATATATAATTTCTCATCTTAAACCTGATAAGTAGTGCGCTTTTAAACTTTGATTTAGAAATTGAGATGTTAGGTTAGGTTACATCAAAAACAAACAAATAGAAACAAGAAAATAAATAAGATGAATCATGCTGAGCTGCGCAAAGCAGGCGCTGCTAAAAAGAGATTAAAACAGAACGAATTCAGAAATAATTGCGAATAAGAAGATGAACGTAACATTAAAATGACAAAAAAATACTGCTTAGCAAAAAAAATCCTAATAATTGTATAAAGAATATAATTTAGTACAAATAAGGCTCATTCTGTTAATTTCTCTCTGTTTAAAAATAATGACAAAAATTGCAATTTGTGAACTTCAGAGTGTATAGAAATTATTTAACATTTTTAACATCAGAAAAAACGATTATTTTTCGATGGTTGAAAAGAAAAATCTAAATAGCAGAGAACTTTATCTCTCATGGAATGAATGACATGCATTTTTTTAAAGAAATTTAAGTTTTATTTTCTTAAATCTGACAAACCGCCCTAAAACACACAGTTAATATATGCATAACGAGCTTTTAATTTTTAATCTTGCTTCAACGATTTGATTCTAAACAATCAAACCATTCTTATTTCGTCTATTTTAGTGTAAAACATCACAAGTGGTATTTGCTTTCTGTTTAATAAGGGAAAGGTATTACGAACAGATTATGTCATGTATAATAAAATAAATATATTTTATACTTTAGTATATAAATATATATTCAAAATAAACGGACTCAATCATTATTGATGCCAGAGATGAACACGTTTGCTGAAAAATAACTTAAAATACAGTGAAAAGAATTGCAAATTGCAGTAATATCTTCCAAAATATGGTTGCTGGCAAATATTCCATGCACGATTATCAGGCCATCTTTATAATCACATTTATCTCATGGGAATATAAATTAGTCTTTCTCCTTATTTTCCACATTCGTCCAAGCATCTGGCAATAACTAAGGTCTCTAAATGCAAATAGAAAATACCTACAAGCTTGCTTTGCTAGTAATATCAAACAGTAATACTGTTAATCAGTGTTAGAGCCAATTAAGAAAGAGAAAATGAGATCATTTAACATCCTTTTATAGCTGAATTTTTTTAAAAAATTTCTATATTTGCATAATAGCAATTATTGATACACGTGGCAGCACGCGCAGTGCTATGTATGCAGTATTGCAACTTCCCCATAATTGCCATTTTTATTCAAATGTGACTCAACGATTGATAATTGGAAAAGATTCGCTTGCTCTAAGCAAAAATAAACGAACCATAAATTCTTTAATTTAGTAACGTTTTCACTGGAGAATATGAAAAGATTTTCAGTTTAAAGTACGTTTCATTATAAGATCTAACAAACACTGCAAATAGTTTTCAATTTCCTCAGTTTCCGTTTTGTTTGCAATCGCTTGCAATATAGGAAACTCTAATCTTTTGAATGCTTTCGGTAAAAATGAGTTTTCTCCACCTTTCCACCATGTCGACAGTCATGAATATGTTGTCATCACAATCATCTTTCTTTTCCTTAGAGGATGGCATCTGTTTCCCTGGTTACAAAGGTATATGGGAGAGAGCCAAAGAACGTGCATGTCATCATGGCCTCCTACCACTATTTGTAACCGTCCGAAGATACACAAACAGGAAGCGTAATTTGCACCGGCACTTATCCATCTCGGCCAAATGTTGATACAATTACCCTTCAGGATCTGCATGCCATTAATTGGTCATAAGGAGGAACGCGCGCGTCTGCTGGGAACTCTTCCACTCCGTGACCTAAGTACATCACTAGTTGAGGGGGGGAAGGAACGGAAGTATAGGGGAGGAGGGAAAGAGCGGCGCACGGGGAGAAACATAGAGAACGCTTATGAGTCGTGCAACACTCTGTGTGAAAACCCGTAGGTTAATGCATAATGGCGTTCTTCTATGCAAATGAAACTGGGGGTTTCTTTAATTCCTAACAACCCGTTTTCGGAAATAAGGCGAGAGGGCGAGATTTGATGTTTGTTTGGCCCACGACTAACGGTACTTGGGATTGTTTTTAGCTTGGCCTCATTTACATATCGATTGATTCTTAAATAAGACCTACAGATGTCGCTGGCTAATGACGTAATTCCTCAATACAAGCTAACTCTTTCTCCAATTTTTTCTTCCACTTCTCTAAGTGGGTTGTAGCTTTGGTTTATTACCGAATAGAATTCTGGGAGACTTTTTGAGAATCTTGATTTTTAACTATGTGGAGAAGTTGGTCAATTTGGTTTCGTTTATTAAGTTTTTTAGACATTCATACCATTCTTCTTAGTCTATCTTCTTTTTCTTCATAATCATCGCAGTTCCGAAAGTTGTCACTTCGGTAGCCATTCTACTTTCCATTCTTGACACTCAGAAACATTCCATAATTACCACCCGGTCATAACATATACTGTTAAATCTACAGCGACAATTCCTGAGTTTTCTTCATAGACATCTCATTTGAGAATGCCACTTCATTTACTGGTTTCAGATTAGCCTCCATTTTGCTGGTAACCCAACGTGGAAATTCTAATTTGGTAAACCATGTTTTAGAATTTAGAAAAACTCTATCCCTACTGCAATGAACAAACATTCGTTGTCATGGTAGCAGATGTTAGTGATTCATTATGTACACTGGATGCTTAAAGATGAGAAATCTGGTTGTTATTTAATTATTACGAAACTTTCTGCTGTAATTCATTGGCCAAACAGCAAATTCTGTTGAACACGTAGAACTAAGTATTGGATATAACAATTTAAGGCTCGATTATGCCCTATTAGTGCGGAAGTATTCTATCTCGTGATGAAAAACACGTGTTCTTTGCCTTACGATTACAAAGAAATCGATAAATAATTCTTCGGAGAGACGCCATAGGTGTTAGTGTTCCTGTATAGATTAGAGTTGATTTATTGGAATCATATTAAAGTGAGCTTCCCTTTAATTATCTGCCGGCGGATACCGGGTTTAGTTTACAACAATGTAATATTTACCATACTGTGTTTATTAATCTCGACGTCTTCCTATCCTCTCTCCTACATCTGGTGGTGCCTAAGAGTGCTTCTTTCGCTAATATCATCCTTTTTGAGTCATTGAGAATAAGTAAAAAAAAAAGTTCTGTTTTTGACCATCTTCATGTTTCATTCTAACTTCCAATGAATTTAGAATGTATTTGATAATTCATTTCATTCCCCACATTCCAAGTGATGTGTGGCATCATTTGTCTGGGAAAGACACCCTATCTCTGATGGTACGGACATTATTGGACCATTTTAGATAGAACTATGTTGCAGGAAGATGGTAGGACATTTTCCTCTGCTAAATCTTGGCTTAGTTAGCAAACCAGACAAGCCGGCCAAAGAATACAAACGTCTATAAACATGATAAACAAGTATATCGCTTAGATCACCATCCAGCGAAAATCATAATTTATACATTGCTAGCTTACAAGCAATTCACGCAAGTGAAAATAACTTAGGAAAGATGCGATGAGATGAGATAATATACTATTGTAATAGAGACCATATTTTATTACAACAATAATAGATTTCAGATTAATTCTTTGGGTGGAAAATTTACAATAGGAATTTAAAAAATATCGTTTCTTTCAAGTGGAACATGACCATCGTCTTGATAAGTTTCTTCGCCTTAGTTTACTTCAACTCTATTTTTCAGTAAATACGTGACAAGATTAATAACTGGAATTTTATCCATTTAACAAATTTAATTCCATGAAATATTTCTAAAACTAATTCAAGATTTATTCCAATTATTTTGCATCTACGCATCTCTTAAGTCATGTTCATTTCTCTATTTTTAATCTGTTTATTAATAAAATATTTATTGTTGATTATAGTTTTATGATTCACAGATGGCGTCTTGTCGCTCTCTTAATTCCATTAGGAATCGTTTTGTAGTTGTTGTTTTTTTTTAATTGTTTCAAAGATTACATGATTTTATTTGATATAAGCGTTTAAATAAGTTATTATTGCCTACAATGAGTGATTTTTGAACTGCAATGGCTAATTTTGGTAAGTATTTCTGTTGTTATTATTTAATTATATCTCATTAGGCTTAGCTGTTATATGAAATGGTAGTAGTAGTAGTAGTAGTATTTATTTTCTTTGCATAGCTTGTCTACATAAGTACTGAAATGTATGTTAAATAAATCGGAAACTACATATTCGTTGCATATTTTTAGCAAACCATACATAATTATTATTTTCCGTTTCTTCATCCATTTGCGTATGGGAAAACCTTAACTAATTTGGCCAATGGTTCGTTTGTAAACCATTGTCAATAGTTACAGTACAGTCGGGATTAGGATCACAGCAGACTGTGGGTTTGAATCCGACTATGTCATGAATGTTTGTGAATATATTTAAATTGCAGATGCCTGTTACTCTCCAGTCAGTGCAGCCCCTTCCTTATTGAAATGGCTTGAAAAGTGTACCATCTTAGGTCTTTACGGAAGGTTTCCAGACTGTCTAACCATTGTCAAACCACTCAAGTATACTAATATGCTGTCTAAGCATATTAGTACTTAATTATTACTTAATTAGCACTTTCGTTGGTAGCATTGACATAAAGTATTTCTATAGTTAAGTTAGTTTTTAAAGTTTCAGTCATTATCTATAGCTAATTTGATTACAATCTAATAGGATGTTCTGGAAATTTGAAAGATTTTATTACAAGAATGAAATCGTTTTCATTAGGCTTTGTAACGCCACCCAGAGGTGGCGTTACAAAGCCTAATGTAAACACCCATAAATGATTATCCAACTATGCTAAAGTTGTACTCTTCAGGAAAGGACGCTTTCACAACGAGCTAAAAGACGATAATAGGTGATATGTTAATGCTTATGGCACACTGGCAGTACCGTCAATTTAGATTTTAATTAAAACTCAATTATATAAATAAGCAAGTAGTATCGTTTTCTTCTGAGACAAAGGATTTTAAGAACTTTGTTTGGGGTGGTTTTAAATTATAACCAACGCGACTGAGGTGTGAGGTATTATGTCTGTTAACTGCATTTGTTCTTCTGTCCAGGATGAAAACCCCGACATGAGCTTCTGGGAGGAGAAATTCCCACCTCCATATGAAATACAGCTATTAAGGCTTTACCCATAATACTTAATGCTGTTCTTCGCACCTAAACGGAAGAATTCAAACTCAAATTTTTTTAGACCAAAGTGCATCATCGAAAACTGAGCTGATATTTAGGAATGTTACTCAGTTGACTGGTTTTAAGAAAACTGTTTTCAAAATTCTTCAAAACTTTTAGTGTGCTCTGGAAAGATTAGATTTCCAACACGTTTGACTCATTATAAGAAAACGGGTTCATTATTAAGCTACCAGTTTCATTCCCATATGCAAAAATGGCAGGTAGTCATATTTCATCTGGAATATATTGCCAAAATGAATAAAATGACAATCTAATGAGGCAACAGATTAATTTAAACGAATGTATAAGTTTCCCATATTTGTTCAGTTATTCAGCTTTTAATAAATTTTGACAATCATGAAATTACAGATCTAACTTATAAAAATTTGAAAAAGTTGAAAAGTTATAACAGAGAATTATCTACATAAGAGACACAGAACATCTGTGCGTTAGGACTGGATGGAATTTGCGGTCTGGATTTGAATTAGGCCGAAGCAACTAATATCTATGTGAATAGTGTATTATACCTGTTAATTCTATGTATTCTTTGACTTTTTGAGGTAATGAAAAACTCGAATCGGTAGTGGGAGAAATCCGTCCACTTCCATATATGATCTATTAACTCATCCTCATTGAAAAGCCTTTATAAACGTTTTTCGCATCATGCCAGGCTGAATTCGAACCCAGTTTTTTCCATACAAAGGACATCGTTTTTACCGACCGATATACAGGGGCTTCTTAGGTTGGAACCGAGGGTAATCGCTAAGAATTGGATTGGGTCAGGTTGTCTGTTAAGCACATGTATTCGCTGGTTAGTTTGCTTGTTTTCTGCTGTTAAAAATCTGTATTTCCAGCAGAGCCCCTCCCCCCCCACCCCGAAAAACGTTATAAAATTATAAAGCTCTATCGGGGTATTCCTAGTTTCCTAAACGGGCTTCTAACCCATATTCCAACCAAGGGACAACTATAGTGACGTATTCGTGATTGTGGTACGTGTCGTGAGGAGAGTAACAATATTAAGTCTAATCTGATTGTTTTCTGCCGAACAGAAGATACGATTTTAAGAAAGTTTTGAAATACACTTCCAGATGTCAGAACAGAATTTATTTCATAGCAGGATAGATCTGAGATTTGTAAAGAGCAAGTAGTTTAGTTGTTTCAGAGAGATAGATACATAAACGTGATAAGTTTATGCTAAGATAATGAAAGGATTATCATGATGCCAATAAGAGAAGTATTTGTTCTTGTTTGAGGACTTAGATCTTATCGAAAAATAGATCTAGGAGACGAAAATAGATTTTAAAGGAAATTAAGGGTGAATTTTGGAAAGATTAAAAGCGATAGTTTATCCTTTTCCACCGGAAAAGTAGAGAGTACAAGGTCAACGCTTTAGAAAAAACTGTGCACACATTTTCTAGAGTGTCAAATGACAAGGGTTAGAAACTGAGAAGGGGGAGAATATTGTCATCAGTGACACTGCGAATGGGATGTACAGTCAGCGAACGATTATACATATGCCGAAGTAGGTAAGTGGGTAGAAAAACGATAACAACTTTGAAGTGCTCCCGTAGAAGTTGTTACCGGTTGCTTCAGAGAGATCCCATACAATATTACTTCCTCTAGGACATGTTTCTTGATTATTATTGTTTTGAAATGGAATATTCAGTGTTAATTTATTTATATGTATTGTTGCCGGCTTTAGGAAGATTTTTCCGCTGGATTTAGTACATATCTTACTTGATGACAAAGGATGTTATTGTTTTCATCCATATTTTACCTTACAGTAAAGTTGTTATGTGAAATAGTGTCATGACTTTCCTTTTGAAGGCTTCTCTGAAGGCTTGCCTCAGGCTGAAACCAATCTGAGGATTCTCAGATTGGTTTCAACCATTTTGGTCTCATAATGCTTTGCATACAAAAATAATTTTTGTTAACAGTAAGATAGGGTAATCAATCCGTATTTTGGGATGATTGTTTATTATTATTACACGTAGGAAAATTAACTTCTCTTTTATGATCATTGTAGTTTTTTAAAGTAGAAACTATTTTACTTGTATAACAGTTGGAAAATTTTACGTATAAAGCATGTGATTTCGCGTGTTGATGACCAATTTATACATCGCCTTATTTCTTTCTCCCCTTCAACATGAATTGACTCTTCTTGGCAACTTGCCAACGACGGCTCTCGCTTCTGTGGTCGGACTATAAATACATCTAGTATTGTGTTCTTTGCTGAACTTGGGATTTGAAAATAATAATTGGATCAGGATAGAATGTAAATTTATGGAAATTATCCGTTTGTAAGTGTTATCGCGACAAAACAAAAAGGGGGTTGAGAAATGTTATAAGAGAGGCTTCCATGTAAGAGGAATTCTTTGCGCCAACTTATGATCTAAGTTGTCAGCAGGAGAGTTGGGAGAAGTGAATAGAATTCTCAGACATCCCAATATAGTCTAATTTCTAAGATTTAAAGTATGTAAATACATCTATACAGAAACGTTTGCTAAAAACAAATATGTCAAGTAAAAATGAATGATAAGAACCATCGATTCTTTATCTAAATTCTAACTTACCATGTTAACTATAACATCGTTCATTATTTCAGTACTCATTCTCTTCCATCTACACTGCTGTATGTGCCAGGAAGAACTTAGTTTTTGTTGTGAATATTAAAATAACGGAAAGAAACAACTTCCAAAATGCAGGAAGTAAATTGCAGAAAGACTTTTGAATAGTGAAAGTGAGAGGTTTGTAGGAAATTTTGGATTAAAAAAAGCAAAAGAGCAGATCCCACGTTAGTCATTCTCAAAATCTGATGCAGAAGATAACATAAGAATGCATGCTCCATTTAAGGAAGAAAGATTCTTAGATGGAGTAGCTAGGGATTTGATATGTATTTTAGATTACAGTGTGTACTAAAGATACACTGTAATCTAAAACGAACATACGTAGCTCAGTTGATAGAGGCAAGCCCTTTGGCTGGAAAGGCCCAGATTCGAATCCCATCCATGGCGTGAGGAACCTTTATTAGGCGTTTTGAATGGTGAGTTAACAGTAAGGTGGTAGGTTTTTCTCTCTGAAACTCGGATTTTTAATCCCTCAAAACAGGCACCGGCTCCGTGAACACAGATTTACAAGCATAAATACTTGTAAATCTGTTAATTGCCTAAATCCCCTAATACCAGTCTTGGACGGACGAGAATGGAATAGAATCTACTATGCAGTATACTGTATCTATCTATTTAGTATGCAGTGTAAATATCTTCTGAAAGTGGAGTTCAAGTATAATATATTTGGTGTTTATCCTCTTTATCAGTCCAGTAAGCATAATGTTAGTGATGTCACATAACTAACGCGAAAAATTGGCTACCACTTTGGATATTCCACACATTTCATTTCCACCGATTTTAGATTTTTCCAGTAATGCTGTTTAGACCTTCGGTAATGATCTCAGATCATAAATTAGTGTGATTTATATATTTCAAATTCCTTCTTCAATGTTTAATTAATAAAAGTAATAATTTTTCCACACCGATAACTACAACTTATTTTATACTTTCTGCATATAATATTTCTTCGATAAGCTTTCCTTTGAGTTTTATGACCAAAATGATATACGGAAATTAAAAAGCAAATTTGCTAAGCTGCTCTATAATTTATTACTTTGCGAATAAATCCTGAGTATATTTAGCAGAGATTAGCTAATAAACACATGAAAATGTTATTTTTAACATATATTTTTGAATAGCGACGAAGAACTCGAACTCTTTCAAAAGATTATTATTATACTTCAAGGATATGAACTTTCAAGATTGATTTTAACTTGCGCCATTATCTTTGTTTTTTTCGAGTTCTCAAAAAGATTTCGAGGGGGGGGGGGGTTATTTAACAACTAATTAATCGTTTGAACGGCATGAAAGGCCTCGTAGAACTACAAATAATATAATATACAAAGTCGGACTTTATTTCAGTAATTTCATTAATCGTACAAACCACTAGAAACGGGATGTTCTCTGAATCACCTGGTCTTTCAGTATCTAGTATCTATTGGATCACTAACTGTAAATGGGAAGATCCAGTGTAAGTGAGTAATGAATAAACGGAATTACGTAAAAAGCCTGAAGACATTTTCACATTCACTCTGCGATATTTCATCGTAATCATAACTATCATATAGTTCCAACACAACATGATATGCCATTTTGCTTTCATGCTTAAACATTTGCAACAGAGAACTTTCGCTGAAACGGGTTACGTGGATAGCGAAATCCTATCACATTGCTATCAATGCCTCGACATTTTTTTTTAGTTGGAGGAGGCGGAGGACATCTTAAAGATTATTTTAACATTGATATGTGATCGTAAACCACATATATAACAGAGGGTTAGAATAAGGACAGATCAGCGTCACTATTTTAAATACGTTTAAAAAACCTTACAAAATAAAAAAAAAAAGATTTTTTTCGTGCTAGATTGGGTTTTTGTTTACAATTTATACCTTGAAATCATGCGATTCCCAACCTAACACATTGTGTAATAAAATGCCTTAAGAGTTACACATAAAAAATAAAATGAATAGTACAGAAGCACTTAGTAGATCGAATGGGAAGTATAAGAGGGTGACGAAAGGTCCGGTTGACCACAATATGGCTTGGAAGAGGACATTTATAAACGGTCAAGAGTGTCATCTACTGTAATAATGAAGTAGTACACAGATTATGATTATGTCATTATGTAAACTCTCTGCAGAAGTAAACGCGAATAAAAACAAGTATCTTGTTATCCCTTCTCTTTACTCAACCCACATTTCTAATTACTAAATGCCAAAGAAGAAACCTGCATATCAGATAGCTAATTTTTGCCAACCAGCTAATTGCGGTCACTATGGACTACAGGAGATGTACGAATTAGTTGAAAAACAGGTAGCTGAAAATTAAGCTTTACAAAGTAACATCATGAAATTAGATTATCTCAAGAGTATAAGAAGGGAACTGTTTAGTAAATTTTAGCGTTTTTCTTATCCCCACTTTTAAGAAAGCGGCAAAGTAATAATTAAGTCTTTCACTCTAGGGTAGTGTGAAGATGTTAATTGTTGCGCTACCTGACTCCTTTTTTTCGTTCCATTTTTTTTCTTTCTTTTTCATCACCTTACCGCCACAAGAATTGTGGCAAAGAACTTTATGAAAATATATGGGGATCCTCAGAAGCACGTGACGATTTACAGCCAGGGAGATGAAAACTAATTGTACCAACACCGCCGATTCCTGTAAACGCTTATTAAAACTAAGATGTCTTTAGTCCCGTCTGGGGACTCGAGATGAGACAAATCAAATAAACTTATGAATTTTTCAGACATTACCCGACAAAGGAGTTATATCCCAGGTGCTGGCAAACAGTGCATATTGTGATCATTTAAAATTTAATATTTGAAGCATTTCTTCTCTTTTGGCGACAACAAACCAACCATCCCCAGAGAGAATAAATCAGGAACGAGAAAAAGGAGAAAAAAAAGAAAACAGCAAACCGCTGATTAGAAGAAATGGAAAAGCTCCTTGTTGTTAGAGAAAAGTTTTAGGCGGCTCGCTTCAGCTCCTTCGGTGGTTCATTTTTCTTTATAAAGACCGCATTATATCGGCTAATTAGCTCAATTCAGCTGTCAGCGGGATGATTAATGGCGCTTGTTTCTAAGCCTATCACGCAATCTCCATTTTCCTCTCCTCTTTCGCTGTTTTGTTGATTTTACCTCGAAAAAATGAAAAGAAAAGAACTTGATACATAATGCAATTTTCTTCGGAACTACCATCGTCCTTTCCGGAATAGTTGATAAAGAATAATGCATAAATAACAGAGCTCTGCATGTTTGCCTGTACTGTGGCCGATGCTTTACAACATTTCAGTGTCATTCTCACTAAAGGGGAGAGTGCTGGAGGTGGCGCGTTGGATCAATTGTTTCGTTTCGGCAACGCTTCAACGATGAATTGTGGGGAATGATAAAATGACAGCTATAAAAAGGACACGAAATGAAGTTCAGTAAATTTGTGGAGGATATTTTCCTTACCATAAAATACTTTTATTTGCTAGACCGACCGATTCATTTGCTTCCTCGGTCCTTTCTAAATACTACGAAAACGTTAAGGTTACGGAGCCATTCGGGAGGATACAAGTGTCGTTAGTCTCCGGTGCGTAACAACACATACGGATTGTTCATGAGGAAAAGGTTCTCATTAGTCTCACAGGATATTATCGGATGTTTCGCTATTGGAAAGAACAAAAAAAATATTAAAAGTAAAACGGAGACCAGTATTTTAATTTCGTTTTTTTTTTTTTTTTCGTGAGTGGGGGTTTTAGATATTTCATTTAATCATATCTAATAATTACTTCATACAGTTTATCGTATGCTCACATGCCATTAAGGTTTTCTTTGGGTACGGCACGAAACCATTGGAAATATTTTTATGACGATACCACCCACGAAAGATTGTAAATCTATGGTAAATTTGTATACCGGGGTGGGCTAAAGGTTAACTGAAATTTTTGATTGTGGAAATCCATGTTAAAAACAGGAAATCAGAATAAAGTTAATATTCATGAATTCAAAAAAAAATCTTTATATTTAGAAGTAGAAATATAAAGAAGCAGAAATTTAGAAGTAGAAATCGGCAAAAATTGCCAATTTTGTTTTTGATGTCGTCTCAGAACACTTCATTCCCCCCCACTACCACCACTTAGAGCCGTTCACTATGCTGCCTCCATATTGCAGTCGGAATAGCGACCATGCACTTGATTGGAAAAACTGAAATTAGAATCCCGTCGAATCCGTACCGTGGGATGTAAGGAACCCTTTATAAGGACTTTTCAATTGTGATTGAGTTATCTGTTCTCGATTTTTAAACCAGTGAAACAGACAAGCCGGCAGGAGAACGAACTCAATTAAACTGTACATTCGATTCATAGTCCTAATTTGCCTTGAAGTAATAATAACTCCACCCTACAAAAAGGATATACACAGCTCTTTCTCACTGGGTTTTTACCGTCGATCCCTGATTATTTCACTAGGATCACGAATGGCTCTAGAGGACAAATGTTTTCACATGTAGTTTGATTATTCTCGTAAACGAATTAGTTATAAAGGAAAAAATCTACTGGAACTTGGTCTTTTGACAGTCAGACGTAACTGAAACCTCTCTCCAACGATTATTGTTTGTATGTTTCCATTCAAAAGCGCGCGAGAGTGTGTGCAATAAATATAATTTTAATGTATGGATGGAGAAATTAAAATCCAAGGCTGTTAATATCACTCACCTCTCTACATAAATAAATCGAATTAATTCAAGGACACTCCAAATTCGAAACCCAGGCAGATCCTTGCTACTCTCTTTGGGAGAAACATTCCACTGCATGTAATTACATTCTACAAGACAACGGATATCAAATTAATTATACATTCCCCATACTGTTTAAATTTCAGACTTCCTGATCCTTCTCCTTGTTCTTGAATATTAAATTTCTCCATTTCGAGTCAATTTCCTTTAAAAAACTCTTGAGATAGATAAAAAACAACTTTTTATATTAGTATAACCATATTATTGTACGATGGCAGTAATATAGCATATAAAAATTTTCCTCTTTGCTACATATGCTTATTGCACAATGACGTATTCTTTAGCTGATACTAAAACAAAAGTTTTATTCTCCCTCTAGCGGTAATTTGTCGTCATGACAACAGACTACTAATATTTGCTTATGTAGTTAAGATAATCTCTTTTGATAAGGAAGCTTTGTATCCTAATTTATGAAAGGCCCTGCATCCTTCAGATAGTGCTGTTTCAGTTACGTAGATATTTGTCAGACTCATCATTGAAATTCTCGTAGAATCAAAGCTGGTTATGAAAAAGAAAGCAGGAATTTTTTTTTTAATCTTCTTCAAAGTTGTCCTTTGCGAATCGACTAATTCTTAGGCTCACAAAACCTCAAGGTATGAAAATTAAAAAAAAAACTGCAATCGAAAAGAGAATGCATAACAACGGTTTTGGAAGCAAATGTTTAATTTTCTTTCGAAATATTGTTTAGGACAGAATATATTTTTATATTCTGTCTCTCTCTCTCTCTCTCTCTCTCTCTCTCTCACACACACATACACATAAAAAGAAATCTGATATCTTCTTACTTTATACTTTTATTTTTTATTTTTAGGCTATGTATTAGATTGCCATAGGTTGACCATATTGAAAGATTCCCATTAATTTTTGTGCCATCTGTAGTTAGTCTTGTGATCGAGAAGGAGTACAATGATATTCATGTTATGCAATTCATGAGTTAAAACTGCTTCACTTAAAAGGAATGGATTTTACTTGGCTGCTTTAGGTATGATTAAGCATTAAGTTTCAGAAATGTGATGCCGAATAAATTTTAAGTTTCATACTAATAATCATTATTAATCTCACAAAGTTTTATTTTGTAAAAGTGGCTTAAACAAATAGGAATTCAGTTTAGCCTGATTTTCCCTTAGGGCCTACTATTAGATATTTCGAGGCGAGTCACAATTTTAGTATTTGGTTCTTTGTTTTAATTCCAGACAACTTATTCTGAAATTGAAACAAAATGCAAAGCTCATATCAGGTACATCCTAGTTTAATCCCGAGATATTGTGTGTGTGTGTGTGTGTGTGTGTGTGTGTGTGTGTGTGTGTGTGTGTGTGTGTGTGTGTGTGTGTGTGTGTGTGTGTGTGTGTGTGTGTGTGTGTGTGTGTGTGTCATAGCTTCTTCGTTTACACTTAGAGTATAATCTTTAGCGATGTCATATAATATGAGACCACAATATACAATCAGTGCCAAAGTATACATCCTCTTTATTATTGCTTATGGTGGTGTAGTGCTTTAGTTGTATTTTGCGCGAGTTAGACGCACAAGTTAGTAGAAGATAACGACTGTGTTTGGTTTGAATTCTCATTAAGGCAGCTAATACGATGAAGCGACAGTGTACTCCTATAACCTCTGGTATTATCAGTTGGATGTATTTCTGTGAGACTGTCTAACTTTGTATTAATTGAAAATTACTATAAAATACTACTCATATCCTTTGAAAATATCTGAACCTATGTTGTGTTTTTCTTCAGTCTGTACTATGAAGGTACATTGCGCGGAAATAAATCAACGGACACCATAGTGTTAGGAACAACAGCCATGGTGCTTACCTTAATAGGATGTAGAAACCTCGTTTCGCTGCGATGACTGCAGCAATCCTCGGGCATACTTTCCACAAGCATGTGGAAATGGATAGGGATAAATGAGTAATTTAGACCATTATGCCTGTACGCATGTAATGAGGTCCACAACTGTTTTGGGGTGGACGTCTCTTGACCTCACCCGATCAGGTCTCCGTGGAGGCTGGTCAAATGTGGTGACGTTCATGTTGCAGCAGTAACCTTATGTCTTACTGAAAGAGACAACGGTAAATTCCGTAGAACTGACCATAGTTAGGATTACGCATTCTGGTAAGAGACGTTTACCGTCTCTTCCTCCATCGAGCCGATCATCCTCCATACTCACACCCGTCCCTCTGTCCGGTGGAGGGTATAGCGAGACAAAGAGCGGTACGTCCCAGTGTACAAGTTCTTTGCACACTGAAGACGACGCTGCATGTTCGTTCGGGTAATGTGAGGCTTGCATATTGCTTTCTTATCATGGAAACCCATGTTTTCTGGATGTTTTTTGTGCAGATTCTTATTCCAATAGATGACCAGAACTCCGCATTTAACGTATAGGCCTACGAATGGCGGTTATTACATATTACTGCCCTTCGTAGCAACCTACGGTCAAGTTCGGTAAGTGTGCTGGGTCGCCCAATGCTGGTGGCACTTGCAGTTGACTCCGAAGCTTCCATCTCAGTATGGTATCACTGATTGTTGACATGGAATGCCCAATTTGTGAACTATTTGCGAACAGATAGGCTTGCAGATATGGTATCCTATCACAACAACTCTTTCAAACTCCGTCAGTTCCTTTCCCGCAGTCATTTCACCCGGACACAATTGCACTGACTTGGAAGCATCACATTCCTCCAATTTATACCAGCTACAAACACGTTCCATCTTACATGGCACGATGTACCTCGCACATAAGGATGTCCGTTACTTCTTTCCAAGCAGTGTATATGCATTCTGAAAGCATTTTAAAATGTAAGCATGGTAGCGTTTTGTTATTTATATTCGTAGAGTTCAGAAAGCATTGAGTTATGTTGATGTGGGATGACATAGATGTAAATTGAAATCAGACATGCATTTCTGGTTTTAGGAAAAAACCAGAAATGCATGTCTTAATAGTAAGTTAAGTATTTCTTCTTAATGGACCCAAAAGGCTAAATTTGACAATACATGCAGCTGAGCTTTTTCTGTCAGTCAGCGATTCTGTAAAAATGAAATCATTTATAGTATATCTTCCCTTATATTATGAAGTCGGATGATCGGAATTAATTTGTCAAATACCCCTTCTTTTTAGAAACTAAAGCAAAACTAATATAATGAAATTGATTTTTTTTGAAAGATACAAACAAGTGATTTGTAATAATAACTAAAGCAATCCAAACCTTTGGTGTTATCTATCAATTTATTGGTGAATATCTGTCTTGGAAATAAATGGAAATAAACACTCAAGCAATGCTTTTCTCTTTCAAGGAAATGTAATCTCACAATCACATAATTTTTGCATGAGTTATTGAACATTGCGTCGTATTTTTATTTCATCTCCCCAATACTAATATTGCTTTTATTTTTAAAATACATTTAAACTTTATTGTAAAATTTTTGAATTTCTATATAAATTGGTGGGCGATTTGAAAGTTTTCACAGACTGGATTTAGTGCACAAGCAACGGGTTAGGAACATCTGGTATACAGCATCGCTCGTGAATATCTTCGCGAAAGGATCCTTATCCAGCACCCAGTGGTTTCCATCTCTCTCTCTCTCTCTCTGAACCATTGAAAGGGTCTTGTCTAACAAGTGTTTTGTAATCTGTAGTGATGTGATTTGCCGAATGCCGCTGTTTCTTTCCTGGTTAAATCCACCAGGCAAAAATTTCTGCCTGGTTGAAAATTTGAGGATGTGGCAATTTTTGTCCTGAGACAAGATTCCAGCAACATTAGGCAGAAAAGTGACACTTGTCCTCTGTAACATTGATTTCTTCTATACAGGAATAGAAGCGTTGCTTTTGTGGTAGGAAAAATACGTAAATTACTTTGAAGATTAAGTACCAAATTCCACTTATATATACCCTTATCTATGTCAGAATAAACTTTTTCACGTGGGAGCGCTTGTTACATTATTTTTGGATGTTTTTCATAATTCATAATAATAATGATGATAATATGAATAACAACGACAACAGCAACTAACAATAAACTCCTCCCTAAACTTTCGTGGATATGATCTCTGTCCGAGCAATAGGTTTTAAGTTTTCAATTGAAAATAATTTAGGAAGTTTAAGAGGAAGCCCAGTTTTATTCTCTT
This sequence comes from Typopeltis vanoorti, assembly GCF_054136105.1. Taxonomy (NCBI): domain Eukaryota; kingdom Metazoa; phylum Arthropoda; class Arachnida; order Uropygi; family Thelyphonidae; genus Typopeltis; species Typopeltis vanoorti. The sequence goes on from NC_143553.1 coordinate 90,251,436, forward strand.
ACGAACTGCCACTTTGACTCCCAAAATCCATACAAGTCTGGTTGGGGAACATACGCAGTTGACAAGGATAATACTTCGGTTTCTGGTCTTAGCTACCTGTGCGTTACCCATCAACTATTCTAATCTTAATCCAATTTAAACCAACAGTTTTAAGTATAGAGCTAATTTTAATCTCAGTACATTAGAAAAGCTAGTGTATTTTGGAAATTCTGTATGGTTCACTTTATATGATAAAAGTAATCTTTCAGTTTTCAAATTATTTTCCCTTAACTTGTATCTACTGATTTCCTAAATAGAGATCTATAATCATATCTTCATATATAAATTTCATATCCTCTCCATATCAATTCCATGCTATAGCTTCATGTAATCGATGCTATCACAGTGACAGTTTCAAGTATTTTGTATCAGAAAAACCAGAAGTGAACAACGATAAATATTCAATCGAATTATTACGGTTTTGTGACCACATGTTTATTAAAAAATACTTTTTTTATTATTATTATTTGTCACCTCTAGGGAGGTCGAAAGACTCATCGAGGGAAGGCATCTACTCTACAACTCTGCTTCCACCACTCACAATCCACCAACTGACCGCAACTACACCAACACCACCACTTGTTTAGTTTTTAAAACTAAACAAGTACTAAAAAACAAACCCGACAAGTTTTGTTAGTCGTCAGACTAACATCTTCAGGGGTAAAGAGAACTAACAGTTTAAAGCAAAAACTATACGAAATCACGAAAAAACAAGTTCATTTGTTGGTATTATTTGTTGGTACATCAAAAAAGTTCGTTAAAAACCGAATAACAGATCTATACAACCGTGAATGCGTGTTAGTTGGAGACAATGCCATTTGTTGTCGCTTTCTGTGGTTCACTTTCACTCTGTCCGAGTGAAATGACAGAGTGAAAATAAACAGAAGGATGATTTGACACAATATTTACTGCTTACGTGTAAATTATAAGTAAGCAGTAAATATTATGTCATCCTCTCATAAATCGTGCCATTTTCTCCCAGAACATGACTGTAAGCAAGGCAGATTAGGGAGTGTTTAATTAATAATACAGAATATCTACAAGATAAAAAATGGTAGTAAGATTTAGGTCAGATAACTAGAATTAGTTTCATCATCTCAGCTGTAGGATAAAGATTCTCCTTGAGAATGACTAACATCGATAGGATATGCAATAAAGTGTAATAAGATTTTCTTCTGAACGGACAGAATATTCCTTTGTGTTAAATCGTTGTTTTCTTATTAAAATGATGAATATGGAATACAAATTCATTTTCTAATCCATTCAATTATTTAATCCTACGTCATTCGAAGCTGAGAATCGTTCTTCACACTAATGTGGGAAGTAATGATTCTTTAAAGTTCATAAAATGCAACTACTTCGATTTCTAATACTACTCACCACCCAGATTAATTATTGCAAAATAGTTAATTTAATGTTTCTTGTCGGTAGTTTAAAAACTACTTATATTACAGTTTTTAAGAAAAGTAAATATTTCTAAATGATTTTAAATGGGTTTGCGGCAAAATAAGTTCAAAGTGATATTCCTGTTTTTCTATTTTATTAGACGAGTTTCTTCTTTTTGAACTGTCCTTTCATAGTCACATCGTATACATTTTTACGACGAACCTGCGATCTACGTGTGTATATATACATATATGTGTGTGTGTGTGTGTGTGTGTGTGTAAATTGGCAGCTTTGTTTGTATCCTCCCCAAAAATTATTCGGCTCAAAGGGAACAAAATCTGAACAAAATCCAAAAGAGGTCCTTTTTTGGGTTATTTTGCAACGCATTTCTCAGGTTTCATACTTGTCTTCCAGCAGATGTTTTAAACAGGAGGTGTTTTGGTTGCAGATCCATTGCTTCTAAACGTCTTTAGCTCCTGCTTGTTGCATAATTAAGCTGTGCGTGGTAATTTTTATTTTAGTGGTCAGCTTAAAAATAATGTGTTTAAAAGTTAAATTTTTTTGCTCTTTCTTTTGAAATTTTATTGGACTAATGAAAAAATACATTTCTTTTATAATTTATTTGTTATACTTAAAATTTATAAATATTGTTTAATCGCTATTTTTGAATTTGGCAGAAGGCTCTCATAATCAAGAAGTGCAAACATTCTCCCTGTTAAATAACTAATACTTTACACAAACGTGCATGTTTCAGTATATTATAAATAATATACTGAAACGGTTATTCAAAATAATAACCGTTGAAGAAAAGGGTCGAGGAATGCATCGCTCGATGTTATGACATTAACTTGGATTAGCAATTATTGATATTATTGAAATCTGGTAAGATGAAATCCCGTCTTTTCGCAATTATCACATTGAACAAGTACATTTGTAGGGTTCACATCTCACAAGGGATTAACATTCCAAGTTTATCTCTGCCTCGTGTCATACAAAAAACACTGTAAGTACATTTCTGCAGGATTTAACTGGTACAGCCACTTCAAAAGATGACAGACTACAAAATCAACATGCTCACATTTGTGCTTGATCTCCCGCTTCCGTACTTTTACCGCTTGGATGAACGTAATGCATTGTAGCTTGCTCACTGCATATTCATAAGATCACATTTCATACTTTGGATAAAGTGAACTTCCACAGTCCATTGTTTCAATCTAAATGCTCTGATCATCGATTGAGCCCAGTTCAAATCCAGGTGATGACGCGAAGATATTTACGGAGATTTTTACAACTCTCATGCAAAAAAGTGGAAGACTTTTTCTCCTGGAAATACTGGCTTATTCCAAAACAGAAATCCATCCAAATAATAGAGACGTTAGAAACTTAATGCACTCATCTTAAGTCCCTAGATTGCGGTGTACTCCTAAAGAGAAAATATAGTTTGCATTTGGGGAATAGAAAACCACTGATATTGAGATAGTACTTGATTAGCATAAAATGTATGTACCACCGGCAACAACTGTTTCTTTCTCATATTACCAAGTAGCATCTCAACATTTGGAACATTACATAATTTCTTCTTCTTCTTAAGTATTCTGCAATTGAGCAGGTTCTTCTCTTGGTAGCAAAACTTTCCTTCCGCTCTCTTCTGTTCTGAGCCTTCTCTTTCAAGGTTGTTTATCTGTCCCCATTCAGCACGTCATCTAGCATTGTTTTCCTTACTCTTCCTCTCTTTTTCCGTCTATTTTTCCTTCGATGGCATCTGTGATGATTCCATTTCCTCTCAGAATATGCCCGATCTAGTGTCCATTTCTTCTTTTTATCCTCTTTAATTGACTTATTTCTTCTTCTACTACTCTTTTTAAGCCCTCTTCATTAGTTATTTTATCTGCCCATTTGCTTTTTTTCCCATCCTTCTCCAAATCCACATCTCAGAGTTTTCCAAAATCTTAATTTCTTCTTTCTTCAATGTCCAAGTTTGCTGCATAGAGAGCAACACTCCACACATAACATTTTATTAGTCTTTTCTTTAAGTTTCTGTCCATTTTACTTCTGAATAAATCCCCTTTTCTATTAAAGCAATCTGTTACCATCGCTATTCTTGCCTGTATGTCACTTTTTCATCTTCCATCTGCTAATCACATTTTCTAGATATTTAAATGCCTTTTTCGGTTTTTGATTGTTGATTCGGTTTTTCCCCATTTATTCTGATATCCATATTTGCCTCTTTCCTTGCTATTTTCATCACCTTTGTTTTTATTATGTTAATTTCCATTCCATAATTGATAGGATTCCGGTAATCTGTTCAACAGATGTTGTAATCCTGTTTCAGTGTTTGATAATAATGCCTTGTCATTTCCTTATCGTATTGCAAATATCTGTCTACGTCCAATCTTTATTCCTTCTTCGGAATTGTCCAGTGCTTCTTTTAACATTGTTTTGGAATACATGTTAGACAACATTGATGACAGAGAACAGCCTTGTCTTACTCTTCGTCCAATGATACCTGGTTCTGTTGTACCATATATGTCTCTCACCATGGTATCTGTCTTGTTTTAAATATTTTATTTATTAATTTTAATAGGATAGGACCTAGGCTGGTTGCATGTTGCTTGATATCCTTAGGTCTTATACCATCAATTCCTTGGCCTTTGTTTGGTTAGATTTGATGTAATACAGAGAGAAGTTCTGCTTCTTTTATGGTTGGGAACCATAATGTCTGTTTTGATTGTGGTCCAAGTGGGAGATCACGTTTTGTGATTGGGGGAATATTTCTGTGCAGTTCTTGGATGGAGTCTGCAAAGTATTGGTTAAAGTAATTTGCTAGTGGTTGGATAGGTTTTTGGTCTTTCATGAAGCTGTGTTTTATGATTTCGGAAGAGGTGGTGGTGGTGGTGTTGGGAGCACAATCTAACATTTCGTTGATCAGATGCGGGGTTTGTTTCATGTTGTTTGTGCAGAGGTTAATTTGTTTCAGTAGTAGCTTCTTTTTTCATTTCTTATTTGTGTTGTAAGGCGATTCCTTGTTATCTTATATTCAGTTTTTAAAGCTGTGTTATTTGGATATCCCTTTAATTCTTTCCATAAAGCGTCCTTTCTGTGTATTTATAGGATTACGTTTTGTGTTATCCATGGATTTTGGGTTGTTTATGAACGAATTCTGACTTTAAGTTGCAGCTTTCATATATATTTCCTCTAGTGTGAGTTTAATGTTGTTGTATAAGATATTTGCTGAATCTGATGCCATGTGGGAACATATGGCATCAGATTAATAATAATATGTCTTGTCTTGATGTCTTGTCTTGATGCGTCGCTGAACTGGAAGCCTGAACGAATATATTGTCTTTCATTGCGTTTGTATGGTATTTTGGGTGCGTGTTTTTTGTTCATAGTATGACCTTAAAGCTCTTTTCAGGCTATTGTAGTTTGTAAGATTTCTGTATTCAAAAGGTAATTGGTTTATCATGTGTTGGATGTAGAAGTTTCGCGTGGCCTTTCCGTAGTGATTATTGTATTTATATGTGATATAATTAGTTTTCTGAGGTCTTGTTATACGGTATGTATTTCTGACTGTCCTGTAGTTGGCATCGAAATAATGTTTTAGCAAAGCTGCATAGTGACATAAATGTTTTGTTGTCAGTATTTTGTGTTCTGACATTGCAGTGTATATGAAGTCGTTATTGCCTCTTTGTTCCCAAAAGATCAGTTTATCGTTTTGTGCTGTAACGACATTAATCTATTTAGTTTGTAGGGTGCACAGAAAGCATACGTTGTTACAGCGTATCTTAGTATATTGGTGCATAGTGCTTTGCATATTAGTGTTTTTAGGCGTGTGGGAACTATGTCTTTTAACCTGTAGAGTTTGCCACTTATTGTTCGGAGTTTGTTGTGTAGCTGGTTTATGTGGCTATTCCAGTTCATTTCTGCATCGAAATAACTTCCAAGGTATCGTATTGTTTAAACCTGAGTGGTTGTATTGGTTTTGCTGTTCTGTGTGTTTTGTATGTTGGAAAGTGGATGTTGGATGGTTATATATTTGTTATCAACTGGGCGAGTCAGTGGATTTCTGAATATCATTAATTTTGTCTTTTCTGAGTTTAGGTGCATGGAGTTTTTCGTGAGCCAGTCTATGATCAGATTTATATCATGTTGCATATTTGTTTGGGCTATGCTTGCGTTATTATGGATGGATATTATTGCTGTATCGTCTGCGTATTGGAATATCTTACCTTTGAGTGGTAACTGATTAATATCGTGCGTGTAAATGTTGAATAGAGTTGGGGAGAGTACAGCTCCCTGTGGCACTCCACAGGTTACTGGTAGCTCTCTGCTTCGGTTTGCCCCAATACGTGTAATATGCTTTCTATTTTGGAGGTAGTTTGTAAACCACCTGTGAAGAGGCCCGTCTATTCCAACATGCCTCAGCTTTTCTAACAAGGTTTGGTGTGTAAGTGTATCGAATGATTTAGTTAGATCTATAAAGACTACCATGGCAATTTTATTTTTGTCTAAGGCAGTATTAATTACGTCTGTAAAGTCTTCCAAGAGAGATGTTGTTCCCTTATTTTTCTGAAAACCATATTGTGTTTTGGGGATAATATGAAAGGTCTCTGTGTATGCCGTGAGTTTACTAGGCCTTTGTTTGGCTTGATTTGATGTATTGCAGAGAAAAGTTCTGCTTCTTTTATGATTGGGAACCATAATGTCTGTTTTGATTGTGGTCCAAGTGGAGGGTCACGTTTTGTGATTGGTGGAATATTTCTGTCCATTTCTTGGATGGAGTCTGCAAAGTAGTGGTTAAATTCATTTGCTAGTTGTTGGATAGGTTTTGCGTCTTTCATGAAGCTGTGTTTTATGGTTTCGGAGGCGGTGGTGTTTGCGAACACAATCTAGCATCCCATTGATCAGATGCCAGGTTTGTCTCATGTTGTTTTGTGCAGAGGTTAGTTTGTCTCTGTAGTAGTTTCTTTTTTCATTTCTTATTTGTGTTGTAAAGCGATTCCTTGTTATCTTATATTCAGTTTTTAAAGCTGTGTTATTTGAATATCGCTTTACTTCTTTCCATGAAGCGTCCTTTCTGTGTATTTTTAGGATTAAGTTTTGTGTTATCCAACAATTGTGTGTTGTTTTTGAACGAATTCTAAATTCTTTGCGGTTTTCTTATATATTTCTTCCAGCGTGAGTTTAATGTTTTTGTGTAAGATATCTGCTGAATCTGATGCTAGGTGTTCCCAGTCTGTTTTTCTTATTTCGTGGTTGACTATTTCTTCGTCTATTATTGTTTTCCGTCACTTTTCTTCTGTGGGACATTGCTTGATATTAATGATGATAATAATAATGGCCAGAGTGATCGGTATGACATGTCTGGTATTTAAAGATGTTTAATTCTTATAACTGGAAGGCACAATACGGTAAGTCAATACAATAATGATAATGATTGTCTTTATAAAATACAGTGGTTTCGTGTTTTGTTATACTAATTGGCTAAATTTCTGTCGATTATTTTTCTGTGTAAAGTAAATTCGTCGTTCTCACTTTTGACATTTAGTTCTATATTTAGTCATCCATCCTATTAAAAACTGAAGAAACTATTTATTGTTTGTGGATTATTTGTGCAACTGTATATATATATATATATATATATATATATATATATATATATATATATATATATATATATATATATATATATATATATATATATATATATATATAGTTATAACAAAGAATTCACAGTAATCTTCCAAATGGAATTCTTCAGCTCTGAGTACATTATGGGCAGTGTGTAAACCACACTCGTTACTATGTTTTGATTAATTTAGCACATTTAACCGCTATCTTTATCGTGTCAGTTGATTTGGTCTCTTGTGTTACTTCTCTAATCATACGAACATTAATATTAGTTCCATTCGGATAAAAAAAAGTCTGTTGCTCTATTTTGTGGGATGAACTGAGTTGTCGTGAGTTTTACCTGTATTTATTATAAGCCTTCTTTTCTTCTTTCTTCGTAAGCCTATTTTGGCTTGGTTATCATATATTTTAACTTTCTGTATTAACTATCTAATAACGGAAAATATACTCCTTTTTTCTAATATACTTGACGTATTCCATAACAGTTTTCAGTGGTTAAAATATTATATTTTAAAATAACTAACATATGTAATAAATTATTACAACTGTCTCAGAAATCAGAAGAGAATGCTGTCTTTCTGCAGCACAGTTTTTCTTTTAACTAGTTAATTTATGTATATCCTAATTTTTAAAAGACTTTCATTTTCTTAGCTTTCTTTCATTGTGTTTATGTGTATGTGTGTGTGTTTTACAGTAATTCCGGCCTGAGAAGCTTTTGTAGTTCTGTCGGTAGCGGCAGTGTCCTTTGGTTGAAAAGATTTCACCCTACATTACAAAAGTAACAGAACTTTTATAAATGAATGCTTTTCAGCTAAAGGTAAGTTAGCCGTCTTATGTGGCAGGTTGCAGGAGTTTTTCTCTTCGGGAAACAGTCAAACTGGAATAGAAAACAGACATCTACAGACATACACATTGTCTGCGACTAAATGACCAGCAAGTGTACATATTAGAATGTGTGCCAAAAGTTAACTAATATATCAGTCCAGCAAGAATTGAGAAAACACGAAAGTGGAAGAAGAAGGAGAAGACGAACAGTAACTTATGCTTGCAGATTCAAAACCTCTGTAAATTTTTTCACAGAATTTTTAACAAATATTTTTATCTCACATAAGAAGAGTAATTTTCACACGTAATTTGATCAGTGCTATTCTGTTTGTTTTAGAATTACGGCCTAAGCAACTCAGCTGATGAGGCTATTGTATTATGTATGATAACTGAGTGGTTTCTACGGGCCGATTTGTTTCTTTCATGGGATGAAAACCTCTGCTTTCTCGAAGGAAGAACTCTTGTCAGTTCTGTTTGAGATCGGCTAACTCGTTCTCAGTTGAAGATCCCTTATAAAGATTCTTGCGCTCTAGACGGGATTCCAACCAAGATCTTTCCTAGATGTAGGTTCCGAAAACGTTCGAAGTGAAATTTTGTTCAACACACAAAATACCTCTATTATTTTCTCTTTGACATTAAACTAGACTTGATGAAGCAGGTCATAAAAGACGTGGACAATGAAGCCTTTTTCAAAATCCTATCCGCTCTAATTTTTCCCACAGTTAATTTGAACTAAAAAATCCTCCTTTAAAATTTCCTTCTCAAAGAGAAGGGAAATTTAGAGCATGGATATATATATACACTGTGACAAAAATTAAAGTGGATAGGATTTTAAAAAAGATTTCAATGCGTTATATGTGAGTGGGATAAAATTTAAGGTGACCAGTAGTGTCCCAAGAATCAGTCCTTGATCCATTGTTATGCAATCTTTACATTAATGATATTTGGAACTGACAGAAGACGTATAATCTCTTGTCAGTTCCTAGTCTCAAGTCCTTTGAGTAGTCGTATTGCTGTTATCAATAGAGGGTTTGAAACTTTGGAGTATTTTTTCAAACGGCTAGTAAAAAAAGAACTTCATAAAAGAGATAAAATTATTAATTTCTCTAATCCGATATTTAAAAACAAAATTAACTGCATGTCAAAGGAATCTAGCTTGTTACTTTTACTTAAGAACAGCCACTGATCATAACATTTCTTGAAAGGAAAAAAGCATGCTAAATTCTCGATAAATTGGTCAAGTGCGCCTCACATATTGTAAATCTCTGGCATCAGTAAGCTGATAGTAGTTACAGAGATTCTGGTAGGTGATGTCAAAGACCACAGAAAGTTCCTCGGCAAAATGAGAAAGATGAGCGCCACTGGCGATTCAAAATCCGCTTAGAGTGCCGTTGTGTATAAAGGATTATATTGTAGATTATATTGTAGTGGAAATGTGCGTTATATTCAGTGTATCATGTTTCAGATGTATCAAAATGTGAAAGTTTAGGACTGGTAGGTTTGCTGCCTCATACGAAGTAAAGATTTCCTATGGCATGAAGGTCACAGGAAGAATTTTTAATGATAAGCTAACATTAGTTTCTATGTTAATTTTGAATAGATATTAATAAAAATAAAACAGTAAAATTAACAGATTATGAAACGGGTGTACTTAACTGCATAGAGAATGCGTAGATTGTATTTAAATCCATGATATTAATTGTGCAAATTTCCATCGCCTAGCCGATTTCCAAAGTTAACCTTCCATATTCTAGAGTTGCATTTATTGCTAGGGTCCCTATGAAACGAAAGCGAGGAAGAACTGCCATAATTTTCTGTCTATCATATAATTCTTCTCCTTCAGTCAAGTGATCGGACAGGCCGTATCAATCAGAATACGATTTTACTAGAAAATACTTGCACATATTTCTCATGTTCTAATTCGAGTACAATTACAGTGAAATATGTCACATCAGAATAACTGATACGAAACTGAAATCCCTATATGGAGAATTTCAAGTATTTTTGTGTTCAAAGAGAGGTGAGTGTGGTTATTTAGCACCCATTTTATTTGGTCACCAACATATTTCAATATTTTATGTGCACCAAAGAATTTAAAGCAATGAGCAACGTTCAGTTGTTAAGAATTCAGTGGATTATTTACAACTTTTGTGGGCCAATATTCCCTGCCAACGGTGTCTGAGAGTGGTTAATTCAGCTTCAGCTGATAGGCCTAAGTTCGTTTGTTTGTCTTCTATAAAAGGACATGTATTTCTCTTTCGGAGGAGAAATCCCTAAAACATTTTCATAAAACATACTAAAGTTCTTTGATATCTCAACATCTGTGAAGGATTTATGGGAATGAAGCACTTCGCATGTTTTGAAACTGTATGTTGCAATGTAAAGGATCACAATTAATTCCTTAATTAATGTCAGTAATCTTTGTAATATAGAATAATTTATTGGATTTATAGCTATCCTGAATGTTAAAATAAACAATAGAGAAATTTTCAAGGCTATCTAAAACTCGCTCTTCTTACGGTGTTGGTATACGTTATAGAACCAACTTTCATTCCACGCAGAACTTTTCTTCTCAATTCCACTTTTATGCTCCTGTAAAGATGTCTTCCTCGCCATACAAGAAAGGCTTTCATGAATGCATCAATTTTGCTTCAAATTAAATTGCAAGCACTACGTGTCTAATTCCCCATTAATGCACTTCTCTATATAACACAGAGAGAGAGAGAGAGAGAGAGAGAGAGAGATCAGAGATTTCGTCTCTGTTTCTATATATAATGATAAATAATTCATTTCTGCATATAATTAATCAAACTGTGAAATATAATCCTTCAGACCTATCCTCTTCTTCTTCACGTAGAAAGAGGAGAGGTCTTAAGACTTTCTTCTTCAGAATATTTTTATTATATCAAAATTGAATGTTTTTCACTCTTTCTCGGTTAATCGGCCCTCAGATTGTTTATCGAGACTTCGCTACTCTAGTGTTTGCATTGTAACCGTTTTCAATCAGATGTACTTTTCTCGTGGGGTATTCTTTTTTGCTTGGCGACTATAGAAAAACTACAGACTGGAATAGCCAGAGGGACTAACATTAAGTATTTTCTATATTCAAAACTATTCTAATGCAGTTTTCAGCTGTATATTTAAAATAGAAATCGTGTTATAATTAGCTTGGTAAATACTGTCCATAGATATTTTCAAAAGATGTGTAGGTAGGCATGTGTGCCTAGTTTTTCTTCATTTTTCTTTTTATTGACATTTCGCTTTTTTCTTTTTTTTCCCGATATCTCTGTGGAATACATTAAAATGAGTATGACGATAAAATAAAGTCGATTCATTTGGTAACAAACCGTTTTCAATGTAAGTGATTCTAGAAAATGGTGGAAATGTTCGATGCTTCATTTAACCGTTTTTTTTTTTTTTTTGAATTTAGTAGCATTTGAAAAGTTGTAAAGAATTTTTTACCCAAAATTTTTATGTAAATACCACGCTTCACGCTTTATATTTCTTCATAGATTTGTGGAAAGAATGCAAAAAATATGCAAACGTCTCTGGTGACAAAAGAAAAACTGCCCTATCGTTACCAATACTTCATGTTCGAAAATGCGATAATTGGGAATTCTCAGAATGTGATGCAGTTAGTAATAAAAAGTTACAAGAAATACTCCGAGATGGCGCTTCTAGCTTTATAAAGTTCCTTGTAAGGAAATAAAAATGCCTAGAGATTTCAGACAGCTGTGTCTGCTCAATATCTAGACACATTTCACGCTGAAAATCAAAAATCAGCTCAGATTTTACATGAACTAGAATTCTTGTTCAACTTCGGTAATCTTGTAAGAATTTTATCAGATCCTTGACGTTGTTCGGGATATGTCAGTCCGCGTGGGATCTCTTCTCCCCACCCCCGAGACGCCTTAGTCTTAAAACAATGTCCCTCGAAAAACTCACTTGGCTCTCCCGAGTCAGTAAACAGTAGCCACAATGTGATAAGGGAGTTGCCGACGAAATCCAACAGCCAACACGTGATCAGCGTCACACACAATTTCCTGCAGAGCCGTCGAGGCCCTGAAAGATGGATGGAAATTTAAGCGATTTGCAAATATCCCCAGGCGTTGTGTGGCCAGTGTAAAAAACTTTGACAAGAGCTATGATTAATGAGTGTGCAGCTTCCATAGCGATGACGAAGGGGCGAAAACCTCGGTGGCACAAACGCACACAGACAGACAGACAGACACACATACATATACGGGTTTCAGGAGTCATATGGCGGCTAGATTAGCAGTAGAGTGGAGGAGGCGAGAAGAGGAAAAGCTTTACGAACACGATTCGATCACGTGGTACTGGCTGAAGAGGCAAAGCGTTAGGTACGCCAATAAGGAAGTGGAAGGGAAAGGAATGGCAGCTGAGTATATTTAATCTCCCTTAGAGGACGATGGTGTGATTGGGGTCTTGTTTTTACAACTCTCTTCTTAAGATTGCCCGAGGATAAACATTTTGTTTCTCGATAATCTTTTCTTTTAAGATAAACTTTAGGAATCCAGAACACACGTACAAACCATCGATGTTTGCCTTGAAACTTTTGTTCGAATGTAATAAAAAAAAATTAACCTTTGAAATTCTCGTCTCCCCTGTACACACTATAGTGAGCTGTAATGAAAAGGGAGGGTGGAAAGGGGAAATGAATGATGAAATGGAGAAAGAATAACATAAAAAGTCTTGGAAAAAGAAAGAAACAATTAATGATACTTGAGACTGAAGTAGTAATAAGAAAGAGAATGAACGATAAAAACGAGGCGAGAAAGGAAACAAAAGAAATACGACTACAGATGCAAACATTGAACATTTCAAGAAGAAAGAAAGTTATGTTAAGGTATTGAGCGAATGATGACAATGGGAAGAGTTTTGATAAAATAAAATACACGCATTGGTTTATCAAATGCTTGTGCTATCAAATAGCATTTTGCGCTTTCTTTACTATTAAAGAACAACACATCACAGGCACTTAAAATAAAATATGAGCAATACCGAAATAATGTTCAAATGCAAACTTTTCCGACACTAATTCACAATTGCAATGTAATAAATGTAAGTTATTCATTACACTTCATTTTATTTAAAACTGAATAAAATGAAGAAATACAAAATAAATGCACGTTGCTGTTCTACATATATAACATCATGCTACTATTACGTATAAAAAGTCACATTACATTTATTAATTAACAAAATTATATGCTTGTGGATAAAGTTGTCAATAGTATTTTACAAAGTACATAATTCTGCTAATTAACGTTACATTTTCGAGGTGAATAAAACCGTTAATTACGATAACTATAAAATTGTTGTCTTGCGCAATGTAATAAATGTAAGTTATCCATTACACTCAATTTTATTTAAAACCGAATAAAATGAAGAAATACAAAATAAATGCACGTTGCTGTTCTACATATATAACATCATGCTACTATTACGTATAAAAAGTCACATTACATTTATTAATTAACAAAATTATATGCTTATGGATAAAGTTGTCAATAGTATTTTACAAAGTACATAATTCTGCTAATTAACGTTAAATTTTCGAGGTGAATAAAACCGTTAATTACGATAACTATAAAATTGTTGTCTTGCGCAGGTAATTTGCTAAGTAAACTTAATCTTGACTCGAATAGGTTACTTTAGATAAACATTGAATTTTTGAAGTGATCTTTATTATAATGTCGTAGATTTATGTCCTACAAATGACAAAAATCTTGTAAACCAGTATTTTGATTGCTTTTCCTTTTTTAAGAACGACAGTTTATTTAACTACCTTTTTTGCGGTGAACATGATTTGTTATTATTATTATTGATAAAAAGAGTCACACACAATTTCATCGCAGAACTGTATAAATAGAAATGTTTACAGAAATATTCATTATCTTTCCAAGTGATTAGTACTGATATTTACCGTGGTTGAGACACTGATGAAAAAGAGTGGACACGAGACACTGTGAGTAAAACATCATTGCCTGTTGTTTGAAAGACGATTTGTTTTTTTCTTTTGAACGACCATGTTTCCAATTACTGTAATTTTAAAACAAACATGGGGACTACAAATAATAAATTTAAAGGAATAAATCAGTTCGAAAACACCCTGTGTGAGAAATAACCGATTGTTTTCTTCATTTTAAATAGACGCTAATATTCGTCTGGAGAATAACTCTTGCCTTTACTACCTGCTTTTTTACATCTTGCCTTTTTTGTGTATTCAAAACGATGAATAAACTTATTTTGAATAATATTTTTACATTTATAAGAGGCCATATGGTGCTGAACAGGAATTCTGAAGTATTCAAGTCTTCGGATATTTTGCGCCCGCAAGCATTATTGAATGTGAGGTCTTGCAAACACCAGCAATTCTTATATTTTTAAAGCTCGGTTGTTCTGACGAAAGTATATATGTGCACCCAATAAAGACAAATGGGAAGAAACATCCAACCGCTAGCCAGTTATATTTCTAATTTTATTCGCCATCTCTTTGAAAAGGCAGAGTATGAGAAGACCGAGTGTCAGCACTAGTTGAATTATGTCAAAAGTGATGAAAGAGAGTGAGTTATACTTGGCTCTTTCTTTACTTATTGGAGTGTATAGTCGTGTGTAGGGAATTTTATGTTCTTTTTATTGTGTCTACTCCCATATATGGGCCAAATCTGGCGCAACTTTGAAACAAATAAAAAAGGGGATTATTTTCTATCGTAACTTTTATATATCGGAAGTTTGAAATCTTAGATGAAAACATCTCCACGGGTACCGCCCCCCCCTTCATTCCCCAAAGCACTTACAGTATGAAGAAAAATTTAAATGATTTAAAATTACTAGGAGTTTTCGTGGAACAACAACTGTTGTTCCACGAAAAAATACACTAACTTAACGTGTTGCGACACGTTAAGTTAGTGGATGTGTAGCCAAGGACTGTCCAAGTGAGTAATATTTTATACTGATATGTAATGAATACTAATATACAGAAAAACACTGTTGATAGAACAATCATTATTTTCATGAATCATAATATTATCATCAGACGATATTGTTAAATGTAAAATATACCTAGGGTTTACTATATATATTTATATACTCGTATATACTTTGTTTTTTGTGGGTGTGTTAACTAAAATTTTCATTTTTAACGTTGGTTGTATTAATGTCAATCGTGCTTTCCAATATACAATCCAAGTGAAAGTTTGCCCATTACCATAACGGACCTTATGATCTGTTTCCGTCTCATTTTTAAACTAATAGCCTATCTTGTTAATTTATATTTTATTAATCGTTTAGGATATCGGTTGTTGGTCATTCGGCTTATATATTCTATTCAATTTTGTTTATATTTGTTTAATTTTTCTTCTATTGATTTTATTTTTAGTTATTTTTAAATATCTTCGTTTGTTGTTTCTGATAATGTATATTCTGCGGTTCTTCTCATGAATCTCATTTCACTTGTTTTCTATATTTTAAGCATGGTTCTCTTTTCTGTTAAACATTGATCTGTTAATCTGTCGGTTTGCACATTGATTTCATAACTAATAGATTAATGATTACATAAAGAAACCTGTGGAGAATTGATCACTAAATAAACACACGTAAAATCACAGTAATAGGTTTTTTTTAATTCGTAAATATTTCGACCTGTCTTATGACATCGTCAGTACAGTTGAGAACAATACTAGGAATAACATATATATAGGGCACATGAATACAAATGCGTGCAGCAGTGCTTTCTAGCGTAAAAAAATACATTAGATTATTTAGATTAAATTAAAATTGAATTATTTTACACAATTTTGTGTGACAATTTCTCATACTTTAGGAATGGCAAGAACATCGTTGCGGTTTAAATTTGGTCTGTGAAGTAGGGCTTCAGCACTTTCTTTATATAAACGTTCATATTTATATAAAGATCTGTGTAGAAGTTTGATCTTATCCCAGTGGATCCTATGGTTTGGGTTTTCAACTCCGTGTTGGGAGATGTCGGATTTCTGCGGCTTGATGAGACGGATGTGATCTTGATGTTCAGATTAATGCTTAACGTGTCTCTTATATTCATTTAGTTTGTTTTAATTAATGCTTTTCAATTTTGTAATTCTTTAAGAATTAAGAGTTAATTCGTTTTCTCATTTATCAGATTCTAAATAACATATGTAATATACCTATATTCTAACATATATATATATATATTCTAACATATGCTAACATATTTGTTTCATATTAAAACTATCAATAGTAGTCTATCTCAATATGAATTTAAATTATACACAAATATTAAATAAAATTTTAATGTATTTGTTAAAAGGATATTGAAGATATTGAATTATAACAACTGATGTGGTTTGTTTTCTTTTGCTTTCTTATATCTTTTATCGATTGACAAAAATTGACAAGTAAACAAAAATAAATCCCATGCCTCTGCACACAAAACTGTTATGCTACAAGCCGAACACCTCAATTTCTTGTTCAGTCATAGTCAAATACGGAGATGTACAAAATTTGGTGACGATTTTTTAGTAGGATTAACATTTTTCGAAATATGGATCTCTCAAAACATAGAATCGGGGGTGGAAGGGTTTACCTATTTTAAAATTTTGTGTGTTTGAAAATAGCCTACCAATATTGCGTAGATTCAATGTAGAATATTTGGAGCTAAGAGTTAGCTCTGTTAAATGCTGATGCATAATGCGATGGGAGAGAGAGACCTCCAGAAGTCCAAATATTTCGTCTAAATATAGCCTACAATCTTTCCCTTGTGAAACGGGAAGTCGAGCAAAATTTGCTAATCGTAAGGCCAAGGATACAAAATCTACGCAGGTGACAAACACATCTACCAGATGAATTTTACAACCACCACTCTCCAAGCAAAGAATAATCTTGTACGCTTGTATGCACACCCTCACTACACACTCTTTTACAACTTCCAGTGGTCCTCCACTCCCTATTCATCATGTATTGAAAAATTTCTTTTTTGTGTCAATCTTATAGAATTCCTTTAGTAACTTTAAAGTTTCTATCATGTTCCCTCTCCTCCGCCTATACTAAACTCTGCAACAGCAAACCCTCAATCTATGGGGAGCATACCTTAGATCTATCACCAGCGCGGTCACTCATTTCTAAATCGTCTCCACCACCCTCCTGATCCTCAAGAAACCCAGGTGATCCAAATCTGTTCACATATCAACTGGAATAACTTTATCAGTGAGTTATTAAACAGATAATTCTCAGTACTAGTTGTTTAATAACCTACACTGGTTTCATTAAATTAAGGAACGAAGCGAAAAATCGCAGTAACTTAAAAACTATGAATTTTTAGTTTAATTCGGTGAAAAGCGATATAATATAATATGCTATGTGAAAAAAACATCCAAAACCATCGTAAATAAATAATAATCGTCTATATATATATAATTCGGTGAAAAGCAATATAATATGCTATGTGAAAAAAACATCCAAAAACATCGTAAATAAATAATAATCGTCTATATATACTGTATATATGTATATATATATATATATTAGCACGGACTGTAGCTTCAGTTCAAACCTAATTCCAGTTCATAGTCTGTTATTGTAGTGGTACAATGTTTCTTTACGGTATTGTTTATGATTGCTTTTAATGTTCTCATGTCTGAAGAAGTCGGCATTCCGACGAAACATGTTGTGTGTTTAATTTGTTTTTTTCTAATATCCGAATTCAGTCAGTAAATAATATCAACATATATACATATATTCTTATATGTTATTTCTTGTGATCCTTTGCCATCAGTTGCTTTAATATAATTTTTGTTCTAGGTGTTAGGTGTTTATCAGAACTTTTCAGACCCCTCGTGTATGTGTGTATATATATAGTTCTAGGTGTTAGGTGTTTATCAGAACTTTTCAGACCCCTCGTGTATGTATGTATGTATATATATATATATATATCCGAAAGTTATGTTTTTTGGGATGAAAAATCGGATTTTCTAAGCGAAATCACCTTGCAACACCCATATACATATGTATCATATTCGGTTTCCTGAAAAGCTGTCCCTGAAACGAATTTGTAATAAGTATGTGTGGTGAAAATAGTAAACAGATATGTTCCCATTTAATTTTAAACTTGCATGTAACTCCATGCATATGCACGGAAGAAAATTCGGTAGAAACAAAATATTATTCTCTGCATGTAGCAAGAAGCTGTCTTTTCTTTGCGCCAGAAGATGAATTAGAGCTTATGATAAAGGCACTAATACTTGACAACCCCGTACCCCTGGCTGTGGAGAAAAGTAATTTGTCTTTTCTGTAAACTGAAGATCGTGAGATCACATCGAGAGGCGACTTCGAAGGAGAGCATGAGAAAAGTTCTGAATTAATTTAACAAGATAGCACTGAAAATTACTCTAGAAATGGCATCTTAAGGGGATAGGAGTTGGGTTTGGTAGGTTAAATTACAGCCGAAGTGAATAAGACCTTGAAGCAAGCGTTGTAACTGTTAATTGCTGTTGTGTGTGTGTGTGTGTGTTAGGTTATCCGAAAGGTATGTTTTTTGGAATGAAAAATCGGATTTTCTAAGAGAAAATCACCTTGCAACATCCGTACGAGACATGCCTTGTAAAGTTTCCTCGTGTCTTATACAATAAGTTAGGTCTTTCCAGGCAAATGTCAAGACACATTTCACGCCTTAGCGTAAGGGATAGGGAAGGAAAAATAGACTCTGATGGCCTCCTGGTGACATATATTGGACAGAAAATTAGAAACTCCAGTATAGTGACAGTGCTGTCACTCAAGTACATTCCGAATGATATATATATATATATATATATATATATATATATATGTATGTGTGTGTGTGTGTGTGTGTGTGTGTTAAAGATGCCAAGCAATTTTATAAACTTGGTTTTAATCCTTTTTCCCAAGTAAGCAAACAGACAGTAAGTCAAGTTTGTGCCTGAAGTATTTTGAGGTCGGAGGCAAATCGTTATGGTCAAGGTGGACTAAGTCGGATCACTTTTCCTTCGTATCTCCCATAATGCAAAGCACACCTCCTTGCGGACATGTATAATGCTATGCATTAAGGGAAGAGCCACTACCCAGACCGGTTTTTTTCGACCTTTATTGAGGTCTCGTCAGTGGGAGCCAGACCCTGAGTGGCAACTTGTATAGGTAAAATTTATTAGTTCTGCATTACTTCAACCTTGGCATCTTAGGGTATGGCTCCCACTGACGAGACCTCAATAAAGGTCGAAACCGGTCTAGGTAGTGGCCCTTCCCTTAATGCATAGCATCATACATTTCCCAAGGAAATGTGCATTGCATTATGGGAGATATTATTAAGGAAAAGTGATCAGAACTTACTCCACCTTTACCACGAGTTGCCTCAGACCTGAAAATACTTCAGGCGCGAACTTGACTTACCTGTCTGTTTGCTTACTTGGGAAAAAGGAATATATATAACGAAATTTATAAAATTGCTTGGTATCTTTAACGTATAGTATACCCAAGGTAAAAACCTTTCTACTGCAATGAAATCAAGGTCTCAATTTACCAAAACTGCAGTACTATTGTTCCAACGGAAGTCGTAATTTAACTATTAGTTGCTATAGTAGAAAACTACTTTTTTGGTGTCTTTCATAAATGCACTATAAAGTTGAGATCTCGATACTTGCAGAGGATTAGAATTTCGGAAGCTCCTACAGTGATCTGAAGTTCTCTGACTAAAATCATCTTGAAAGATGTTCCTTTTATTCATAAGAAACACTCATTGTTAAAGTTAGCCACTCTCATACTTACGCGAGATCAGCTAACTTGGCTTCTTAATTACAAAATACTTTACCTGGAGAACATTGGTTTGATTTAGTTTATTTGAATTTACGGCCAAAGCAACTCGGGCTATGAGACGAGCGTCATTATGTCTGTTAACTGCGTTTGTCCTAATGATGGATTTGTGGGATCATACATTTCCCAAGGAAATGTGCATTGCATTATGGGAGATATTATTAAGGAAAAGTGATCAGAACTTACTCCACCTTTACCACGAGTTGCCTCAGACCTGAAAATACTTCAGGCGCGAACTTGACTTACCTGTCTGTTTGCTTACTTGGGAAAAAGGAATATATATAACGAAATTTATAAAATTGCTTGGTATCTTTAACGTATAGTATACCCAAGGTAAAAACCTTTCTACTGCAATGAAATCAAGGTCTCAATTTACCAAAACTGCAGTACTATTGTTCCAACGGAAGTCGTAATTTAACTATTAGTTGCTATAGTAGAAAACTACTTTTTTGGTGTCTTTCATAAATGCACTATAAAGTTGAGATCTCGATACTTGCAGAGGATTAGAATTTCGGAAGCTCCTACAGTGATCTGAAGTTCTCTGACTAAAATCATCTTGAAAGATGTTCCTTTTATTCATAAGAAACACTCATTGTTAAAGTTAGCCACTCTCATACTTACGCGAGATCAGCTAACTTGGCTTCTTAATTACAAAATACTTTACCTGGAGAACATTGGTTTGATTTAGTTTATTTGAATTTACGGCCAAAGCAACTCGGGCTATGAGACGAGCGTCATTATGTCTGTTAACTGCGTTTGTCCTAATGATGGATTTGTGGGATGAAAAACCCACTGTTTCCTGGAGGGGAAAACCCTGCCTCCGTATGAGACCATCTAATTCAGATTTAGTTGAAAAGCCCTCATAAAGTTCTTCGCTTCCTATATTAGGGATTCGTACCCAGATCTTTCCAACCAAAAGGGCATCGTTGAAATACTGTCTCCGGAGAGCGCGCAATTAATGAAAATAATGCACCTGTCTTACGTTAGTATTATGCTAATACGTAATACTTATGTAACAAATTGAAACTCATTGGATTCAGATGATCGCTCAAGACGTAACAGCAAAATCCAGCGACAGAAAGATTCCGTCCAATCATGAATCGTTAGATTTTCACTTAAAGTTCGGACATTTCAAATTGCAGATCTTATTGGTCTTTTTTTATACGCACCCGTTCATTCGTAGAAAATGCTTCCCCTCTGGGTGTGACAGTATGACATTTTTCCATTACTAAGCAAGTGAAGGCATATCGAAAAACAAACATTAATGGCTGCGAACACAAGTAACAGGCCTGTCATTTGTGCAGATCAACTTCACCATGACATTCACTCAAAGAGATGTTTGCTTTAAAGTGATTTTCAATGATATGCGATGCTGAACTCGCGACGCAGATGTTTTGTCTCGCTTTTAGAACTAATGCTTGCATATCATCCTCGTCGAGGGTACTCTTTTTCCCCAAAAGAAAAATTAATTTTTTATATTTATTAAATAGAAGCTGCAAAAAATGATTTCGAAGCAAGTTAGATGGCAGTTATTCAATGTTACTATTCTTTTAGTAAAGATAAAACAGAACGTTTCTGTTGCATTGTTGTGCAAATTCAAGCCTGGTATCACATCCCAGTTTGGTAATAATCGTTTAGAAAAATTGTGCGAACTGTTTCTATATGAAAACGGAGTTCAGAGTCCAAGTACACATACAAATGTCGTATCATTTTTTTTTTCTTATCCTGGGTCTGGATGCCGTTTCCAAAAATATACGTTCAAAGACCGATGGCATAGTAAATGACATCTTTTCGTTGAAAACACTTCGGTTTGAATCTCGACTGGGACTTACGTCAACTGTTATGACTTTACAAGTAAACGTGAGCTAATATGAAGCTCCAGGAAGTAGCAATAGGGTTGGGTTTTCACTCCCGAGAACTTGGGATTTCTTTTTCATACTGGAAGACAACTGAAAAAAAAATAAGCGATGCAATCAGATATACCAACCCGACGAATAAGGACTAACGATCCTATTCCGACAGATTCCATTTCGAATCCCGCATAGTACAAAGAGCTTGCGTGTAGGCACAAAGGGCATGATGAAGCCAATGACAGCTCTTGATTTAAGATATTTCTCAAATTTCCTGACGAGTAAATAGACGATCTTGAAATACATATTTAGTTTGTTAGAATATAGATTGTTTCAAAACGCCTTAATTGTCACAAGTAACAAGGTACTGTAGGCTTACCGTTGTCCCAACTACAAATGCGTCTTGAATTAGATAAATCTATATATAAATTGCAGACTTGAATCTAGATAAATAAATGGACAAGCATTTCTTCCATCAGTGCAAAAACAAGTTCATGTAGTGAATATGAACTTCTTGGCTTCATCCTCAATCAATATTTTAACTTAGCAAAAAGGTACACCTGGGTTAAGATCGTGAATCTGACTAGCAACATAACCTCTGCACTCGACTCATGTCACCAGATACATTTGAGTATTAGTATGGTATATATCAGAGGTGGTTCTGCACCACGCCTTAAGGTAAAAAGCATAATCTGGTTCTAGCCATCTTCATCTCGGCTAAAGTCCAGTCGTTCAACTTTATCTTCAATTATTTGTGAAATTCCAAAGTCATTAAGGAAATTCTAATTCAGGATATTTATAGTTTGGTTTCCTTTGTTTATAGAATTTTACATCTCATAAAATTTCATCCCCAGATGTAGCTCTCTCGGATTTGACCTTCGGAATTTTACGTTCAGAACACCATGCCTTTGTTGCCGTGTATGTTTAAGTATTGTTTGTGTTACGTTTAAGTTTTATGCTGGAGAAAGATCAGTCTTTCTTTTTTTTTTTTGTAGGAAAATTGTAAATATATTCTCAACTTATATTTCAAGCACTAAACTCTTTGCTTATTTTTGTGTAAGATATCATTCTGACTTGCTTCCTGATGAACGCAATGTCTCAAAGATAAGAATTTTGTTTTCTACACAATTGTTTTACGAAAATATGATTTTGGAGTAATCATTAGCCAGCTTTAAATTTCTTTTGGATCTTGTAGAAAGAAAAAATCTTTTGCTAATCGCACAAAGCGTTCTCTTACGGCCATTTCTCTGCCACGTAAAACGCATGAAAGAAACACATTAGTGTAATAAAAGTTCAGTGACAAGAGAAAACCTAGAGAGATAGTGTTTCAGTAATCATATACCATTATCCACTAACAACTCTTGTTTACCACAGCAAACACGAGCTACTCGCGTGATAACAGAACTTCTGTAACGAGACTTATTGCGTCACAATGAAACTTACAAAAGGTTTGCTATGCTAAAACAGTATACTTTTCCTATGCTAAAACAGACCAGCTAAGATTTCCGACATCTAGTAGTTTTTTATATTTATTACTACTGAGCTCAGTCCCCACGATTTGAACGGTGGCAAATTACAATAACGACTGCTCCATAACCTGGCCCTGAGCTAACAAAAACCTCTGGCCGTTGGAAGTAAGAATTATGCTAATAGGAATGAGTAATTTTATTTGCATTTCAGGACGATGCATATTTCAGCAGTTAAGTGCGCTGTATTGCATGCATAGTAAGTAGCCTCCTGCTGCTCTTTTGTTTCTAATTGGAAACCTACGTAAATAGTTGGTCGGCAAAAGCGTCATCCCGACCAGGTGGTGTACGAAGGTTTTCTTTGTATATACATTACGTTAATGTCGGAGGTTGATGTGAAGTCCCGAGAGATGGCAGTGATGACGATGGTCAGCAATTTTATGGGTTGGTAAGGATTAATGGTTATAACAATCGTGACAGTATGAATAAATATGAACTCGATCTTAAGGGATTAGCATGTCTGAGAGATGCGATGCCTGTAGACGGTCAGATGAATCTATAGTTTTGTGGAAGTTTTGGTAATACCTGAAATTATAGACAAGACATTTGAATGGAGAGACATGTTGACTTGTCATGTACATTAAGACCATGACAAGGTCGGGTCGTAGTGCTAAACTTTATTCAAGAAGTAGCAAGCTTGGTCCCTACTTGAGCAAAAGGTAGATTATATGGCTGCTTAGATGAGTTCATAATGCACTTCACAAACTGAAAGAAATGCAATATTAAATTACCATTGTTTAAAAATAGTGGTAAGGGAAGGTCTACCGAAGTTTCTTTTCAAGGTGAAAAAAAAAAAGAATATACACTTAGAACAATATAGGATGTTAAATTTGAAATAATGCATTATAGAAGAACGCAAGTTGAACATTTGCCAGGTTGGATAATTATTTCTCCCGGCGTACTAATTAACATAACTAATATGACAGACCAGTGCTTACTATCGTAGGAGACATTCCCCGTAGTATGTCGTTATTAAAACAGAACCAAAAAATTTAAATGGAATTTAACATTTGTCTTCGAATTTTTTTATCCTGCCTTAAGCATTTTGAAATGAAGTACGTATCGCGTCTTACGTTGACCGTTTCAAATAGATACTAGTTCATCTTGATATCGATTCCTGCAATGAACATATACGCAGGATGTCATGCAGTTGTAAACCCCCCCCCGTTATTAAATCCTATAATATTCCAATAACTATGGCAATTCTACTGAAGTTGTAGATATGAGAAACTTTCTATATATCTCGAAGTTGAAGTATAAAACCGCACAAAATCCAACTTTAGGTAGGAGCAACCTTAAACACGTCTTCTCCTTACTTAGGGTATTACGTGCATAGATGTGTAGTATCTATCGAGCCATGCCTGGTATAGGACACTGGTAGGACCACCTTTAGCCCTCTAGTAGAACACTTTCATATGGGTGCAGGTGTCTGAAGGTATCAGTCAGCTCGTGCTCATTTATTACATCCTGGAGAAACTGAGCTAGTAAGTGTCGATGTTCTTGGTATTGTTGTCTATCCATTGCTGGATCCAGATTGCAGTTTAAATCCCCTGCCAGTATGAGGTAGGGCATGCATTGACCTACCAGTATGAGGTAATCATACTGCCAGTCAATTAGGTGGTTTCGGACGAACTCTAGAACCTGCATCTATCTATATTAGTTGCTCAAATCTCATTAGGAATGCACACTTTAATTGCATCAATATTTTTCTGGAATATCAATTTGCATATCTAGAGAAGATTAAAGTGAACTTGTCTAAACCATTGATTGAATCAGTGTATTTACCACTGTATTGTTTTAATTTCATGACGAAATAATTAACGAAATATTTTCACTTTATTAAAAACAACATGTTTCATACACAGAATGTAAACCACAAATATTACATCTGAAACAATACATAAGAAAACGAGAAAGAAATAAACAATTAAAATATACCGTTATAATAACATAAGTCATAAAAGGCTTCATTAACAAAAACATCAACAGGAGTATTAACACTTACACAAAATACGATGTAGCGAGGTTATAATTATGGCAGAAAAATAAGATCACGACCACAACAGAATAGCTTACTTTGAAAATCGGATGACCCAGCGGAGTTGGAGGACATGCCTGAAGGTAAAATAGCCTCTAAAACGAAGAATTCTCTACAGCCCATGGAAATTTCTTAAATAATATCTAAAATTCTGATCTGCAGACCATTAAATTTGGAAGTTTCCTACAGGAAAACTCCGTTTCTAATTCATACTCATCGAACTAAAATCATAGAATTTTAAACATATACTATTAGACGTCCCGCAGCCTAAGGGTATATTAGAATGTTCTTAAAACAGAAGAGTCCTTCAGAACTTCCATGACGATGTATTAATTATTTCTTTTCTTCTTTTCATCTGACGTGACCAGCAAGTGCAGTATAGCAGCACATACTGCAGACAGCACCATACAGCATCCCATGAAAAAGAGAACCGATGAATTACCGTACCGCTCTCGGATGAAGCCTGCTACCGGTGGATAGACAAGATTTGCACAACCTTGGAATACTCTAAGAAGGCTATAAGTAGCAGCGAGATTTTGGGTGCCGTGGTTATCTGCCAATATTAAGGAAATTAAACTGTACCAGATACCGGTTCCGATTGCCGCAATCACAGCACCAGCAGCGAGCTGAGCGTAAGTGGTCGCAAAGGGAAGGCTCAAGACAGCAAATGATGATAACAGGATAGATAGGAAATATTCCGTCGTTCTACGCAGAATGCGTTTATCAGAAAGAAATCCGAATGCTATTCGCACTATTGTATCCCCCACAGCAGACAGCGTCAACAAATGTCGAGATGCATCCTTTCCAAATCCGAGAATCTGAGCTTGAAGAGGAACGTAGTGCAGATAATGAGGACTCCCTAATCCCATCACGACTACCGATAAAACAGTGACAAAAAATGTGCGGTTTCGAAGAAACTGAAAAGCAAAACGCTCCTTCAGTATACGCTCCATTTTACGAACGTTGTTTTCTGTTTTCTCTTTTTCAGGTGGTGGCTTAACTGGAAATTCACTGACGATAGAATTCAAGTCGTTTTCATTCACTAGCATAGTCCGTTGATGTTGTTCTGGAGGAACAAACAACAAGCCACTAATACTCAGATGCAGATAGATGGCGCCCATTATGAAAAAACTACCCGATAAAGCATAGTTGTCCACAAGAACGGCAATCAATAGCGGCAAGGTCAGGGATCCGACAGCAGCTCCACATTGAGCGATGCAAAGAGCCAAGGCACGTTTCTTGAAGAAATATTCACCGACTATAACTGTTCCAGCGGTTAAACAGAACGAGGATCCTATTCCTAGAAAAGGAAAAAAAATATGTACGGAAGAACTAATAGCTATAATTCATTCGATTGAAGAAAAGTGATCGCTTACCCATCAGTACTCCAATGCTGCCTATCAGAAATCTTCCAGATGTGGCGAATGTGGCTATAAGCAATCCCATGGACGAACAGATTCCCCCAAGGACTGCCACTAGACGAAATCCAAATGTCTTGATGAGAGCACCACTTACAGGAGCTAAACCAAAGTAAGCAATAGTTTATAATTACCTAAAGTTATGAAAAAGAAAAATAACTAGCATCGAAACGATGCTAGTTATTTTTCTTTTTCACTAACATTATTTAAAAAAACAAACTAAAGTTAATTACCACGATTTTTATAATAATCCTATAGCATATTAATACTGCGAGTCCCCTCTGGAATACCAAATACACCCTTTTTCAAGCCACTTCGAGTCTAGTGAGCTGTGTGCGCGCCTTCCAACAGTCAATGAAAATTTAACTTTCACAAATGAGGATTTTAATCTACAGCCTGTTAGTCAAAGCGAAAGGCTATGCACTTATTGTTTACCACATTCCATTTTACTACGCAAAACTTTCAAACTATTAGATGTCAAACAGTTGAATTGAGGTGTTTAATAGGTCCATTTGAATTAACCAGACGTTGTAATTGGTGTTTATATCTCACACCGTCCAAGCAGTTTCTCTCCATTCAGATTGGATTTCTTATGTAGTTTATATTTACTGCAGATTAACATTTCTCGACACATCAGAACTGAGAAATGTTATTGAGAACTTCGGGCCATGAAGATATTAGCTCTGTCTAGACAAGCAGATCCGAATTAACATGGTAAAGCTATCTAAACTATGAATAAGTGCTTTTTTTTTTTACATTATTTAAAGATTAATAAAATCCACTTGAATCACCAGGCTCTACTTGCCACTTGGATAGTATCTCTGCTCTGAAGCCAGATCGTGGTAGGTTCGAATCCCCCTTTCATAAATGTTTGGGTCTCATGTGGTATACTTAGTAAACGACCACTACCCTGCTTTTGGAGACGAAGCAGCCTGTAATAATGTATTTGGTACTATATCAAGGTTCCGCTTACAGAGGAGACAACTGAAGTCTTCGGGCCAGACTAATATACTAGAAGTTCCTAACGGTTCTTGGTCAGAAGTGCTCATATAAGTACATCACACAAACCTACAGATTTTGTTTTTTTTTTGGTCAGCTTATTTTCATTGAACTTCATTTAACTGACGTATTAAGTTTGTGGGTTTATGGAAATATGCTATTGCTAATTACTTTTCAGGAAGTAATTTGATTGCTCAACGTATTGAGCTAGTTGCGAGTCACTCCCCCCCCCCCCCCAACCAACGCATATGTTTCTCTTCGATGATGCAAGCTGGGATGATCTGCACGTTTCTTACATACTTCAGTGAGTTTACACCTGAGCAATTTACAGTCATGAAATAGTACAATACTTCATGATCTAAATAGAAGACGACCATTATTTTGTCGCTCATTCGATCATGAACAAAATCATGTGTGAAATGACATTATTTGAAAAAATTACATGCTAGGCTAATGAAAGGAGAGGTACTGTCTATGCACTATCAGCAATAAGGATAATGTCTCGCGTATCGGACTTTCTGCCGAGAAAAAATAAAATAAAATAAAATCTCTGATCTTTCTTTCTACCCCCCCCTTCTTTGGTACACAGTGGTACTTTATGATCGTGCATTATTCCACCATATCAGCCTTAGTACTAAATCATAAGAGTGCGATTCAGTGCTAAAAAGGTACACAGTCAAGTCAGGCTGTGTTCCCCAAAAATTGATCAAGAAGGGAAAAAAAACGGAAAAGGATTTAAACGTTTGTAAACTGACTACTATTTATGCCACTTATTAGAGTGGCCATTAAGGTAGCAAAACTAAGCGATTCTTTCAGATTAACGTGCGCATATTGAGTTAGTAATAGATGAGCGCTGAAAAACTATTTCCCTAACATGCTGTCCTGTGTTTTAGCTACTAGAGAAATATGGAATTGTCCTAGGTAAACGTTGATCTTCAGGTTTCTCATTAACAATATCCTTAATGGCAACATCGCAAGTCTATCGTATTAAATAGCTGAAAATATAGGGAGGAATCGAAGCAGTGTGATGTACAAGTTACAAGGAAACTAAAATGAATTTTAAAAAAAAAAATTGGGGGGGGGAAGTGAAATCTAAGATCGATGGTTCATGACAGTGAATGAAAACCACCACGATGTAGAATTGAAAAAAAAAAAAGAATCGTAGTTGTCGAAAACAAATTCAATTCTATCAAATGAACTTTATTCGCAAGCAAACAAACCAGCTAAATCGGTACTATCGACTCAGTCAACTAGTAGTTTAGTAAATTCGTCTACCTCATCGTATTCTTCTGCTATTTAGTGCAGATAAGTACACTACACATCAGCCGAGATAATCAGAAGTTAAGACATTGCATTTACAGCCATCTGCGAATGAACAAATAAAAACTATTGTCATACCATCTGTTACATACAACAAAAAATGGAGGTATTTAGAAATTAATCAATGTAAATGAACTTACACAGCATTAAAGATATAGTATTAAGGCTTCCAGGGATCCATGCTGCTTCTGAAGATGTAGTGTCTTTAAAGGTATCGAAAATCGCCAACTGAAGTGCTCCAAACGACTTGAGAAATCCTGTCGTCAAAAAGAACATAACGAAAGAACCGAGCACCACTGTCCAACCATAACCACCCTCCGGTGGAACATTCTTTAGTATCATCTTCACTTCTTTCTTTTCGATGTGTTCATGATTGCCAGTAATAAACGGGATTGTTTCTACCATGTTGAACACTTTGTATACGGGGGTGATCTTTCCTATACCTCGCTATTACAACAAACAGCTACGTTGGCCGCTGCTGTATTTTTATACTAATATATCTTGTCATAGTATCTGACGTAATATTGAGAGCTCACATTTGTACCAATAAGATGACAATGTTGGAATAAGTTTGTCTCAGAATTTGAGTATTTCTTCATACTGACTAGTATCGTATATTATACTACTGATAATTCATGAACTATACCGTTAATATTGTCATTGAATAACACAGCCGTAGATTGTGGGATAGGAGTACAACAGAAGCGACCAGTACGATTTGCTTAGGATGCACTAAAGTGTATCCTAAGCATATGTACTTAGTAGATGCACTTGAATTAGCATAGCGGTATGGCAGCCCTGCAGCGGAGAAGAATAAGAAAGATTCCGCTAATATTAAGATCGACTCTACCTTTTTACGTCATACGATGATTATTTTATCTCCAAGACGTGTATTATTACGATTATCCTTTTTGTTATTTGAATACTTTTTTTTCTTTGAATGTACATTCACATGAATCGTAAGGTACTGGTCAAAAAAAAAAAAGCATAGCACCATGTAAATGAGTTGAGATCTTCAGTCGGTTGTATAACTCAATGTAAACAATATGGATTGTCTCATTGCTTTCCGGTTAATGTATGTTATGTAGAGGACAGTAGTTTGAGAAAAAAATAATAATTTAATTTTGTAATTTCGGAAAGTTAAATTTTCCATGCTTGAAGTAATATGGAAGCAGCGTATCACCAACATTCATCTAATAGTATGCGTGCCAGTAGTCACATGATGTACTATTTTTGAAATATTGTCGTAACGATTTTGGTCTTATCTGGAAGATAGATTAGGCTATTTTAGATCATTGCATCCCTTTTAATTTATAAACAAGAGATATCTTTAGTGATTCACAAATAGAGATTTAAAGCTATCAAATATTTTCGCTAACTTTCTTGGAACTTTGCCAGACAACTGTAAGAACTTTTGGCCCTTGTACACATTACGATAACTCTGACGTTTAATTTCCGGTTGATGATTTATTTCATTTTTAATTTTTTTAAGCATTGGTTTGGCATCGGTTGCACATAAAACGTCTTATAAGAACTTGTAAGACGTTTTTTGTGCATAAGAGTTGGCCATAACAGGTGGGAAACTGCTGTTAGTTCTAATTAATTTCTTGTATTTTCTCTGATTGTATGATAGGTTAGGAATATCGAGTAACAACTTCTCTGAAGTGAATTTAGAAACTATCCCTGGACAGCTCTATAAACCTTCATGTTGAGTGGAGAGTAGAGACATTTTAATAGCGCGCAAATATTTTATTTTAGGAGCGTATTAGTCACATCGATGGAAATATTATTCCTGAGTGGTGGACATGCCACTCAGGAATAATACTCCTCCTTCTGTACATTCCTTAGTATTCAAGAGTACACAGCAACTCATGCTGTCGTATAATTTTGATATATGTGCATGTTAAAAAAGATTTGTAATGGATTGATATTATTACAGGTAAATAAGAATAACACCATAGTATTTTATTCAGGTATAGCTGCTATTGTTGGTTTATAACTCTGCCAGTAATAGACAGTTTAGATTCCTCTTTCCTCTTCAGCCTTAACAAGCTCAATAGCATTAAATTGCTTGCTAATAAAACTGATTACTAAATCTATTAAATGTCTGTACAATTGGTCTACAAAGAGGAAGCGAGTAAAACACGTTTGTAGTGACAACGCATGAACTACCTCGATCGTACCAGAAGGTCATTTGTCAAAGTGACATTAGGTCATATAATGACAAGAAAGTCTTCATCGCCAGTTTTCCAGTTCCTTCGCTATTAATTAATCCTACGTCCGCCATCATCTCACCTAAAACTTTCCACCGTAAGTTGTGCGGCCCTACTAACAGTGGTTACGGAGAAGGCTCCTCTTTCTAGCCAGACAATCAAAGGCCAGTTTACGACCTACTTCGGTCCGGCTGCGTTCAGCTTCCCGCCATTCTCAGGGCCCTCTGTTCGGACATCAGTCCCCGAAATAGCTGCAGAAATAACGCTAAACTCTTCCTCATAAAACGGAAAACAATTACGACTGCGAAGAAGGGGAGGGAGGGAAGGAACCCGCCACGAGCTTCTGATGACGGTCAGGCCCCTCTGGTCAGCGATAAACCCTCCCCGTAATATGTGCAGTCCATTTATGGCGCTCCGTAATGAAGGGGTTGTTTGTGGCCCAGGCTTGCTCCTGCCGTCTGATATTTGCGACCGAGTGCCATAAGTCGGGGGTTGTGGAGTCGTAAAAGCGAAACCACACAAGAGGACAGTGGAAAGAGCTACAGTCATTCCAATTGTATGACCGCACGTGGCGAGCGACAGCACTTTGTTTCCTCTGACCTCCTCTCTCAGCTGTCGACTGTACAGATGAAGTAGAAGGACTCCCAGGTTCTCAGTCCGTTAAACGTGTTTATTATTGCAGGAGAATTCGCGTCCTCATCCGGAGGCTGCACGAGAATTTCCTTAGCCGGAATGGTGAAAGTATTTGTGGTATGTCAACTTCACTTTATGTGTCTCTTTTCCCCACTGTTTTTCCCCTCAAATGAAATTCACTGCTTACTAATACACTTAGTTCTCACTAGATGGCGTTTTAATTAGAAATTGGAGACAAGGAATATTTGGAATGAATGTTTTAATAGATTGCAATGAAGTCGAATAAAGTTACTAGGACCGATTCTTATTCTTATAAGAAAATAATTCTTCAAGCGTTGAGGGAATAACCTCTTCAAATTCGAAGAATTTTTTTGGAAATATACACAAACAAAATTTCTCTATTGCTAAATCTTATTTTTTGGGGCATATTTGAAATTTGAGGCAGGATTCTGCCTTTTAACAGCATTCATTGTTAAGAAAATTTCCAGATTATGGCTACCAGATTTATAAATTTTCTTCACAGCTGAGGATAATTTGCACATAAGGTCTCGGACATATACTAAAATTATTATCATCAGTTTTTGAGGGAATGTTTCTACTCCATAGTTCGTATCAATCTGTTAGGGACTGGATATTCATCACCTATTGGTAAGCGAAATACCTTATTCCCGTAATGTGTTCTGCAGTATGGTTATGTCGTTGTCTCTGAAATATTTCAAGGTATATACAGCTATATGCAACAAAACTGTGGCTATTAATCTAATATCGGGAGTGTCTTGAATGACTCTTTGAGAATCGAGTGCTTCTTAATGTAGAATAGTTAAATAATGAGACACTAGTTTTCGGGATCACGTGTCTCAAAGTGAGGCGAACGATGCAGGGTAAGATATTAAATGAATAGGCTAGCAGTGTATGCTGAATATGTCATCTTGATTCCTGTTCGCCATAATTCAAATAATATTGATATTTGAAACTAAATTTCAACTTTCTGAGGTATCGAATCTGGATGGTCTGACCTTTTAAGGTCAATGTTCTATCCTGTCCTATCCAATATGACAAGGATACATCACACTTCCATTAGAGTTGCATTATGACCTGCTTCAGTAGAATTAGTAGTTATTAGTATCTAAATCCATTATGGGGAGTTTTTAAATGCTTCTCTTATGACATCCATGCTTAATCCTTCAAGATTAAGCATGGATATCATAAGAGAAGCAAAGGAACAAAATGTGGTAAGAAAAACAAATAGAAACAATACTGGAGATGTGATTAGGTATAATAAATAGGCATCCTCTGTATGACCTTCTGCATCAATTTACACAACAGTGCACTGATGCATAGCGGAATAGACTGTTGCAACAGCTGTTACAGAAGGGTTGTAACTTTATCGTAGGTATTACACAATTTGGAATAAATCTAAATTATTTAATTTAAGGCGAGATTCAAGTATGAAACTCTGTTATTGACCCTATTGATCGCGTACACGAATAAAATAATCTAAATATGAGCTACATTTACTGTGTTTACAAAAGCAAGAGACTGAAGTGCTTACGTAAGTCGTTTCGGTTCAATTTTGATTTCGTTATTATTAAGCTGTGTTGAATGGGAATCAAGGAGAAGCAAGTTGGCTCTGATAAAAAGGGAAATAGTACATTGCCGCACGAAAAAGAAAACTAATGAATGATCCTAATAGGATATTGGTTTTGAAATTTTTCTCTGGAACTGACTGAAAGGAACAGAAATAGTGATCATGATCACAGAGAAAATTCCAATTTCATGACATCAGCAAGCTTTGTTTCAAAAATAAGTATAACGCTTCATGGATGAAATTATAGAATGAGCAAAAGAAGTCGGCTAAAAGTTTTATCCTGTATGATATTCAAATATACAACTATCATTTTTTTCTTTCTTCTTGATTGTTTCTGATATTCAAAAGGGATCATCCATTTGAAATAGAGTTAGGGTTATTTTAAGTTAATGCGGACAGTTAAGATCATAAAGGGGCTTATTACGTCTTCCGATTCTGCATGCACTCACAGGTTGATGTTTGGATTTTGTGAGAGAAAACAAAATCTGAATTTCCTGGAGAACAAACTGTTTTCTTAGTCCGAAATCAGCCAACCCACTGATTCTTTTGTAAATATTCTTCGTTTTAATAACAGTATTCAAACCTGTTCTTGTCAGAGAGGAAGAGAGAGGGAAGTATGGTATACTTCCCTCTCTTTCTACAGCATTTTCAGTATTCTAAGACATTTTAATTCTCACAGAGGTGTCAAAAATATATAAACTGAGGCTTTAATCTTAAAGGTATTTTTTCAATGGAGCAAAAATGAGAAGCATATCATAAGTGCATTCACGAAAAACTCTTGCGAAAAACTGCCTCTCAAGAAACAGTACTGGCTCTCTTTCTAAGGTAAAGACCTAAAGATTTTATTTATAATTTGCAGCAACAGCATATTCAGCTGCAAAATATACTTTTACTAAACACCACAGATATTAAATCATTAGATTAGAGAATTGTTTGGGCGTTCCCTATAAACGACGGGTAGTAGTCGTTTCCGTCTGACATGAGAAACGAGCGATGATAACCCAGTGTCACCTATGGCCGAGAATGAGGAATCAAGTTGGAAAAGTTTTAAAACTTCGAGGAGTTGAATCTAAATGAATCTTAAGACATTGACAGATTCATTTAGATTCGCTTGCAATTTCACAAAAATATAGTGAAATTGCAAGTGTTGCAAAGAATAATACCTCTGGCACACAGCGAACAAAATTACAAAAGAAGGTAACATTAGAAAAGATGAAGGGCTTGAAAATTATTCTGAATATTTTAGTGGTTGGTGGATGGGTCATCATCGAGGCAACTCAGGCCACCATGCATTTTTTTGCATTCAGCAGCGTGTGTTCTGTGATCGAATTGTCTGTTTAGTTGTGGTTATCTAGAAAATAAAATTTTCGCATTCATAGAATGTTAACCCTTAGTCTTTTCTACTGAGAGAAAGCAAGTTTCATACGTAGGAGGCAGGTTTTCGACATAACAAATTGATTTATAGCTTAATTGTTTAGGAATAATTTATGGAACCAACTAACAGACGCAGATCCTTTCAGCCATGCCTCTATAACATGACGAAATCAAGAGAACATTTAAAATGTTCTCTTGATATCGATAGAAACCTTGAAAAGAAATTCAGATAAGGAATCCAAATTAGAATATCATCTCTTTAATTGAGGTGTTTACGTAATGATTGGCATTTTTGGAAGGAAAGAAAGAAAGAAACAAACAAACAAAATATGAAAATGGAATGCACAAAGGAATACGTGAACGGTAAAGGATAAATGCGTCTTATTATATAAGACTCGCAGGTTGATGAGCAGAAATTAGAGGCAATTCCCTTATGATTACTGCATGCCCGATACCTTAAATGACAGAGACGTATATATTGCGACATATTATATCATATTTACTAAATTGCCACTTTAATACTAAGTTGAATTGCTATCATAGGACGTAGCAGAATGAGAGAAGAATGGATGTGTGTGTGAGCCGGGTTCATATCACAAATACATTGAATTGATATGATGATAGGGTAGCAGACTATGAATTCATGCTTTCGCGGTAGCATAACAGTTATCAGCAATGATGTTTTATTTATATTGCTTTCTACTTCTATCAAGATCAAAAACATACTTTGGAAACATGACCCAATAACATTGCTTACAGCAGTTTTATTGTCGATATGGAATATATGTGGGACACATCCCCTGACTTTCTGAAATTTTGACTTCTCTGTCTTTAGATAAAAGAATGTGTCATCATCACAATACATGATCTTCATTCACTTAGAATTTTATTTCTTTGCGTTTCTTGCACTATCGTAAAGGTTTTTTTATTGATAAACATTATACAATATTTCCATTGTAGTGCAGATAAATAATATTATTCTTAAGAGGAAGAGTTTGAATAATTATGAACTGTTACTTTTGATCTAATGTTTTCTACAAGAAGCAGCTACATATTTAAAGAACATAAACATCATGAATGAACCTAATTATATTATTCTGTATGAAGATGTCAGACCTAAAATCAATCTGAAGATTGATTAATGTCAAAATTTGCTTACTATTATAATTAGAGTGACCCGTAAAAAAAGATAGATTATATAAATATCTTATAAATTCAATATTTATATAATATTTAATAACTTGCTGCTTAGCTTGATGATAGTTTCTTCCCATGACGGAAAGAAAAGGTTCGTTTCGGGTAACGGGCTACAAGAACTTTTATCTAGGTCATTTTCAGAAAAATGAAAAAGATCGTCTAACACATTCCAGTTTTCCATTTGATCTCTTTTTACCACTCGCGTATGGTATTTTTTTCCTACTAGAAGGGACTCGACTTTATAATCATATAACTACTAATTGAAACGTTATACAAATACATATTTATAAGGATTAGTGAGATATGGCAAGAAGCAGATCCCGGCTGCCTACCGATTATTTTCAAACTCTAAAAGGCTAAAAGAGGGTTTCCGATTCTCTTTGGTGAACGAAAAAGCAATAGAAGATTTTATTTTATTTTTAATTCAATTTTGTAAACTTCATAAATAATAACATTTCTTATAAATGCGAAATAAATTATGATAAAATACAAGAACGAAATGTTTTAATTTTATTAATTTTTGCATTTCTGCAAAACAAGATTTCTTATGATATGCATTTATCACTCCTGTCATAGACGGACTGTTAGAAGATCACAAAGGAAAAACAACATGGATTCCTTGTGTGTTGTGTGTGTGTGTGTCTTCTTCCTAACTAGCTCCATGCAACTCAGCGTAGCTGCAGTTTGCCTCCATTTGCTGTAATAAGCAGTTGCTGTTTAGTGCATCTCCTCTCTTTCTGAGTTAACTTACAAATCTCGTCTAGTGTCTGAGGAATTTCTCGGTGGAATGGGAATTCTGATAACAGCCATAATAAGGAATGTTTCAGAAGTTTCTGCAGTATTAACTACTTTATTCATTTGTTATGCTTTTTGACTAATTTGTAACAGAGTAAGTTTAGTTACATGTAAAAACGAGTGCTAATATTATATCTTCAAGTAGCACTAAATTGCTGGGCTATTCAGAGGATAACATATCGCGTTTTGTTGCCTTATATTATTCCTGTTATCATAAATTATCGGTGCAGATATTCGACATGAATATATCACTTGAAATATCACATAACTTAACAAACATTGGGAATGATTTTATGATAGTTGTTTAACACGAACAAGGAGATGTTGGATATTTTGTTATTTATGCATTTATTTATTATTTTAGCTTTTACGAGTACACTTCTTTAGTATAACAGAACGATTCCGTACTTTCTATCACACTTACCTTACCTATATGAGTTAACCCTTCAGAAAGATTGAGACAATGTTATTTGGTTGAAAGCATATCGGTTCAATTCTCTTCTTATTACACGAGGAATATTTGTATGGTATTTTCAACTGAAAATTAGGTAGCTAGTTTCATAGCTGCATAATTTCTTTTTCGGAGTCTCGAATTCTTCCTTCCACAAATCATGCAATTTGATCAGGGAATACACACAAATTACACATATAGCAATCTACACACCCACCCACCCACCCACACCTTCACCCACACACAAACATGACTAGCTAGTAACGTTTAGTTGTGCTACTAATCTTGTAGTTAAAATCATGCTTTCACCGCTTC
Source organism: Typopeltis vanoorti (assembly GCF_054136105.1). Taxonomy (NCBI): domain Eukaryota; kingdom Metazoa; phylum Arthropoda; class Arachnida; order Uropygi; family Thelyphonidae; genus Typopeltis; species Typopeltis vanoorti. The sequence goes on from NC_143553.1 coordinate 90,288,875, forward strand.
ATCATCTCTCTCTCTCTCTCTCTCTCGCTCTCCATCGCACTTATTACACGTGAATTTGCTGCTTTTCCATGATGATGATGATGTTCATGGATATTCATTGAAAGTAAAGAATGAACAACAACAACAAACGTTAATGAGCATGTAGTCCATTGGTTAGAATGTATGTAAATCACATACAAAAAAAATACGAAAGTTTAAAAATGTTTTCTGGTTTAATAGTACGAACGTTATTTAATTCTCGATTTTTTTTCCATTTGCAGAACAATTTAAAAAAATTTTCCTTCTCTATCGAACACAAGCAACTGCTTACAGTTGTCTTCCAATTGACTGACATTCGCTTCTTATTTGTTATATCTTCCTTCCACATTATCCAGTTACATATATATCAAAGAAATATAAATCTATCTGCTTATTTATTTTCTTATTCTTAAGTCTTATTCTTACTGCTTACGTCCAACAAAATACAGCATCTTACATCCCTACAGAATTACTGCACATTATCGCAGAGCCTGCAAGTTAAAACGGAACGGAGCCTGCTGAGATGATCTACATGATTGTTTAATGTTACTGGAAAGAGATATATGTATTGGATGGCTGAACAAATTAATGAAATTAGAAAGCCCATTTATCATAACGTTTAAATTCCGGTTCACTATTCAAGCGCTTACTGCAATCTCTTGGTCTAAACTCAGAGTTGAAATACCCCCCAACTACTGATATCGAAAGGAACACGACTCCTACATTTCGCCTGTCAATTAATATGACATTATTTATTAAGCTGTAAGCATTCGTTGGCTGTTTGTCTCATAATGAAGACAATATGTAGATTCTACGATTGTTTCAGCTCTTCCCGTCACTTTAAAATAAAAATGGCATTCTTCGATCTGTGTTAGAAAAACAAATACCAAGCCTAATATTCAAATGACGCGTATGCAGATATTCAAATGCACTAAATTATACAAGCAAATGGGACAGGAATTTTTATTAAGTAAATGTATACTTATATGTATTTAAAGCGGCGAGTTTAGAAATGTATATTACTAGCGTGGAGCTGTGCTGGAAACCGGTCGTTTCTTCAAATCAGGCTTCCAGCTAGTGGTGTATATATGCAGAACGTATGCGTCTGTTTCTTCCCCCCTCAGTCGACGCTATTTCGTATAAATTGTGGACTCCAACGACACTATGAACACACATAAATATTGTAAAACTATCAGCATCAACTGGGAGAGTGAGAGAGAGAATCGCCTATACCCACTACTTTCTGCACGGTGTTTATTTTGTAAGTACGAATCAAATCTCCATCTTACGAAGATGGATGGAAATTTAAGCGATTTGCAAATATCTCGAGGCGTTGCCTTGGTGATGCGGCCAAGTGACAAGTGGGATGATTAATGAGTTCAGAGCGGCAGCCCTGACGGCTGTGAAGTGGAAGCACAGAGCCAACAGTCGTGTGGACTTGGAGATTAGGCAGCGGAGCCCAGTTCTTCTTTCCATTCGAGCAGGGAATCTAAACACGCTCATTTAGTCAGAATTAACGGGTCCTCTTAAGAGAAAGAAGATGGCGCTAAATGGATGCTGGCTGGGTCGAGAGGTGTTTGTTGGTCATCGGAAGAAGAAAGAGAAAGAGAAAGGGAAAGAGTGTGTACGGGTGTAGGTAGCAGTAGGAAGGTAAAAACAGCGGAAAAAAAAGAAAAGAAAAGACAGTGAGAAAGTGATAACAGAAGGGTTACTCCGAATGAAGAAAGCTGGAGGGAAAAAAACAACAAAAGAAGAGATGGGAAGGAGGAGGGGAAATGAGAAACTTATAAAAACACGAATTCATCCTATTAAGAAAAATTGAGAAAGAGAGAAAGTTGGAGATATTCTGAAAAGACACAATGGAATAGATAGGGAAATAAAAACGAATAAATATCGATCGAGAACAGGAAAAACATATCAGGGTATCAAAAACATTGAGAATGAAATAAAGTTGGGAATTTACTAGAGTGTTGTTTTTTCATGTAAGTCTTCTGGCTCCAAAAACTTTGTTCAATATTTAGATACTGTCACTTATTACTGTGAGGACTGCACTCAGATTAATTGTTGTTATTTATCTTGCTTCTGGGTTATTAAAACACACCTAAGCCTATATATGTTCCGATTGACAAGAAATTGCGAATTTACAAGATAACTAACGTGGAAATTTTTGGTCTTTTAGTAACCTTTTGTTTTTGTTATAATACTGATCACCTGTGATTTCACAAATATGGTTCTTAGCTATATGGCATGTATTATACGTTGTTGAAGATATGGAGTCAATTTATTTGCACATTTATGTTACGCAAAAAGTAGCGATTTTGAATAATGGGAATTTTGGTAGTCTGAAAAATTTAAATATGCCCAAATTGCTTTTTCTAGACATTCTGGATAACTGAAATTGGCAACGCTACCATAGTAGTAGCTGCTTAGTCACTTCTTTACTTATACTTCAATCCTCTAGTTCATATTAGTTCTTTTTACATATTTGGTTCATACCAGTAAAGGCTTTTTGCTTATTTACAAGTTACATGCAGTGCAGCAAGCTTAAAAAATTCTGAAGCATTTTCTGAAGTTCTTGACCAGTGAAGCAATATTAGAGACATTCCTTATGAGTGCATTTTCTTTCCCTCGTATTTCCTGTTTGAGATTATGACCAACTTTTATTGACACATTTATATTTTCATGTAAATGAGACAAATTAGGAACTTCTGTATAAAGATATAATACATTGTTGCATCGGTGAGCATCTCTAGCGTAGATAAATTTTGATTTAGTTTGATGTAATAAGACAACAAGAGAGAGAGAGAGAGAGAGAGAGAGAGAGAGAGAGAGAGAGAGAGAGAGAGAGAGAGAGAGAGAGAAATCCTCTTTAGAATCCATTGCCTATATATGATTTTCATTCTATCAGTCAATTAGTACTTCCAATTAAAAAAAAAGAAATGCGTAACTTCTTATACGAGAAGCTACACATTTATTCGAGTAATAGAAGCTACACATGTAAGCTTCTATTACTCGAATAAACGTGTAAGCTACACATGTAGCTTCTATTACTCGTATATCAACACAGCTCATTGCATAATTAAGAAAATGTTGGAAAATTGACTTAGGATGAAAAGTAGATTACAGCCCAAAAACTGTTGACTTGTTACCCTAATTACTGTAAAGAGTTTAGGTGTTTCAACTTATGAAACTTCGGATTCTGATTTGTGTAGTATTTTATTAGGAAAATATATAATCATTATAACTTGTAATGAATCAGCAAATGGTTTTTTATATGTGCTGAATTGACAATTAAACTATTGCCTCTTCATAATTTTTATAAGCCAAACCATCACGTCTCGTTTTTTTTCTGAATAGTTTTGATTATTTAACACCAAATAAGCATTTCAACAAAGGTTTTTGCACGATTTCAGAAACAAAGAATCTTTGAATCTAAAATTATAAAAAAAAACCACGTTCTGTTGCCCCTGTAAATATGTTTCCGCCGCATTCTTCTATTGTTAAGCCGAGAAGCCTACCAGAGTTTAATTACTAACAAGGGGCGATTATAAACTCCACGATGAATTTCAAGTGAGCATATTTGCATATTTCTGAGAAACAAATCGCATGCCGAAGGAAATCTCTAGTGAACTAGCATAATTAAGTTGTAGTTAAAAATTAGTTTGAAAGGGTTTCTGTTCAAGATTTTGAAGAACGTTTATTTGGAATAAAAATATCACCGATATCTTTATTCAAAGATATCGGTTCTTCTCACGTGCATTAAGTAAGAGTACTGGAAAAAATATTATAAATAACAGTAAAATTAAAGGGTGCATATTTGTATCATTAACTTACGCAGTAATTCTGTTACTAAGAAAGAAAGAATTTTGCTTAGCAATTTTGCACAGATTTAACGAAACTCTGATGAAATTAATACTGTAATTATTTTAATCATTATTATATAATTGAAACCTGCCTCAACTCCAAGAAGTGAAGATTTCTCAATTATATAATTTATAATATATATATATATATATATATATATATATATATATATATATATATATATATATATATATATATATATACAGGGTGTTCGGGATAAATTTGACATATTTATAATTAATTATATTTTTCCGTAAGTTACATGTATTAACACACACTTCTCTTCATTTAAAAGTTTGGACCCTTCTTCATTCATATACAAGATGTCAGAAAGGATGGATAGCTGGAACCCACCTGAATCATGGAAGAGAATAACTTGTATCATGATGATTCGTGCCCGCCATCAAAATAAGGATATTACGACTGCTGCCCAATGCTCCCTGAATACAGTAAAAACAATCAGGCATGAACTAGAGACTTGCAATGGTGACTACGAGGATGTAGCAAGAAGAAAGATCCCTAACAGACGATCTGATTGCGTTCGTACAGCAGAATTCCTCGCAAATCTGCAGGAACAGGTGTTGAAGAACCCTGGCATTGGAATTCGGGCTTTGTTCGTGGAGTTGCTAACTGTAGTCAAGCCCTGGATAACAAGGGTAGCCAATGGTAGGCCGTATGTATGGCAGCAGGATTCGGCCCCTTGCCACACCTCTGGGAAAAGTGAAAAATGGTTGTCTGAAAATTTCTACGACTTCACCAGTCCAAATGTTTGGCCTCCAAACTCCCCAGACCTTAACCCCATGGATTATTTTGTATGCGGCGCAGTTGAAAAAGACACCAATCGCACTTCCAGTAATACAAAAGCCCAGTTAATGGATAAAATTAAAACAGTTTTTGCGGCCCTTCCCAGGGAGACTGTAGCATCAGCTTGTTCGAGGTTCCGAAGCAGAATTGAAGCTGTGATCGATGCTAATGGTGGTTATTTTGAGTAAATCTTGTTGATAGTATTGTAATTAACTCTGCCTGTAATGTTTTTTTGTCAATTCATTAAATTTAATAGATACAAAGAAGATTTTCTTTTTCCTTACGAAACTGTCAAATTTATCCCGAACACCCTGTATATATATATATAATAGTTTAATAACCACACAGCTAGAACTCTTTTCTTGATGTTTTTTTAATTATTATCTTCCTTTTCAGGAAGATGATCTTAATATTCCAATTAAATATTAGTCTCATTTGCAGGACTTTATTTCTACAAAAAAAAGCAGCATCTGAAATTTAATTTTGCAAATGTTCTACGAAAGATGTTTCTGTATCTTATATTAAACTCGTTAAAAGTAACATCGTTCATAGATAACTTAATGGTGATTTCTTTACTTCATTCATTCCATGTCCGTTAAGAAACATCCGAGGGAGTCGCTATCCCAGCATGAGAACGGTGACCTCATAACCATCTCCTCCGACTTAATTCTCGAAATTTTTGAGCGTCAAAGCAGATGCCTGTGTTGGCACTGAAGAAATCTAGTGTTTTTCTACCGTTGCATGCTTAATTATTCATGCTAACTACGATGTGCTTAGACATGTGCTTACAGTGACTAATGATAAACACGTCAACTGGTCTTGTTAAGGAGGGGGTTGAGATTACTCATCTCTGAGGAAGAAGAATGATTTGTTTTACCGTCTCTCTACAACCCTATCTTTTTTAGCGCTTGGGATGTTTGTTTTATCAACTGCAAGTGAGTTTTCGTACAATAGTAATGGTGGTAGCAGCGAGTCTTTGATTGGGGGTAATTAAGTCAAAGATTTATGCATTAGCAAAATAATCGATTGGATAAATACGAATTCTTTCACCATTTCAAAAGGTAAAATTATGAAATTTACTAAAAGTTTTACGATCTATCGATTTTTTGGATGATTTTTGTAGAGAAATGTTTGAGATTACTTTGAGTCAGTGGAATAAAGATTAATGCAAACGTGCTTAATGTTAGTATGTTTTAAGTTTAGTAATAGGCAGCTTATAGTTCTTGTATTCTGACACTTAATAAAACATCTTGGGATTATGTGACAATATGTAATGAATCGTTTTTGTGACACCCATCCACAAAAGATTTTAAAATTGTAGTACATGAGAAGATTTTGATGTTGTGCGTGTTTATTCTTAAAAATAGATTTAATCTTGAAATACAACTTATCCGAAGATAACGCTAAAGTTTGTCGTTGTGTTGTCTTTCGTGGTTTATTGTTGTAAGAAAACTTTTAGGGTTTAGTTGTTTATTACGAAATTCTAGGGATTTCTGATAACATCTATTTAATCTGTTTGGTTACTGAAGGCCATCTAGGTTTATATCTTTTGCCGAACAGACGTTCTATCCTAAATTACTCATTCTGGTAATAAATCGCAGGGATTAAACCTGGTATTCTTTCAAACTTTCATCGAAACGGATTCTCCAAAAATATTATAGATAAAACAACAAATGACGATGATTCACCAACTTACAAAATGGAACAAATGCGTAGTTTATTCCTAAATTAGAGTTGCGCCAACTCTTGCGAATGTTAAAAGCTCTAAACGTGGTCCTACCTACTGGTTTCAATTCTGTAAATATTTCGAGGGTTGGTTTGTGGAATGAATATGCAAATATTCATTCGTGATATAGCCTGAACTGTATCGTTGCCCACATGATGAAAGAGTCAACTAAACTACATAAGTAAGCATCGGCGCTTGCATGCAAAACACATAACTCTTTCCCCCACACACACACACGCAGACACACCAATCAAAATACACACAGTAGACTTGCGTTTTTCATAAATGTTTCTAATAAAATTAGAGAATCTGTTTCTGACACGGTAACAAACGCATAGATAGCTGACGATTTTAAGAAAAGAAAAATTCGTAGGATGTTGATTATTTCATCACACTTAATATAATGAAAATGGTGAAAAGTTTCAATCACTCTACTGCCACTCAGTTTCTGAGTAGAATCGGAGTATTTAAATAAATGTAAACTAAACCTTCCAGAAAGCAGGTATGAAAACTATTTTAATCATCTCTGTATATAAAGCTGCTTTACAAGAAAACTTTTATATCAATATTCATAGAAAGAATTTAAGAGATTTTTTTGCTAATCCCAAAATGAGGAAACAAAATTTCAATATATTAGCTTATCTGGGATTTAGAAGAAGAATATGTAAAGTAATATTGACCAAACGAAACCTCTAATAATACTTTGATACATAATGCCTCTATCCCTTGTGAAAAACTTAAATCCCTAACCAAACAGTACAACCTTTCTATATGGTCCACATTAAGAAGCACGCGAAGGTGAACAGTTCAACCATACCATGTTAATGCTATCGCCTGTACCTCTGTCTCTCTGCACTGCACGTACTTTGCCAAAACTTCCTAGTATTTGTCTCCCGTAATCCTTTCTTTCATAACTTCCATCCTTTAACTCTTATGTTGGAAGCGTTCATCTTCTTCTGCCCGCCTCTCTTTCTTTACCGTCCTGCTTCTTTCTTCTCCAATGGAGCTTCAGTCATTGTTCACTTCTTTATGAACTTTAATTGTTACTTGGCATTAAAGTTTGAACACTAGATTATTGTGTGTATTCATGAGAGGTTTTTTCTCTGTTCTACCAGATGGCGCTTCGGTGCCAAAAGAGATCAGATAACTACAAAAACAAGGCGTAATTTCGCAAAACAAAAGACTGTCGCCTCCTCTAAACCTGCTACTGTTCACACACAATGGGATGTAACAGAGGGTGTGAGAACGCTACGATAGATGATTGATGAGATTTCGGGAGGCATCTGCAGCGCGCATATGTGACAACGGCTACTGAGTCCCGTCCTTACCCTTTTCCCCCATCCCCCCCTTCTCTATTTATCTGTTTATCTATCTAGTCTATCTATCCATCTATTTATTCATTCATTATAACGGCTATCTCATCAAAACAAATCCCTTCTTACATTCTTCAGTTCATTCCTGCTTCTTTCATTCGTCACTATTTCTCTAGCTTCTTTTCTTTTAATATCTTTACACAAAATATCAGTTCTGATCTAAGTCAGACTTTATGAAATGATAAATATGTAAACGAAATGCTGTATGACTAACAAGTCTTAAGAGTTGAAGGAAAAAAGATTGGTTAGTGCATTACTACTTGATACAAAATCGAATGATACTTGCATAATGATCTTTCTCATATATATACATGAGCATCGACATTTTCATGCTTTCACTCGTATAGGATCGTGCAAGAATGACTAAGTTTTAAATAAACGAGATATACACAATAATCCTGAAGTCAATATAATTGATAACACCAAAACACGATTTTGTATTTGTATATCCTACTAGAAATTGCACCAATCTTCTTAGACTTTTTTTTTTAATTACAAATGTTATTATTTGACAAGACGAATATTGAACACCAGCAAACAGTTCAAAATAAGCATTAGGAAGTAATGCTATCAGGCCACAAAGCTAAGTGGGAATGGCTGTTTTGCATTTTTAATTGCTGAATTATTTACCAATATCGTACAGCAATACTTGGGTTGATTTTAGGGATTTGTAATGCTTTTTTCTACATTAATTATTCATCCAGTAATTCTTTAATCTAGAAAATTGTAAAACGTCATTTAGCAAAGTACGATCTTATTATCAAAGCCAAACATCATGCTAATGATTTACGATATAAATATTTGATGCTCTTTTTGTTGCCGTATTCCCTGTTCATTTTTCATGACATTACTTACAACATTTCTTTCCTTACAACATTAATGTTATCAAATATATAACAGTTCATTGTCCAACTAGAAATCTAGCAATTTTTCTTTATTTTTAGGTCTGGGAAGGTGCTTCTAAAAATTAAATCAAGCTTGCCAACATATTAATTATTATTCATTCTTTCCTATCTTATTAAAAATGCTATGTATTATTTCCGGTGATCTGTTATGATTACGTTACTGTATTCTATAAACCTATTTATTACTTTTATACCATCGCTTATGTGATCCTAAAAATAATTATTTCATTATTCTTGTTCTTGTTTTGTTTCGCTTCTTTTGTTCTTCGTTATTATAACACAATTACCATGCAAATAAAAATTACCAGAGTATTTTTCGCCTTCCTTGTCAATCCTTTATATACTTATAGCCTGCAAGTCAATAAAATATATTCGTGTAAAAAGTACTTGATGCCGGTTGATATTTATCCTAAAATCCTTCATTTATTTCAATCTTTAGGAGCAAAAATGCTCTTTAAAACGGAAACCATCTATCTTTAACTTGCTCTTTTTGTTTTTATACTTCAGTTTTTGCCTATTATTTAAAAATTTTTTTGAAAGTTTTCCCTAAATCAGCAATTATAGCATTTGGAAAACTAGAAATATAGCCTTTGATGTTTCCTTCGTCTTCACGTACATGGTTATCAGTATAGACTAGATTTTTATTTCGATTTCTTTGTATACCCAAGCAAAGAATTTTAATGTTCATTTTCCTAATTTTAAGAACTGGAAGTGCGATGACATTTGTCTTTCTGTCGGAAAGACCTTGAATTAAAAAATGAGTTAGTTGCTCTCATATAAAGGTCACAGGAATTTTCATCCCGAGGTTTTATGCAGCATAAGAAAGGGACACCAGAATAACACACACACACACACACACACACACACACACACACACACACACACACACACACACACACACACACACACACACACACACACACACACACACACACACACACACACACAGTTCGGCCGTATTTCAGACTCACTCAATCCTACTTTTCTGTTTTATTTTTTTTACCGGGAACTAATGATTCCTTTATATTTTATGACTTTTTTTTCACTGTAAGATATATTTTATAGTAGTATGACGATATTTTTGTTTGCTTAGAATTATTTAACATTTTCTGCCTGTGTTCGAAGGTATTTAGTTACCTATAAGACTAGGATGCGTAGAACCTTTATAAGGGCTTTTCAACTGAAAGCAAGGTACTCTGCCGCATGCACAGGGAAAAGGGCTTTTCTCTTGGAAAAAAAACTCAACTTTTTTCATCTCGTAAAACAGACCAACCCTCCGAAAGAACACACTCCCAATTAATAGACATCACTGGTCTCATAACTTTTGTTATTTCTTCCGTAATTCTAAATAACAGCAACAACAACTAATATTTTCTGCATTTAATTATCATAATGGACACATATCTCCGATTTTCATGCACGAGGCTGTAGTTTTGAATCCCAATGTGTCGTGAATGTTTCCGTTCAGCTGATAGTTGGTTTTCCCCAGTGTGAGGCCACCACTCCCTGCTTACTGGAAGATAACATGTTTGGGAAAAAGTTTCCTTTGGTCTCTAGAGTACTAGATTATTTAATACTAACACGATATCCTTATTTCTACCATATACATGTGGACTAACAATCTTTCGTGAATAGGATTATTATTAAAATCATAGCATATTACAAAATGATATCGGCATTATGGAAATAGAATGGGAGGACAGATTGAGAGTATGTAGAGACGCTGATAGAGACCTATAAACTTCTGAAGAGGTATTCGATTATAGCGGGTGATTGAAGTTTACGTTATATGAAAGATATACCATGTGCATATCCAAGAACGTCGAGTTTATGTGCGGTTAAGAAGAGAGTGAGAAATAAATTTTTTTCTCTCATAGAGCAGTGAGTGAGTAAAATATTACTCGCTACTCATCACCTCAACAGCTTGCCTGTGGAAGTAGTGAGTGCATCTAGAGTGAATAAGGTTAAGAGACGGTATGACAGCTGGGGTGTGGATGATGTGTAGCCTTCCTCGATGAGTCCTTGAATTACTGGGTGTCTGCAACAATAACAACAATTATAATAATTTGATATTTGAATTTTTCTTCATCTGTTCTCCATGGGATTCCTTCCATTGTTTCATAGTTATTAAGTTTTTTTAGTTATTATTCTCAATTTATTATTTTTTCAAATAACTTGAAATGATGTTCTAGAGGTTAAGGTTGGTTACTTCATGATTATTGTCATCTTTGAGAGTTAGAGTTGGTTACTCCATTATTTCTGGAAGAAATCATGGAGTAACCAACACTGACTCCTAGAGAAATATCATTTTGCAGTTCAAAAATGCTTCTCCGTGTCTTTATTAGCAAAGTGGAATCTAATTTGCTCGTGCACTTTTTTTACAAGAATAAAATGCTTCTGTAAGAAAGTATATTGTTCGTCATAGCATTTCTTCATAGCTTTCTTAAAGTTCAAGCTTTCTCCATTTCCATATGTCTGTGGTGCATGATCCAATATCCTATAATATTAAAGTTTGCATTCGTATTTTAATTACTTTGGTACGTATAAATATTGTGGGGGAACGGAGAAAAGTTTGGTTGAAAGATGCACTTCGATACCTTATCACTTGGAAATTATCATAATCATCGGCAGCAGCTGCAGCTTTTCACCAGGAAACAGCTCTATTTATGGTGGCAAAGGCATGAACTTCTTCCAAACAACAACAGACGTGCAAGATTACTTAACTATCTTTACACTTGGAAAGGTTTATTACAAAACAAAAACCTTACAGACTTTGTAAAATCAAGATTATACCATTAAGAAGGGACGTGTAAGTGTGTGTTCAGTAGTAATATCATTGCCTTGAACTCTCTTCATCTTTTAAAAATTAAAATACCATAAAAACATTTATACTATAACAGACGAGAGTTGTATATAGTGATTTAATATTAAACTCCATTAAAAACCATCTTTGAACAAATGGTCCCAATTTAGATTCATAAAATACCACATTTCCTTCACTCTAGTGTATGTTATATTGACACGTCATGCCTATTAAATACATATAAATATTAAATTACATATCAATATAATACATTCCTTGTTATCTCTGTCTTTCCCACAAACGAACTTATTTCGCACATAAATTAAATACCTCACAGATAGAAGCCGCACAGCCTTAATTGCCTAGATACTGTTTCGTATAACTGGAGTTACACTTTAAAAGCAAATAATGTTCTGTTGTTTCTATTTGCGCTATGCAAAGAAACCAAAGAATCTGACTGATTTCTATACTGTTTGGAATATCTCGTATTATGTTACGCGATTGGTAATTAAAGAAATAAAAACAACATTTATTAATTGAAGTATAGAAATTTAAATCAATATTTGATACGTATTTTATTATTATTACTACTAGTACTAATATAATAACAGAATGCAATATATGACTCTTTCGGATATCAAAATGTAAACACCATTGAATAAATATACAAAAATAATCCATTCTGTGGAGACTAACTTCGACTAACTTGTCTGTTATTTGGGCGTTAAAATCTCGTCTGCTATCATAAGCGCACATTCAAAGCAAGAAAGTAACTGAAAAATAGAATAAAAGAAAAAGAAATAAAAAAAAAACTGCTCTTAAATTTCGAAGGGAAGAAAGATCTGGTGGGGAAGGAAGATTAAAGGAAAGAAGAAGGAAAGAAAGAGAGAGAGAGAGATGGAGAAACGGACAAGGCAGGAGGAGGGATGCTAACAAAAACGGAGGAGAGATTTACCGAAAGGAGTCGTGAATCAGAGGCGATTGAGTCATTAAGTATGATGGATTTTCGCTCGTTAAAAGGGCTCAGGTATGCAGGCACACGCGGCGGCTCAGCTTCCTCCAGTCATCTGGCAGCTTCTTTTAATTAAAGTGAGAAGTTTTTGCCGTTAATGACCACACGCTAATGTTCGCTAAACAAATGAACTATTGTTTCTTTTCTGTAAATTAAGAGCGGAGCTGTACTAAAAACAACAGCTGAGATTGCCCAGCCACGCACAAATGTTTTAGAAAGAATAATTTGCCAGCTCTTTCTTTCCCTATTACGAAGCGAAAGTTTCGGCAGTCCATTATTCATACTAATATGGAAGGGTAAGGCTACTTATCTGGTGTACAAAGAATATCCAATAAGCTTGGATTTTCTCTCGGTCGTTCTTTCTTGTATGCCTAAGTGAAAGATGAGGTGCCGCTGTTATTGTATAGCCTGAGACAGTAGGAGACAAACAGATGAATACATGGCTAGGATGAAGTTATCGTACACAGAAAACTACCCCTTTAGAGAAGGATAAAAAAGTTTGATGACCAACAATATTAGTAACTCACAAAAAACAAGCCAAAGTCTCTCTCCCCTCTTTTATTTGAACTGATTAATTTTTGATACTCGCGCTTCATTTGTTTTGGGTTAGAGGCTAGTTTTTGTTGCTTTTTCACGTGCTTAACACTTCCAAGTTTTTGCCCTTTTAATTTAATCAGAAAGTCAGCAATTAAGTGGCTAAATGCTTAATGTAATTACACATCGAATAGAATGGTAAGATAAGTTTCGGCGTCCACACTTCGGGGAGAAAATTGGGGCCTTTTCAGGGGAACATTTTAATGTCGTGGTTTATTCTAACACTCATTACTAACAAAACAAAATCGACTTATGAAGAGTTTTTTTCCTCCTCTAAAGTGTGTAGGAAAAGAAAGAAGTCTTGTTTATTTTTTTATATTCTCACGGTTTTAATGCAGCTATTATACAGAATGCTGTTAATATACTTTTTCGGAAAAGTGAGTGTATAAGGATTTTCAGAATTTTTTCAGCTAGTTCGCTAGTACTGTCTTGTTCACCTAAAACATATTTCTTGCTTTTTTATAATATTTTGATAACTCTCTTCAATTTTGTTCTATTTTTTAAATTGCAAAGTTATGGCTGTTAAAATGAAAAATCTTATGAAAAGTGAAAAGTATTAAATGAAAAGTGAAAAGTATTGCTAATGTATAGATGGTTTATTAACATCCTATTAACGCTTGTCGAATACTAAAATCCACCGGAATAGGGACTCCAATTCCTGAAATATGGACAGAGATTATATGTAGTAGTTGTAACAGTTCATAAGTACATAATACAGTTTTTAATTATGCTAAACTTAATCTTTCCGAATATTTATGTAGTATTGGAGAGTATACATTACATTGAAACAAACATTTTCATTGAAGTTTACTCTAATTTTCTTTTTCTATAATTATCGTCATAATCACTTCTAGCTTCCATACCTCGTGCCTGCCTCCCCCTCCCCTCCCCTTGGTTAAAAAGAACGTGTGTTCGTGTATGACGCAAAGAATCTTTATAAAAGGCTTTTCAACTGAAGGTCAGTTGGCTGGTTTCGTGAAGAAGTAGCAGAAGTTTTCCCTTCTGAATACTCGGATTTTTCATCTTGCAAGACAGACTAAGCAACCAGAGAATACACGCAACTGAGAAAGACAGCAGACTGTATTCACAAGATTAACGGCCCTATTTAGAGCATTCAGTGCATGAAACTAAGTTATTTGATCGTGATATATCACTGACATGTAAGCCTAACAGATAAGAAGAGAGCAGATAACTACTTCTGCTCTCTTCCGACATTCAAGTAGTTTTGTGAGTCTGCTACAGTAAAATTGAATAGCTTTCTTACGGTACTGTATCGTCACTTTTGTATTGACTTTATCATCGAACACGAAGTGATGTCTCCTCAAATGATTCTTCGATTTTGGGGAAAGTGATGGAAGTCACATGAAGTCAAGTGGGCCAAGTCATTGAAACAAGTGGCGATTATTTATATGACCGTATCTTTTATGCGGTCATTTATGTCGCTTATGCAAGATCGTGCATTGTGGTGTAGTAAGAAAATATGCTGCATCTGCAGCTCTCCAATTTTTTTATCCAGTAGGCATGAATTCTAAATACGCCACACTATTTATGGCCCGAAAGCAATGAGTAGCCCAAAATTAAACACTACTGATGGCCACGCATACTCGCAATCTCCATAAACAGCTTTAATTTCTGTTCATTGATGATTGTCCATCGGCGACAAGTTTTCTGTAGTAGAAACTGAATCATCGTAAGCTTCTATCCTCGCTGACATTATCTCTTACTCCCCATTTTCTCTGCACTAATTCGTAGATCTCTAGTTGCAGAATCGTGAAGCTCAAAAGCCGCGGAAAGGTTAATAAATGAATGCAATATATAGTTCATTCACCGCTAGTGGTTTTTTTAAAATGGGAGACATTATTTCATTATCACTTCCTTTAACATGGAAATAATATATTGTATTCAAAATATAAAAGTTATCGATTAATTAATTTCTAAAAATAACCTTTCAATATAGTAAGTTTTTAAAGCCTCACACATGCCAATCCTATTATTACTCGGATCTGTTGAGGATGCATGTTATATAATAAATTAAATAATAACAAACAAATGAATGCAGCTAAATTTGGAAAGGAATGAGCAAATCCGTAGTTCTACTTTCAAAATGTTCCATTATTCTTGACTATTTTACGGCACTTGGAGAAGTTGCTGTGCAAAAAGTAGAAACAAACAGAACAAAATGCAGGTTTTTAGACAATAATCAAAAGAAAGAAAATAAAAGAGAAAAACAAAGAAGAGGAAATAAGTATTCATTTGATAATCAGTCATATTTCCAAGGTGTTTGTCAATGAAATAACGCCTTCAAAAAGAAAAGTTCAGAACAAGTGACTAGCGGAATTGCTTGTAGACCTATTTTTAAAACTGATTACAGAATTAGTCGATCTTTGACATTCAGCCGAATGCGTAAACACATAAAAAGATCTTTGAACACATTTAAGTTTATTAATAAATTCGAATATTTCGATCTGAAATGTATAAATCATCTTCAGCGAACTGACAATTCAAAAGGCAGGATAACAGTAATGGAATAATTCTAGCAGGCAGTCATATTTTTGAAATTCATTGTAGTTATTCTTAATTTTTGAACTATTGTTTCACTGACGAGATCTTTGTAGTGTTACAAGCACCTCTAAAACTCGTTTATAAAAATAAATCCTAGAATTAAGAAGAACATCACCTTTCTTCTAACATGCTGCGAAATTGTGCTAAACTGCGAAGGTAGAGACCGGCCGGATGCTTACCAACTTCCAGAAAGCTGAAGTTATAAGAATGCCGGTGTTCCCTTTTGAGAAAGAAAAGACATTACAGGATTTATTTATTAATATAGCTAGAACTTTTACACTTTAACCCACATGGGAAATAATTCCTGCAGCAACCTGTCACTTGTTATTAAATAATTGCCGAAGTGTCAATCCATTCGTGTTACCATTCCCTTCGGTCGCCTATAACAGTCATAGATCATATTCAACTTGAAATGTCGTACGTAGGTGTGTTGCAATGATTATGAAAACAGAGTATAAAATTGTTGCAAAGACTATCTTCTCTGGTTGTTTATTTTTGAAAATAAATAACAGAGCGATTACAGATTATCAGAGGAAGAAAATTCTGAAAAGAAACTGTTTGTAAAATCAGCAATCATTTATTACGTTTTTCGAATATTTCTTCACATGGTTTACATGGTTTCTATCACGTGCTCATAAAATTTTTCCCGTTTGAGAAGTGTCACTACACGGGTGTATTTTTATGCTGTCCTAATTCAATAACAGTTTTTCCCCCTCAACTTTCACTCTCTTATTAGCGAACTGAGAATCACGTTAAAATTTTAACGAGATAGCGCCATTATTTTAATTATACTTGTCAAATTATGGTCCAACGTTAAAACATTAATTAAGTCATTTTTGTAACCGTATTTATTTTTGTGCATCAACAGATAGATTTGAAAAAAAAAAAAAAGATGTCGTTGCCAATGATGCTTTTAAACCATGGTGCATAGTGTAACACTTTTCTGTTGTTCACGGCACTTTCGATAGTCACATTTTGTTATGCTTCAATTGAGTGAGGCTTTAAAACATCACCTTAAAACGATCGGATAGCTATTTAGATCATTAACTAACTAGAAAGTTAGAGCGACTTATTATTTGATTGAATCTAATATAATTCCTTTTTTTAGAATACTAGCGGGCGCTTTGCCTCTAATCGATAATGCTTACTAATCCCCGATGATGATTATATACTAGGATAATTTTTACATACTAGTAAACCCCCCCCCAACCGGAAGAACCTCGGGGGGGGGTTCAGAATGAACTGAGTTTGAATTCCTCCTAGGAATCAAAGAACCTTCAAAGCAATATTTCCAGCTGAAAATGAACACTAACCAATTCACTTTCAGCTGGAAATCTTACTCTCTTACGGAGATGAAATGATTTTCTTCCCGGAAATTCGGGGTTTTAATATCTCAAAAACACAGCCAATCTGTAGGGAAACACACAGTGCTAAAGAACAAACAGCCTTGAAATATCACAAATAAGCCTTGAAAAAAGAGCAATCAATGTTTGAAATGAAATTGCTTTGGATAAAATTCCTTTACATTACTACTTTTGAACACAGTTATGTCATTGATCAACATCATCGTAGGTTTTAAGGATTTACGCCTATTATATAAGACCTGTTTCGGTCTCGAAAGACATTGCCGTTTCCATCGATGACCAGATCTCCTTTTTGTATAAAGTAATTGTTTGGGCAATCTTTGCATTAGTTTATCAACTTTTATTTGCATTCTGAGAATGGATATAAAACGAGATGGATTCTGCACTATCCATCTCGTTTTATATTTATCATTTTCTCTGTTATTGCTGCTTGGTTTAATTCTTTCATTATTTCTTCATTTCTTCGGGGTCGAAGAAGCTCAAAATATACACTGCTTTGAAAAAAGTTGATGTACATCCCCATGGACAAGGTGCATCGTGTCATGTAACGAGTCGAGTGTTTGTGGTCGGTATAAATTGGAGGAATGTGATGCTCCCAAGTCAGTGCAACTGTGCCTCGGTGAAATCGCTGCGTCGAAAGAGGCGTTGTGATAGGATGCCATGTTGCAGGCCTATCTGTTCGGCAAATTGTTGGCCATCTCAGGTCAACAGTCAGTGGTACCATATTGAGATGGAAGCGATGGGAGTCAACTGCAAGCTACCGCAGTGGCAGACTCACCACACTCATCGAACATGACCGTAGGGTGCAACGAAGGATAACGTGTAATAACCACCATGCGTCGCCGGACACGTTGAATGGCGGAGTTCCGAACATCGACTGGAACATGAATCTGCACACAAACATTCAGAACCGATGCTCACGACATGGATGTCCATGGTAGGACCACAATAGGCAATCCCCATATTACCCGAACCAACATGCAGCGTCGTCTTCAGTGATGCAAAGATTGTGTAAAGTGGGACATCAAAGCTTGGAAAGCTATGTTACCGAGCGATGACTCACTCTACATCCTCTACCGAGCAGATGGACGGGTGTGGATGTCGCTAGCGGATGCCCAGTGAATGGCCTCTTACCAGAGTACATAAACCTAACTATGAAATTTGGAGGTGGTGGGGCGATGGTGTGGTCATGTGTTTGGCCTCGGACCTCTGTGGTGCCACGACCATTGCACTCTGAGAAGTATCTGAACATTCTGGACAATGTAGTAAGTAAAGTAAAGGAATTTTATCCAAAGAAATTTCATTTCAAACATTGATTGCTCTTTTTTCAAGGCTTATTTGTGATATTTCAAGGCTGTTTGTGAAAAACCGGAATTGAAACATCCACGTCTTTATCACTGTGTGTTTCCCTACAGATTGGCTGTGTTTTTTTTTGAGGGATTAAAACCCCCGACTTTTCGGGAAGAAAATCATTTCATCTATCTGTAAGAGTAAGATTTCCAGCTGAAAGTGAATTGGTTAGTCTCACTTTCAGCTGGAAATATTTCTCTGAAGGTTCTTTGATTCCTAGGAGGAATTCAAACTCAGTTTGAAACGCCACAAAGTAGGAAGTACTACAGAGTGATCATTGTCTCTCTCAGCAAGACAATGCATCGTGTCATTGTCTGCGGGTGGTGCTGCTGCTGCAGTAACTGCGTGGTTTGTGGACATGAACGTCACCACACTTGACTGGCCTTCATAAAGCCTGATCTCAACCTTATTGAACCTCTGTGGGATGAATTGGAGGTCTAGAGATATCCTCCTTACAACAGTCCATGACTTTATTACATGAACCCAGGAAGAATGGTCCAAACTTCCCATTGATCGCTATCGTACGCTTATGGAAAGTATGCCCCTTAAGATTAGCTGCAGTCTTCGCAGCTAAAGGATGTCCTATCTTATTAAGGTGGGCGCATGGCTGTTTGTTCTTCACATGTGGTGTCTGTTGACGTTTTTCCAAGCAATCTATTATTCTATGTATCAACTGTCAGTGCTGTCTTATTGTGGTATGGCATATTGTTACAAAGCCAGCCTGGTTGGCCGAGTGGTTAGCGTATCCGCTCTCCAACGAACAGGTCGCGGGTTCGAATTCCACTGCTGGAATGGATGTTTGTGATTGTCTTATTTTACATACTGCTGTAACCTTTGATATGGCGCAGTATGTCCTTTGCTATCCTTTCGCCATAAATCATCATCATTATTGTCACAAAGAAACTGCAACGAACAAGTATTGCCAGTATAAACACAATGTTTGTAGTTAGAGAAAATGCTAACCATATGTTCTATTTCTTATTTGGGTTTAAATTTGAAGGAAGGGTCCATGGGCCTTAAACTAGCAGCCCTCTCACTGAACCCCCCATGCCAAATACCTAAGAGCCTATGGTTGCAAGCGTTAATGCACAGTGATGCGCACAGAAATGAATGTATTTGCTGTAGTAATGTTTCGCGCCTCTTTTTCTAATTACATCTTAATAAGAGGTTTTATAAATGCATTTTTATATGTACTCCCAAGGAAGAAGTGCACAGAATACTATGACAGCACTATGCGATTATATTCGCGTTATTACTATCACGTCAATACTCTTCATCCAATTATTTATCACTTGTCAGCATTTCCAATACTGTTTGATCTTATATTTCTGATTTTATCAATACAACAAGATCTTGGCCTTCTTCTTGGTTGTTTTCACCGCCATCTTGGAATCAAACACCTGTTTTACAAACCTTTCCTCTCCGATTCTGTTTAAGTGACCTGAAATTAGCTCTTCTTACACATTTCTGGATGCAAACAGTGTCACGTTATTTCCTAATATCTTCATTTTTAATATGATTCTGCCACTAATGGTTGCTGTTCACTTGCCTAATTTTTCTCAGAACTTTTATATCTCTGCTGTCTAGTATCAAGTATTTATTTCTAACCAAGTTATCCGATCGATAAACTAAAATGGTGAATATTGCCTTTTATATAGCTAGTTTAGTGTTTTCGCTAATTTCTCGCTTATTCTATATGGCTTTATTCAACTGTCTCCCCACCAACTAGCTTTGCTTATTCGGTTGTCTATTTACAAATTTAATTTAACATCTTCACTAAAGACTTACAGAAAAATAGTTGAAATATTTTTCTGTAAGTCCTCCATCGATAATGCTCTATATGTTTCCACTTGCTTTTATAGTTTTGGTCTTTTAGTGCTGATTTTTATGCCAAATTTGTTACACCTTTATTCAATTTAGTTAGAAAATCCTAGACACTAGTACTGGATTTGTTTAGGAGTATAACATCATCCACATAAAGCAAAGACCTAACTTTGATATCGCCGATTTTAATATTAGGTTTAATGGCACTTTCTTTCATAATGCGATCCATATAAACGATGAATAAGAGTTGGGAATATAGTGTGCACTCTTGTCTTACACCTGATGTTACAATAAACTATCTTCCTGTATTTCCTTCAATTCTTACTGCTGATTTACAGCTTGAATACAGACTATGTATTATTCTGTATAATGTTCCATTACCCCATAAACTTAGTATTTTGAAAAGTTTTTCTCTGGGCACCTTGTTGCATACGTTTAATACATATGCAAAACTCAAGTACAGATCCTTGTTCTATTCCTATGATTTCATAACTATTTCGTGTAAAGTGAAAATCGCATCTTCACAACTTTTATTTGGCATGAACCCAGCTTCTACTCCAAGTTTCACTTCCACAATTTTTCTTAGCCTCTTCTCAAGTATGCTTGTATAAATCTCACCTAGTGTAAAGTAGGAAAATTTCTTGATAATATTCACACATTCTGTTTTATTTTCTTCTAATACACGGTACTACGAGAGCCCTACTCCAGTCACCTGGAATTCGACTTAATGACCAAGCCTTCTGAATTATATATATACACACACTTCAGACTGCATTCCTTTTGAATATTTGCAACCATTGCTTGTATCATTTAATAGTCTTTAAAAGTACTTATTCCAGATATCCAAAATGTCTTGAGTTTCAGTTTTCATTTCACCTTTATCATCTTATTCCTTTTACTGAACTTTTTCCTCCATTTTAAGCTTCTTCAATAGCTTTTGTCACCTTCGGCTCTCTTATATTCTTCTCCGTATTCTCTTAGGACATCCGCCTACTTAATTCTTAGAAATGTTTGATATGCTTTCTTCCAAGAGTGCCTCTTTGACGTCTTCCATTCATCATGGGGTTCTGATTTTTCAATCCTTGCAGAGGACTTCACCATATGCCTTCTTAGTTGAATCAATCATTGTCTTCTTCAGAGTTTGCCACCGAGACTTCAAAGTTTTTTGTTTCTACCCTTTCATTTTTTCTTGAGTGATATTAATATAGTTGAATCTACACTTCACTTGTAAATCTGTTCTCTTGAATTCTTTCTATAAATGTTCTCACATATATTTGTTTTCAATATGATGTTCACTTTTATCCTACTTAGCCCGCCTGGCTGGCCGAGTAGTTAGCGTATCCGCTCTCCAGCCAAAAGGCTGCGGGTTCGAATCCCGCGTGGGATGGATGTTTGTGATTTTATGTGAAAAATACTAGTAGTTATGGACAGTAGATGGCGTTGGTGTTGATGATGCGGTTCGCTGTAGTTGGTGGATTGAGTGGTGGAGACAGAGTTGTGGAGCAGGTGCCCTCCTTCGATGAGTCTGAGACTCCCTGGAGGTGTCAAGTAATAATAATAAAAATCAACTAAATAATGAATACTTCCGGTTTCAAATTCCCTATTTACTCTTGAATACTGGATATGTAAAGATATTTGGATTTTGTAAAGATCTTGTGTCTTCCCTCCATCTGAATTTGTGCATATTTTTATGTTGAAACATGGTAATAGTGATGATATGCATTTAAGATTTATTATTCTGTAATCTTATGATACTCATCCGGCTATATTAAAATCTTTATATATGAACATTGCATCACCCAATTCCAATAATTAATTATACGCAAGAAAAGGACACCTCCGTAGTATAGTCAAAAGAATTACCATCTACGGTAGAGATTTAATTGATTAAATCTTGGATACGAGGAATCTTTAACTCTTTTCATTTGAAGTGGGAAGGTTTTCTTCTTCTTCGCAAACCAAAGACCGTATATAAAAACGATACCGTTGTAATAAATATCTGTAAATGAAAAATGAATTTATCTGTGGCAACTGTCTTTAATATCTCCCCCAGTTAAACAAGAATCCAGCTTATTTTGAAACTATTGTAATATTTTTTCTATCAGCTATTTAAAACAGCTGATGTATTTTTCAGGATATCGTCTATAGGTGGTATAGATTATTAAGGGAAAGTTAGATCGTAACAGATCATGCCCAATGATCAGAACGTTCTGGGACCATGATCTTTTTTTCGTCAAAATTCTTTACTTCAGTGGAATGTTTTGCAACCTTCTTTGTGTAGACATTGCGCATGCTCAAATTTTCTTTTGGAACTAATTGTATAGTCATTTCAATGACAACACTTAATTATTATTTTTTATTTTTATTTTATAAAGTTGGAATTTATTGTTAACTGGTGTAAAAACGCATATAAACAAAGCAGGCTAGGTAAATAGCCGGAAACAGTGCAAGGAAATAAAAATAAATTAATTAAAATATAGCAAATAAATGTGAAAATAAGTAAATAAATGACAAAAGTAAATTTAAGAGAAATAAGTAAAAACAAAATAAAAATATAAATAGAGTAAAACAAAATGAAAGCAAGAAGAAAACAAAACAGCCATTCTGGAGATATTGTGCGATAATACACTAGTTAAATACTGTATATGCACAACGTTACAAAATCATCCCATCTCATCCTAATTCTTTCCAGATATCTACAGAGGTTAATTAAGAACTCCGTGCGGAGAAATCTAACATTTAAACCCCTATTTTTTTAAATTCTAAATTCTTCAATATGAATTTCATATTATATATTACAAAATTTTGAATAACCACATATACAGACAGTTATGTAATGCATCATAATTATATACACATATATATATACAGTCATCCCTCAACTTACGTCAGGGTTCCGTTCCATCAGTAAGAACGTAAGTAGGTTCGGACGTAAGTCAATACATTAAATCAACAGAGTTATAGAGATTAGGGACTTAACAGTAATACGTATACTGTCATTTTAATTTTCAACCTTATTATAAAACTGTACTGTGCTTACTGCCACTATAAAACAGGAGAATAATTACCCAAATCTTCCTCCACAATCACATCTTCATTACCTTCCCTATGTGAAGGACCAGGCTGCGGATCTTCTGGTGTAAGGTTTGTTTTTTTTGATGAAAATTTCCAATGTTCTTTGTTTATTCCTCTTCTTCTTTTCATCATAAATTTCTTTATAGCAAGCAAACGCATCATGTACTTTCCTTTCTACTAATAAGTAGCGTTCAACATTGGGGTCCATGTCTTCAACCATTTTGAGAACATCGCTAACAGCAGAGAACATTTCTGCAAGACCCTTCACTGTGAATTGTTTAACTACCTCTCCTTGTTTCTCTTTTTCCTCTTCCTTTTCCGTTCTTCCTCTTCTGCGACACGTTGTTCTTCCAGTTCGACCAATCGTTGGTCAACTCTTCAGGGGCACTTCCTATGAGTTGAACAATGGCGTCATTATTTCACTTCGTGATTCAGGTTGCTTGCTAGGCCCATTCTTTCTTCACTTAATTACAAAGGTCTTAATTTTTTTCAATTCCAAAATCGTGCATAAACCTTTTTAGTGTTTTTCCATAAGCCACTTATACATTGAGAGATCACTTCGTCCCAAACTACAGCAATATTTTTAATAGCATGATAAATATTGAATGCTTTCCAGAATCGCATGAGAGTCTGGTCGTTTCCTTCATTAGCAGAAATGGCTTGTGCAAACGTTCTCGTGGATAATATACCTTAAACACTATTAGAACACCCTGATCCATCGGTTGGATCAATGAAGTAATGTTTGGAGGGAGATACATGACCTTGCACTTGGTGAAGATCACCGATATAAGACGGATGACCTGGAGCATTCTCTAGAATTAATAAAATTTTTAATTTTACATTTTCTTTCACACAAAGCTTTCCATGCCACTCGTATAACAGTTGATTAAGGCATCCGCAAACAATTTTTGAGTCATCCACGACTTCTTATATCTCCGCTAATGAACTGGAAGAGTATGCTTTCTAATGTTTTTGAAGGCTCGTGGATTCTCATTGTGCCATATCACAAATGGTTTCAGTTTATATCCAGCCACATAACCCCCCCCTAACAGAATCGTAACACGGTCTTTAAGAGCTTTGAAACCAGGCATAGATTTTAGCTTTTTGTGGATGAATTATCCGCTAGGGCATTTTATTCCGAAACAAGGAGATCTCATTCATATTAAATATTTGCTGTGGCAAATAATTTTCCTCCGTAATAATTTTATCCAATTTCTCCACAAACTCCTTGGCAGCCTTCTCATCGGAACTTTCGGATTCACCATACATTTTTTCAAATTATGCAGCGCAAATCGCTGTTTGAATCTCATGAACCAAACCGTAAGAAGCGTTGAATTCGTAGTCGTAATAGAGTCCTACTTTCTCCTTCAGCATGTTGAAGAGACTAAGTGCCTTAGCAGTTATGGTCATAGTGCTTAGAGGTACGCTCTTTTGGTTCAGGCCCGCTATGCATGGTGGAAGTAGCTTTACCAATCACTAATAGGACCTTATCGTTGCTTCGTCACTATCGTTGAATTTGCAATCAATTGCTCGCCTCTTTTTCTGTGATTCTTCACTATGTTTTTTAATTGGGCGTGTAGGGGCCATGTTGCACAAAATATCACGAAATATTTAACCATAAATACGCAACATATTTTTCAAACACAAAATCAACAGAAGAACTTGAAGTCAAGTGGCGACTGCCGATGGAGGTTGCCACTGAATGCGCTATTGTCACTGCATTGTTGTTAAATAAAAACCTTTTTACTTTCCGCTCGCTTACGTCTTGTTCGAAAGTATAGTCGAAAATGTTATTTATTCCATTATGGGATCACGGACGTATCTTCAAAAGGACGTAACTTGAACGGACGTAAGTCGAGGGATGACTATATATCTATATCTGTCACACACACACACACACACACACACACACACACATTATATATATATATATATATATATATATATATATATATATATATACAGAAAGGTTTTTACCTTGGGTTTACTATACGTTAAGGATACCAAGAAATTATATACTTGGTTTTCCCCAAGGAAGCAAAACAATGTTTTGCGCGTGAAATATATTCACGTCTGAGTTGCTTGTATATAGAGGCTAATGACGTCACATCACTTGCCTTAGTATGTACACTAATGCAAAGTACATCCCCTTTCAGACGTGTATAATGCTATGCATAATGAGAAGGGCCACTACCCAGACCGATTTCGACCTTTATTGAGGTCTCATGTGTGAGAGCCAGACCAGGGAGACTTACCAAGGTTGAAGTAATGTAGAGATCATATATATCTCATATACTCGAATAAGTAGCCAAAGGGTGCTCAACCTTATTAATAAAAATCTCTACACGTCCGAAAAGGCGTGTGCCTTGCATTATGGGATACATACTAAGGCAAATGATATGAAGTGTCATTAGTCTCTATATACAAGTAGCTCAGACGTGAATATATTTCACGGGCAAAACATTGTTTTGCTTCCTTGGGAAAAAGGATTAAAACCAAGTATATACTTTCTTGGTATCTTTATATATTAGCTAGAAATATGCTGGAAACCATTTTATTAATAATTTATACAATTATTTTGAACAGAGATTCCTCATTCTTCAAACAATGTTTCTCACGGCTCTTGCAGTACGATATGGTACATATGGTACATGTCTGAATAAATGAAGAAATATCAGTTATGTGTTTTAAGTTTTGGAAATCAACTACTTGATAACCCAGCCCGAAGTTGTTTCAATTTCCAAAACTTAAAACACATAACTGATATTTCTTCATTTATTCAGACAGTGTAACAAAACCCTTTGTCTAAACAAACTCATCCTTCATCATACACTATAACATCACCGCCAGAACATTTAACAAATGATGTGGCTTATACAATATGAGAAATAAATAAATAACCTGGAAAGGCACCTGGAGTAGATAATAATCCACCAGAAATACTCAAATATGGAAGTGCGAAAGTTTTTACAGGTGGCTCCATTGCATATTTCAGAAAGCCTGGCGAGAGGGTGGAAGTTCAGACGATTAGGGTAGAGCAGTGGTCATTCTTTTTCTCCTTCTTCCTATGGCTCCTACAGTCCATATCAAGCTTTAGCCTCCTGGATTTGTCGCTATCAACTCTATCTATCCAAAGTCTTACTTCTCCGGTTTGAACATTGCAATATGATGTTGCTTTCTTGACTAATGGTATCTATCCATCTTGTTCATGGTTTTCCTATTGGTCTTTTACAAAGAATTGCTATTTATAGTCTTCTTAAGAATACTGTTTTTTCCATACGAAAAGCATGTCCTGCCCATTGCAATGCAATGTATCCTGCCCATTGCATTCTCCACCTTTGCCGTGCATATCCGGGTTTCTGTAGGTAGTGAAATCGATTTATATATTTGTAATTTAATCTTCCAATTGATATATTTTGAGCTGAATACACATGAGAGAGAGAGAGAGCGTTCCTAAATAATTAAATTGTTCCAATTTTTATATTTCAAGGTTCTCAATTTTCACACTCGTATCAATTAACTAGTTTTGTCAGTTATTGATCATTACTTTGATTTTTGTATCAATTTTAGTCCTCTCTCATATACTAATTTTTGTAATTCCAAATATATTTCTTCTGCTTTCTGTTGGATCTTCGCGAAATGTTAATATCATCTGCGTATGCCACAATCTGCACTGATTTCTTTATTAGAGTGAGTTTATTATCTACTGGCAACGGTCCTATAATGTATTCCAAAACTAAGTTAAGAACTATTGGAGCTAGACGATCTTCTTGTTTTAATTCTTGAGTTATTGGAAAGGGATCTGTTAAATCATTTTGTTTTAACCTGTGCGAGGTTTCCATTGTGAATCTTGATTAACTGGTATTCCAAAGTGTATCATAATCTCATATAAGTTTTCGCTATTAATTATGTCAAATGCTCGTGGGAAATCAACAAAATCTGATGAATATTTATATCCAATTCCCAAATTTTCTCTAATAATTATTTAACTATGTGTATCTGATCGGTTATAGATTTGCCTTTCCTGAAACCTACTTGACAGGTGCAAATTATCTTCTCCATAAGTGGGTTTCATATGTTCATAATAGAATAAATACTTTGTATGTTGTACATAACAGAAATACCTCTATAATTTTCACTAACTGTTTTGTCATTCGTTGGGATCCTATATATAATATCGGATCAACCCAATATATAATATCGGGTTGATCCGACTCTTTCTCATTCTTTTCGTATTGCTCTTTGTTTCGTATGGTTAAAATAAAATCTTTTGTTTTATAGTTTCTTTTATCCTACTTTTAGCAACTCTGCAGGAATTTTATCTATTACTCGGGATTTGTTGTTCCTGAATGAGTGTACTATATCGTTAAGCTCTTGTCATCATAGGAGCTCTACAGATTCCTTTGGAAGTTTTTTTCACTTGGTTAGACTAAGTTATAATAAATTTAGTTTAATCCTTTATCCAAGTATAAGCAAACAAAGTTTGCGCCTGAAGACGCTTCAGGCGCAAACTTTGTTTGCTTACACTTGGATAAAGGATTAAACTAAATTAATATCTACAGATTCCTTTTCTATAGCAGTATCCGGTATATAATTTTGAGCAGCAGAAGTAGTGTTCTTATTCAATAATTCATGGAAATATTCTGTCCATTTGTATTTTTTCTTTATTTGTTAACATATTTGCTTGTCTGCCTCTGTATATATCTGTAGTATAGAGTTCTTGCAGTACTCATCTATTAAAAGGGAAATAAAACTGAATGTGAGAATTGCAAAGGAATTTCCATACTTTGTGTTCCTAGTAAGATTTATGCACGAATACTTGAAAAAAAAAGCCTATGAAATATTGTGTAAGTGAAACTTGGAGAAGAACAAGATGGGTTACGGCAATACCTCTTTTCCAGTTTTATGGATCTGGAAAAGGCATATGAAGAGGTGACAAGAGAAAAGCTGTTCAAAACGTTATAGTTACAGGGCGAAAATGGGTCATTACATTAGAGAATACATAGTTTATATTTGAATCGTAAGTCAGCAGTTAGAACTGAAGGAGTTACGGGAAGTTGGTTTGATGTGATTTGACAAAGTTGTACATCTCCACTGTTATTTATCATCTGTATAGATCACATCATGAAGGAAAGTGGTATTACATCCGATATTAATATTAGCGATAGTGATCTTATCTCTTTATTCTATGCAGATGATGTTATACTCCTAAATAAATTCAGTATACAAGATTGAATAATCTAACTAAAGAAGTAGTGTTCTTATTCTATAATAAATATAATATATTTCGTATGACAATCAGCAATAAAATGGCCAGTACTATTAAAATAGGCAGGAATATTGGAAACATCAACTGCATCCTGTCTGGAGAACCTATATAACATTTCTATTTAGACACAGTATTTTGATAAAGATGCAAATTAAACATGGAAATAAACCACATAATTATCGAAATGGATAAAATAGGAGGTTAAGGAAAATAAATTTGAAATATGAGAGAAACTAGTCAAAACACGAAACTAGTTGCATACAAAACAAACCAATTTTAACTTGTGGATCTGTTAGCTGTGTTAAAATTAAAACACTTAATCAAATACTTGAGTCCACAGATATGAGAGTTCTGAAAAAGATTAAAATGAACATATGATATCAATGGCAGAATTATAATAAAACTGGGATATTAGGAAGGAACTCGATGTTAGCATTCAGAATTGTGTGGGCAGAGTTAATCTCAAGTGATATGGTCACTTAAAAAAATGGAAGGGGAAAGGTTAGGAAAACAAATATTTTTGCCAGGATGGGAAAAAACTGGAAGAAGACCAACAATTAGGTAGATTCAAACAATAAGAGGTACCTTAGAAAATATGAATACATCTGACAATATTAGAGTCCTGGCAGAGAACAGATTAATTCGGCGAAAAATTGTCCATATGAAGTTAGTAATGATGTAACCTTTTCATGTAGTACCATCATAATATCCTGTGATCCCCCCCCTCCCCGAAGGTACATATCAAGAATTTGATGAGGAGGAGGAGGATGATGATGTAATAAAAACCTTTTATCTAAACTACTGGAATCATCCTCTCCCCGCGCGCGCGCGCGCGCGCGCGCGCGCACACACACACACACACACACACACACACACACACACACACACACACACACACACACACACACACACACACACACACACTATAACACCACTGCTAGAACAGTTAACAAATGGGGTGATTGATACACCCCCGGTAAATAACATTCTCTTGCCACCCATACCCAAACACACCTATCGTATTTGAAGAGTGTATATCGCAATTCGTCACTCCATAAGAGCCTCCGTAGTCACACTGAACGCTCAGATGAGATAATCCAATGATGAAAATAGGAGGAACGCACACCACTCTCCTATCCATTTTCATCCGTTTACATGACCTGCCTCGCTGACAGACTCTTAGGTTTCTCTTCATTGCCATTTCCATCTTTTAATCACACAACCTACGGTCAGTCTTAGGTGCTCTAATTGTGCTGAAATCTGGTACATTGCAGGAAGTGAATGCTAATGAATAATATGCCAAGTGAGACCACTTTTCTGGAAATCAATTAACTGTAAACCTAAGCCATATTTTCTTAGTATTTTACACAATTGCAGCATGTTACTTGAATTTTGAAGATAATTTTGCCTTTACGCCTTGCTCTTTTACGTAGTTTGTCAATACTCGTAGTTGAGAAATATCAGGATGATCATGAATTTTTTCATTATAGTGTAGATAACTTTTTTTATGTTCGCTGCTGCTACATGATATAAGACTGAGCCAAACTTAACTAAAACATCATCTTAATTTTCACGCTATATACGACAAATGCGTTTTTCTTTTTCTTTTTCGCTGAGCGTCTTTGGCCAACTTCACATCACAACGATTCGAAGAAAAACGCAAATTCAGCAAAGATTGCTGAGATTGGTAACAGCTTGTTGACATTCAAGATATGTGAAAACAGATTCGAGAGTGAGTAGAAATGTACTTTAAAATGTGTAACTTTTAAAACAGACACACGTTTCAAAACAATTCAGCGTTACCTATTTTGGAGTTTAAAAGAAACGGGAAGTCGTCATTCGCGACTGAATCGTCATCATGCACATTGCGAAATACGGATTCATCTCGTAGTCTCTTATATAACAGAATCATCAAGATTCTGTTATATAACATGTTTTTATTGACGCATGAAACATTCCAGAAGAGGAAGCAATATCAAGTCTTCGGGTTACAGAGCAGTTTTTAATTAGCGATTACAAGTTGAAAGGAAGAGTAAGGAAGTTAAATTTTCCTTAAGTAAATTACAAAGTGTAAGAAAATACAATAATGAGCCAAAACATTATGCCTACCTATCCAGTAGCAGCATGCTGATATCCTTTGGCCGGGAATAGCTTGTACCAGTCTCGACTCCACTAGACTATGTAAGGTGTTGTTCTGAGGTATTCTGGACCAATTAGATAATGTCCGGAGGTCAACGACCGAGCGAGACACTGGCGTCTGCCGGTGGATACTGCATTTCACATGATGCCATAGATGTTCAATGAGATTTATATCAGGAGAATTGGACGGTCAGATGAGCAGCACACGGGATGTTAGATATGCTCTTCGAACCATTCTCTCGCCATGAGCGCCTTGTAACATGGAGTGTTGCTTTGCTGGAAGATCCAGATCCATCGGGTCACATTGTCACCATGTTGGACAATACCTAGTCCGAAACAATTTCTAGTAAGAAATAAATACAAAAACTAAGACATACTGAAGTAGAACATGAAACTTTTGGTTAGGTGCGTCAACCAAAAAAATAAAGAATTATATGTATGTTTAAGAACAAACAGGAAACTTAGAAAGGAGTGCATAGGGAAATATTATTTACAAACCAAGCGAGAGGGATGACGAATTAATCTTTATCGGCATTTACGTTCATGCAAAAATGGATACTAGTTCTAAATGAAAGCAGTCATTTACTTTACATAGTTCATGAGCTTAAAGAAAGTAATAACTGAGAATGAACTTAAAAAATAGTTCTTACATGAAACTTAATATGATGCTGAGGGTAGACGAGATATTGTATATTTCATCATGCTATATCAAACAATGGGAGCGAGACAGTACATTTACAGTATCTCGTTCGAATTGATTTGGAGAAGGGCAAATATTATCTAATTCTTACAGAGGATCGAAACGTGAAATGGGAAATACTGTGTATAAATCGAAACTTAACAATAATCTACGGGGATTATGTACAGTAATGTCTAAATTAGTATTATTAGTAAATCGTACCACGACTTTTCAAGGACAACCATTGTTTCATATTAGGTTACTGTGTATTCTATTACTGAGGAATTATATGTAATAAATAATTTTGGCATTGCATATTTGGATTGTAGTGAGACTTTCAATACTGTTTTGTACAATTAATTTTATAAATTAGAGAAATATGTGGTACGAGTAAGACATTGAAGTTTCTAGGAGGATGCTTAAGGAAGCGAAGGCAGAGAGCAGTATTGAATGGTCATTCCTTTGATTAGCCTTCTGCAGTTAGGGTCGATGTTAGGTTCCCTTGTTGTTGCTGTTAATATTAATCATAGAATATTACTTTTAATATTCTATGATTAAGAGTAATATTCTATGATTACTGTTATTATAGAATATTACTCTTAATGTCTCAATTTGCAGAGTTTGCAAAACTTTGAAGGACAGCTAAGAATGAATAACAAATACTATTTATTGCTTCAGATAAGTTTTGATTAGACATAGTTATGCCTAATTTAGGAGTACCACGTTCACCAGGACCTCGCAATATTTATCCCTTCGGTTGGAATGATCTGGGTCGAATCCCTCTGTAAAATGCAAGCTACCGTACTTTGGCCTTTTCCACTAAAGGTGTGTTATCGGGTCTGGAAACTGAAGTTTTTCAATCCGCATAATAGATAACGCTGACTGGAAGAACGAAGCAATTAAGACATAATACCTTGGTCTCATAACCTTAGTTAATTCAGTTTAATTCCAACCAACCCAATTTACGACACTAGTGACTGAGAAAAGATATGCCATGTTAGAGAAGGTGCTGTCGAGAGTGACCACACGTATCTGATATGATTGTTTTTCTAATGAAAAAAAAAAAAAAGACTGCGTTTTGTAGCGTCCGTATCTTAGAGACAAGACAAATATGAGTGCATCTCATTGAAACTTATAAAGCTATTAAGGAACTCAATGTTGAAATATAATGCATTTTTACATTTTCCACGAATATGACAAGACAGAGTTTATAATATAATGAATGATTGGAATCAACTGAATATTTGTATACGTCTTCTGGCCTATACTCAGATACGTTATTTTATTATAACTAAGAGCTACAAGAGCTGATAGCAACTAAGTAAATAAATTGTTATTATAAACGGTTTTACGAGGCTATCAAAGCAACTTTCCCTATTAAGACAAGTTTTTCCTTGAAGACTTCAGTTTATTTCATTCCGATACTGTATAAGCTTTGCCTCCATGCATCCGATTTAATACCAGTAAGTAATAGTAATGCTATTAAGATGCAATAGCATAAAACTGATTCAGAAAATTCTTAGTCATCTTCTTCGATCATCATGAGAAGCGAACTGTGTGTAGAAAATATATATATATATATATATATATATATATATATATATATATATATATATATATATATATATATATATATATATATATAACGATTGGGATTTCTTAGCACCGAAATATAATGTAGTCCAACAAAATGTTATTACTGTATTTCCGTTACGTGTATTTCAGAATAAGATATAGCTATTCTTTTAAATGTAGATAAATATTAGAAGTGTGGAGAGTGCGATCTGTACATGTGGCAAAGTGCATAAGATAATGTCAGTACCAAAGTGGCTGACATCATCTAATAAAGCAATGGAATTTATCAAGCAAGAGCTGATAGCAATTTACACGTCTTCTATACATACCAACTTTGCGGCCTACCTGGAATAATTATATTCATCCTCTCTCTATCTCTCGTTTTATTTTTTCTCTCTAATCTTTTTCTTTCTCGCGTCTCTCGTTTCGTACTTTTCTAAATTTTTATCCCCTTTTATGATTTTTTTCCTACTATCATCAGTTTTCATTCTAATATATACATGAGCGCCTTCTGCTATCTTCCACTCATGTTACCCCTGATTATTAATTTCATTTGATGGAGGGCTAGAAGAAATTTCCTTTTTTCCTCGTTTCTCTTGTTTCGTTGTGCGGGTGCACTATTACCGCTCAAATTCTACATTAAGATTCCACTAAATTTCTGTGACGCTGCTATTAAAAGTTTTTATTGCGGTATTTAATGCGTGTAGCGAGAAAAGTGTTTTAAGTTTGATGACTCTTAATTAATAACGTCAACTATATGGAGATGCTATCAATCTATTTATATCTGTCTCTATCTGTCTATCATGGCAAGTTTTAGAGGCACATTCCATCCGGGTTCATAATCACATCAACTATCATTATCCAAAATGCCATAGATGGCATTTCACCATATTAAACAGTCATTTCTTTTTAATAAAAATCCCACTAGGTAGCGCGGCAAGCAGACTAACGATAGAGTCGTTATTTATTTTCATTATTGTACTAATTACAAAAGTGACGACAGAACGCCCTGTTAGCCACAACTAGATGTCTTCAGCTGTTTGCATGCAAATGTCTGTGGTGCCCGCACAGGCAGTCTGTATTGACTCCTCAGCGTCCACGATCCGCCCATTTCTAACGTCAGCGTTATTAATCCGATATGACAGGTCGTTTGCAAAGATAATGAATGCCTGATGCACAATAGGAAAAGTCGTAGCACCAACTACAAACAGACTGCCGGGTCCCCACTGGTGACAATTGCAATAACTGTACTCCTAAAGGAATATTGCGGTGGCTATAAATTATGCTGGCCGGCAAAACACGACTTACTCTTTGCCAGTGCGAGAGGAAACTGCTGGCTTTAATTAAGGCTTCATATTTAAGCCCGACGCTATAACTGTAGTAATACAATTACCGGTCCCCACCATATTTTCTTAACGACATAGGCCTAGCTCTTTTCGTCCGGTCATCATTAGTGAATTGTATATTTCATTCCGGTTGCATGGTGGCTTTGAATTATTGTTTCACTCTAATTCTACTAACGGCTGGGCAATGGAGGGGGAATTTCACTTTTACGACTCCTAACGATAATAAAAGTCATAATTTTAGGATGGTCACAGATTTACAGAACTGCGAGGAAAGATGCAATTTATTTCAACCCAGTTATCGTTAATAATTGAGTGCCATTTTAATATCTCTGCTTTGTTGTCAACTTGCGGCTAATCAACTGCAGGATTGCCACTCCTAATGGGGCATATCTCTTTACCATCCTCTCTTTTTTTTTCTTTTTTTTTTCCAAAGTAAAAAATTCTCAACTCTCTCGGTGCATGCATCAGTGATGATGATGATGATGATAATGATAATAATGAAATAGCTTCTACATGACCTGCTGACCATTTGAGAGTGAGCGTATCGGAAAATCGTTTTATGTGAGTCAGTAACCTCCTGGACATCCGTCGAGCGCCTACATCATTTGAATATCCTATCTCTTACACACTTGATCGTTTTCATTCTAGTTTCTCATCCACTATTAGTCGCATCTATTGACTTTCTTATGTTTACATAATTCCCATCAGATTGCTCTTTCCTTCCATTCTTCGTAGAGGATGTTTAGGCTTCGAGATCAATTTTATAGAAGTTATGAATAGAAGCTCAATCCATACCTTCTTCTATTTATGACAATGACCATCAAGAAACACATAGACAATATCTAATCAGTAGCATTAAGGAGACGGAGTGACGAAATTGTGTATTTACAACTCTTAATACAGAACTTGAGTATTGCTACTGTGGTAACTGTGTTGTAAGTCTAAAGAAGTTTCGGGGACCATCTCCATACGATTCAACACATTATTGCAGCGCCTCCTCCGACCACTGCCAAGAGTGACAGTACCCTTTATTTAGCAAGACTTGGACTCTGATCCCGTCTAGGATGCTAGAAAAATTTAAAAGTCCTTTCCAACTGACAATGAGCTAATGAATCTTATATGGGACTGATATGTTTTTTCCTCCCGCAACTCGGATTTTAACAGACAAATCATGTTAAAGAATATACGGAGTTAGCAAACGTAACGGATTCGCCTCATAGTCTGGTGTTACTTCGGCATGAGCCTCAACCACCACAACACGTGATTACAGTTCTGTGGAACTAAATACTGTTATACTATGTAATGCTTATTATGAAATGCAAAGAATAAACGTATGAAATAACTGCACATAAATCATTCCTTGCTCATATTTCACTTACGTTACGCATTAGACTTCATTCCGGATTATAAGCCTAGAAATTTATAATCAGAAATAGTCATCGCAAACTTTGTTCGTAGTTCTTTCTTCTACTGGACTGTAATCTAGAAAAAAATTCTAGGATTTTCGCTTAAGGAATGAAGCGCTTTAGATTCTAAATATTTCAACGATATCCTTATCTTTTTAGTTAGCTGAAACTTCCGGAGCATTTCTCAAGAGAAATGCGCTTCACATCGATGTGCTTTGACACGTCATTTGAGAACCAATGCATTATACGAGTATAATGCATCATGTTTCTTGCGAGCACTATGAGAGAGAGAGAGAGAGAGAGAGAGAGAGAAAGACAAAGACTTCATTTAAATAACATTTCATCTAATTAATCTTAATAATTAATTCTTCAAGCGTTCGTTTTTAATTGATCTTTAATATAGTTAAAAATATAGTAAAGTTTTTTCCCCTCATCATTCTATTATTTTTAAACATTTTTTATTATTGAAGGAACTTTACATTTAATTTACTAAAGTTATTTTTTTGAAAAATCGAATGCTACTTTAGTATTCAGTTGTTACATTATTCAGCCAAAAAGATATCTTATAATGATACTCTGTAATATAACGAGACTCTAAAGCAGTGGTTCTTAACCTGGGGGTGCGAGAAAGCATTTCCAGGGGTACGAGAGAAGTTTCTAAATTTTCGATGGAAACTACCTCCTGACCGCCTGTGAGAAACTAGCGAACGCTACGTCGACTTTTGGGACCCCCACTCCTACACCCTCTCTACCTTTGCCTCAGCGCATCGCACTTACCAGCACATGCAGTACAATAAGAAACTGGTTGATACGCGCACGTGTTCGCATACTCTGAGTACGAACGTTAACGAGGTGGTTTGACGCAGAAACGAATATTAATTTTCTTTAATTTAATAAACAACAACAACATAGCCATTAAGAATTGAGATATTGTTTTGTATGTACAGTATATGTATATGTAAGTACTGTATATGTAAATGTATGTGTTTATTTTTCAATGAATAAATTATCTTGCAATAGATGTAATTTCCTAAATAAAGAAATAGAAACACGTTTTTCAAGGGGGTGCGAGAACTTATTTTTAGATTCAAGGGGGGTGCTGATCACTAAAAAGGTTAAGACCCACTGCTCTAAAGGGATAACGAAAGAAAGAGAAAGGTACAGTGGTAATAAAAGTATCATATTCTCGAGAAAAACAAAATAAAAGAGAGAGAGATAATTGTATTCTTTATTCATCTCGATTTTATTCTGTCTATATAAAAACTTTATTGGAACATTTACTTAAAGAATCTTTTCAGAATTTTAATTATATTTACTTTAAACCTAACAATAGTTCTATGTATAGTGATGTATATCAAAATGAGAATCATATTACAGGAAATCCTAAAACTTACATCGATCCAAGATGTAAGTTTTAGGAATCCTCCTACGGAATGTACAGCATTCTATAACAGTACTCCAATAAGTATGCATTATCACAGGCTTCCTACCAACAGTTTTCTTTTTAAATTATTTTGTTATTTCTCAGTTCTTCAATATAGTGACATCTGTTGTTTCAATCTCCAAGAGGTACTGCACGAATCCACCTAGATTTTGTTATTCTTCAGTAATTTTTTTTTTACTTTCATCCTCGCAACAAAAAACTGTTTTGGCAATCTTTCATCCCATTCTGTTTAAGTGGCATAACCACTCGAACAGAATGGGATGAGATGGTACAGTATCATTTGTATACACATCCTTGAATGCTAACAATGTTTCTACTTTCTTTGACATCTCTTTTAATATGATTTTGCTATTGATGTGATTTATCTTATAACTCGATGTCTATCTCTAGTTTTTATCGACTGTTTTATTTCTGATCTATTTCTCGAATTCCTAAATTAATATTTGTCCAAACGCTGCCAACACTATTAATTCTCTATCTCTATCTTATTCCATAATGCATTTCTTCAACTGGCTCTCAACCACACCAGCTTTGCTTCTTCTATTCCCTATTTCCAAACTTCAGCTATCTAGGTACAATCTTTAGTAAAGATTACAAATTATTATACCTAGATAGCTGAAGTATTATTCTTGTTCTATAGGTTCTCCATTGAGAATGCAGTTTATGTTTTTCTTATTACTGTCTGTGTTTTGCCTTTTTATTGTCGCTTTTTGTATCAAACATGTTACAGCAGTTCTGTAATTTGAGTGAAGACATAATGGATTTATTTAAGAGTATAACGTCATCTCCATAAAGTGAAGAGCTGGGTCTAACATCTCCAATATGATATCAAGTTTTATGCCACTTTCCTTCATAATATGATTCGCTACATAGACCAAGATAGGGTGCACAGTTGCGCACCCTATCTTCATTTAGACTGTGTATTTCTCTGAATAATGTCCTATTCACACTACATACGTGTAGGGTTTTTTAACAGTTCTTCTCATAGTATCTAATCATATGTCTTTTATATCTACGAAACTTATATACATCCTTCTTATATCTTCGTGCTTTCGCAACTGTTTGTCTTAAAGTATTTGGTCTGAACTTAGCTTGTTCTTTTCCAGATTTCTGTTCTATAATTTTTCTTAGCCTCTTCTCAAACATAGTTGCATAAATCTTACCTTGATCACTCGGTTGGGTAAATCTGACATTAAGTTTTATTTCTCTTTTCGTAGACAGCTACTATAAGAACTCTACTGTAATCATTCGGAATTCCACCTTCTTGCCAGACCTTCTGAATTATGCTAGATAGCCACACTGAAAAACTTTTATACTTCCATAGTTGAGTATTTCTGGTTCTAATACCATCTGACCTAGCTGCCTTTCTTTCCGCATTAAGGTTTTTTTCTAATGACTTTTTCTATCTGAAATGTAAATGTATTTTTCAATGCAATCCTTTTGATTATTTTTCTACAACTGTACTATTACGCCGCTTGTTTCACTTAATCTTTTGAAGTAATTACTCTAAACAACCAGAGTATCTTCTAACTTCAGTTCAGTTTTTATGTCACATTTGTTTTCATCTCTAATTTCTTTTACAACACTCTTTTCTCCATTTCTAAGTCTTGTCAATAGTCTCTAAACATTTTGCCAACTTTTCTGATACTTAGTTTCTATTTTATTGCCAAACCTTCCCAATATTTTGTTACTTTTACAAATAGCTTACTTTTCTTACATTTTTCTCTGTATTCTCTCAGGTTACTTGCTAGAAATTTAGATGCGCTTTCTTCGTTTCCAATACTTCCTATTTAATTCTCGAGTCCACTACAAAGTTCTGATTTTTATTCGTCACATACATCTCTAGCTGAATCAATTATGTTTTCGCCAGATTTTGCTGTCTGTTTCCAAGGTTATTTTTTTTGGAACTTTCATTTTTGTAATAATATTCGTTCATTTCAGTTTATATTTCAATCATGAAACCCGCTCGACATCGATTCTTATTAGCGACACAGGCTCACCAATGAGGTTTTATCATTTTAGGAGAATACCTAATTAGAGAAAAATGCGATCTAGATCCCATGACAAAAGACCTCCGTCACTGTAAAACGCAACCACCACCACCATCATCCAATAAATACACTTGAGTGATATCCAGTTGGATTGGATATTCAAGGGTTTCTTTACTATTAGCACATACATATATTATAATATATCGGAATTAATATAGTTCCTGATATATAGCAAGTTCACGATCATTAATTTTTGGGCCATGCCCAAATTGACGGAAGTCAGGTAGGCAATAATTGGATTGATCAGTCATCCTGATAAAGTTCCCTTAAATTTCTTAAGAATATTTTTACATTCCATTTAAGACGATAATATTTTGTAGATATATCTGTCTTTTGTTTTAAATGCAATAGCGTAAAGTAACGCTATATATGCATAGATGCATATAGCGTTAGAAATATGTAGTCGTAATACCGAAGTAACAGAGGATATTACCACCATCAAAGAAACAGTATAATAGCAGACTGCTGCTGACCATCAATCAGCACTATTTGAATTATCAGATCTCTATAATCAAGTAGAAATCTATAATAATCGTTGAGTTAAGAGTCAAAAGCTGTAAGAGAAACGGTAGCAAAATAAGGAAGTGATATTACTATCAATTGAAGTGGCATCAATTGTTTAAAAATTATACCTAATAAAATGAATTTCAGGCTATTTATGTTTTTATATAACGAAACCTGTGTGAATTTATCACTAAAACACACGTAATAACCACAGTAATGACTATTTAATTCGTAAATATTTCATCAAAAGTATCTCCGGACATCATCAGTACAGTAGTTCAAACAATACTAGGAATAACATACAGTTAGGGTGTATGATTACAATGGAATCTCAATATGCGTCCAGTAACGTGTTATAGAAGTAAATTAAATATAACTGAAAAAAAAAAAATAAAA
Source organism: Typopeltis vanoorti (assembly GCF_054136105.1). Classification (NCBI taxonomy): domain Eukaryota; kingdom Metazoa; phylum Arthropoda; class Arachnida; order Uropygi; family Thelyphonidae; genus Typopeltis; species Typopeltis vanoorti. The sequence goes on from NC_143553.1 coordinate 90,328,958, forward strand.
TAAAATAAATAAATAAAAGAATAATAATAATATATATATTTATATATGTAAAGTATATATATATATATATAAAGATTATTTTACACAATTTTGTCTGACAATTTCCCATACTTTAGGAATAGTAAGAACGTCATTGCGGTTTAAATTTGGTCTGTGTAGTAGGACTTCAGCACTTTCTTTATATAAACGTTCATGTTTATATAAAGATCCGTGTAAAAGTTTCGAATTCTCCCAATGGATCCTATGGTTTGGATTTTCAACTCCGTGTTGGGAGAGAAAAGATTTCTGCGGTTTAAAAAGATGAATGTGGTCTTGATGTTCCGAGATGCGTTTCTGAACAGACCTACCTGTCTGACCAAAGAAGACAATTTGCAGGAGGCATGGGATCTCATAAACGCCAGGTAACATCTGAGGGGAGAGTTTGTCCTTAGGAGAAGGTAACAAGTTATAGATTTGGTTGATAGGTTTGTAAGTAGTGGCAAAATTGTATTTCTTCATAATTTTTGAAAGACGTTCGGAGATGTCTTTGACGTAAGGTATGGGAATTCTATGGACTTCTTGTCTACGTTGATGTGTGGGAAGTTTTTTAGTGTAAAATTTACAAGCAAGAAGAAGGAACAGCAATGGGATTTTTTTTTTAACTGTTTCTAGAACACCTTGAAGAAAAAATATTCACTTTTGAACTCAAACCAAAATTTTGGTTACGATATGTCGACGACCTATTTGCAGTCTGGGATCATCCCAAACAGGAATTACAACTGTTTCTAGATAAAATAAACCTTCTTCACCCTCGCATCAACTTTATGCTAGAAAACAAATCTCCACAGGGATTTGTTTTTCTTGCTGGATTTACACATTCAAAGAAAAGAAGACGGTTCCATCGCCACGTCTGTCTATCGCAAGCCTACATTTTTAGGTCGCTACATTCACAATTCTTCCGTTCATCATCCATCTCAGAAATTTGGCAGCATTAAATCATAGTTTCCAGAGCACACAAATTCTGCTCCTCTGAAGATTCTCTAAACCAAGAACTAGGAATAATCAAAAATACAGCCATACTAAATGGATATAATCTTAAAACAACTCAAAAAATCATCAGTCACCTTCCCACACATCAACCCAGACAAGACGAAGTCCATAGGATTCCCATACCTTACGTCAAAGGCATCTCAGAACGTCTTTCAAAAATTATGAAGAAATCCAATTTTGCCACTACTTACAAACCTATCAACCAAATCTATAACTTGTTACCTTCTCCTAAAGACAAACTCTCACCTCAGATGTTACCGAGCGTTCATTAGATCCCGTGCTCCTGCAAATTGTCTTTGGTCAGCTCCCAACACGGAGTTGAAAATCCAAACCATAGGATCCATTGGGAGAAGTCGAAACTTTTACACGGATCTTTATATAAATATGAACGTTTATATAAAGAAAGTGCTGAAGCCCTACCACACAGACCAAATTTAAACTGCAATGACGTTCTTACTATTCCTAAAGTATGGGAAATTGTGTAAAATAATCTATTTAAAATAAGTTGGTATCTTTAACATATATTATATCCAAGGTAAAAAAACTTTCTACATATATATATATATATATATTTTTTTTTTTCCAGTTATATTTAATTCACTTGTATAACACCTGCACGCATATCGAGATTCCATTGTAATCATGCGCCCTAACTGTATGTTATTCCTAGTATTGTTTGAACTGCTGTATTGAGGATGTCCCAAGATACTTGGGATGAAATATTTACGAATTAAATAGTCATTACTGTGGTTAGTACTTGTGTTTTTAGTGAGGCTATTTATGTATTTATTTGTAGACTTAAAAAATTACAAATTATTCTCGATGAAATAAGATTCACATTTATGTATCAGTTTTGAAGTAATAAATTGGTTACCTTATTCTGCTATAATGTACACATACCGGCCACTGAATTAGAAGCTTCTATTTTACTATAGACATGCGATTGCCAATATCGATCCTCTTCAATTCCATGCGCGTAGTTCGATGAGATATGGGTCGGTAACAGCCTTTATTAAATGATTCGATCAATTGTTGCAACAGGAAGTTCTGTTTGCCTGTACATGCATTCTCAGACGACAGCGATCTCGTTCCTGACATTTTCATAGGACCACAGTTACGCCTCTTAGACGAGCAATGTGGTTTATTTTTCCGCTGATTAAACACTCGGGATATCTCACCTTTTGAGAAACCAGTGAGCTCTGCTGTTTTCAAAATCGTGGGTTCAGTCACACGGGAACCTACAATAAACCCTTTATCGAACGCCGAAAGAGCGTTTGTTTTTCCCATTGTGATCAACACTATTGATGATTACTGACCAGAAGCATTCTTAAATAGTTGTCTATTTAAGAATGCAGACGTTTCTTTATTCAGACGTTTACATACATCTGCATAAAGGTTTCTAATTCAGTGGCCGGTAGGTGTAAAAGGATTCCCAGTCTCCATCTTAAAAGTGAGATGAATCCATAACTGAGAAAATAAACTGATTAGAAGCTAAGTTAAAAGAAGGTTCAACATCATCTAGTGAATAATCTCAGTGTAGGGGAGGGGGGGTGCTCTGCCAAGTATACCTGGAAGAAATGCGATTAATGGTATACAGGGGATGTCGGAAAGTCAAAAAAAAAAAACGAAATCTATTATCTGGAAGAACACATATCATATCACAAAATATCATTAATTATTTACCTTCTAGATAACAAAGATCAAAACTCCGTGTTCTTTTCCTAGGGAAACTACCCACATTCCCTATCCCCCTTGTTGTTTACTATTACTATACCCGATAGGATGATCTTTGTAATTCACTTTATTCATTTATTTTGATTGGGCTGTTTTGAATCTTCTTAATCAGCTATCTGTGTTAAAGCAGTTTTTATTATTACTATTAAAAGAGATCTCCAGGGAGTCAGAGACTCATCGAGGGAAGCCACATACTACACACACCATCTATCATACTTATTCTTGAATTCATTTACACTGCTTGCACTCACAACATCCAATGGCAATCCATTCCAATTACGCACCACCCTCTGAGAGAAAAATCTAGCCCTCACACCATTCTTGGCGCCTTCATTCTCGGCTTCCAATGATGCCCTCTCCTCCTTTCTCCACCCTCCATAAATTGAAAAATTCCATCATTTAAAATCCTGTATGACCCTTTAAGAAGTTTGTAAGTCTCAATCATATCTCCCCTCTTTCCCCTGTTTGCTAGTGCTGCAGTCTACAAATTCTCAATCTGTCTTCACAATCAGTATTCCACAATCTGACATCATTTTAACAATCTCCTTTGTACTCTCTCTCCAATATATCAGAATCACAACGGAAACAAGGAGACCAGACCTGCGCACAATAGTCCATGTGAGGTCTTATCAAAGCATTGTAAAGAGGCAAAATAACATCCTTATCTTTACATGTGAACATCCGTTTAAGCATTGCAATTATCTTTTGAGTTGTATTTGCAATCTTTGCCACATGGCCCCTAAACTTCAACTTCCTATCTATTAACACTCCAAGATCCCTGGTCTCATCAGTTTGTTCTAGCCTAATCCCACCAATATAATACGACATTGGATATCTAATCATGCCGAAGTGAATGACTTTACATTTACTGACATTGAACTGACACCCATTTTCCCATGCCCACAATTCCAGCCTATTCAAATCATTCTGCGAAGACTGCATATCAACAGCATTCCTGATTATCCTACCTATCTTTGCATCATCAGCAAATAACTGTATGTCGCTTTTCAAATCCTTCCCGATATCATTAATGTACAGATTGAATAACAGTGTACCAAGTACTGATCCTTGTGGTACACCACTTGTTACCTTAAACCTTGCAGACTCAGATCCCCCGTATATCACTTTTTGATATCTGTCAGTCAGCCATCCTCTTATTCATGTTAATGAATAACAGAATGGATAAGAGAATGAATAAGAGAAAATGGGTTTGTATAACCCAAACCCATTTTCTCTAATTTATGCACACTCTATCATGCTGTATTCTGTCAAAAGCCTTAGCAAAATCCAAATCAGTCCTTGGTCCATTGCTATTCAATCTGTATATTAATGACATTTCGAAGGATTTGACATACGACATACGCTATTCCCTGATGATGCAAGGATAGGTAGTGTAACCAGGGGTGCTGCTGACATACAGTATTTGCAAAATGATTTGAATAGGCTGGAGGTGTATCCATTCCCCTTGTCTAGTTCAATGGTAACATTGTTATAGAATGTGAGAAATTGCTAAAACATGTCCCTCCCTTAGTAAACCCATGTTGCTCATTGCAAAGTAGAGATTCACTGTTAACCCAAACTTATGTTGACTAAGGAAACAAACTGTACTTCTTGAATTATTTTAACTTGAATTCTTGTCTTTTACCTCATCTCATCCTCTTAATTCTTCTAACAAATGCGTCAAACATCCAGTTCCTTAACTTTTTTTTCGGACTCGTATATTTTACATAATGCAAGGAAAGATGGTTAGTTATAATCTTCTTCTTCCACCATACTACGCTGATAATTTCATTTAGTGGAAAAAGTTTGGCAAGCAGTTTCTTCTTTTAACAAAATATGCTATTCTTGAATCACTGGCTCATTTTCAAACGAAAAAACGATCTTTCTTTATTCAGAATAAACATCATCCTATACGAAAACTTCGTTTTTTTCCATCAAATAGACAAAGGCTCTACGGAAAAATAACGGAACACATTTTAACTAGCTTTTAAACAAATGCCCAGTTTCTTTTTTGCCTATATTAAAGCTCATTATTTTTATCACTATTGACTTCTGATTCCTTGCTACAATTGTAACTGCGGTCCAAACTTATTTTAGTTCCGTTTAAGGGAGATGGTAAATCCCGTATTATTCTACAGCCGGGTACGAAACTCGGATCGAAATCCATCGAAATCCTAGAGTTTCATGCCGAATAAACTATCGACGAGCCCAAGTGTAAGTAATCACTTGGGTAGTACAACACCAGGGTAACCTGGAGCAAGTACTACCCAAGTGATTACTTACACTTGGGCTCGCCGATAGTTTTTTCAGCATGAAACTCTAGGATTTCGATGGATTTCGATCCGAGTTTCGTACCCGGCTTTAGAATAATACGGGATTTACCATCTCCCTTAAACTTAACTTATGTCGCCGGTAAAATAGCCTTTTGGCTTGTTATTTTAGTTCCATTGCAGCATTGCCGAAAGATAAAATGGAGATCCTTTTTATTGTTTTTTCTCTTCTGTTTATATATCCTAGATATACTAAATACATCATACTCAACTCCTACAAGAAAAATTTAATTAAATCTTGTTTCCAAAAAATACTTTACTCCTGGAAGATGGAAACTAGAATACCATATCTGTTCTGCAGAGTTTACTGCTATTCTATTTCTCTTTTTCAGCACATCTACTCCAGTGGCAATTATTCCCAGCTACAGAGAATTTATTATTCGAATTAAAACCTTAACTGTCACGCTTGTAGCCTCTCCTATAATTAATTATCGGCAGTGTTTGCTTCATTATCTATCGGTAATTTTCATACTTATGTCATCTGCTTGCCGACAAATGTCGTGGAAAAGTTCAGAGATACTCAGCCGTTGCTCTTTGCCATTTTGAAGGCATTTGATAGAATTTGACTTAAAAGCCTGTGCAGTCTTGTATCTTATTAGTAGTTCTGTTATGTCACATCTTTTTATTTCCATAAAATTACTTGCTTCTGTAGATAGCATATTCTTTAGAGTTAGTACACGGCATTTCCTGTTCCGTTTTAAAATGTTTGAATTGAGAGATAAATTCTAGAGCCTCCGTAGCTCGGTCGGTATCGATGATACCTTTTGGATGAAAGCCCTAGATTCTAATCCTGTCTAGGACACTTAGAATCTTTATCGGCGCTTTTGTACTGAACTTCAGATAGTTGGTCTCATGCGGAGGTTGCGGGAGTTTCTCTTCAGGAAACGTGGGTTTTTTTATCCTGCAAAACAAAGAAATTGGCCAGAAGAACATACGCAATTGACAACCAGTAGCATTAATTAGGTTACGAAGAAGCCAAGCTACTTGGAAGAGATAGGTCATTGACCCTAACACGCAAGGGAAAATGAGATGAGATAAATTTTCTATATTATCTATCGGATATACGTGCTTGAGATGCCACAGCATCACACTTAAAATCTTAAATGTTTCTTTCAAATATGAATTTTAAGCAACATTAATGTAGCTTAAAATACAAATAAAAATACTCATATCAAAAAGTACTGTTTTTTCGAAATTGGTATTAGCATTCCGGAACACAGCGATGTATGCCATCTTGACATGAATCGTCCCCCCCTCCCCCAAAGGTAAAAGAATTAAAATGAAATAAACAAATTCTGGATACATCCCTCTTATCAATGAAGAGTTAAATGTTTGAACTAATGCATACTCAATTTAATATGATAAAATGTGCGTATTTTTTGATTTTCTTGTCATTCCCGTCCAGCATCTGTCATTCGAAGTGCATTTCTCACTGGTCACTTGTCTGAATGGCAACATAAATTTTGTATAAGCTAGCAAACAATTTCCTACGAATCATTAGGAGATAAACCAAGGTGCCTTTTGGCTGATTTGTCTCTTAATACAAAAGCAGAAGATTTATCTACCAGCATAGGATTTGCCAATCCGTACAAAAGCTGCGGAAGATGACTCCAGGAAACCTTTTTAGCGGAGGCAACCGTATAATATCGAATTACGCATCAAGAAGAGAAAGAGAACACATTAAAAATCCATAGTTGTGAAGTGTACCCAGAGAATGATAAAAATGCCTTCACGGTTATGAAATATGTTGAAGAGTAACAGAAGGCTCATTAACAGAACTGGTCGTTATTATAACACTGTGACACGAAACACGTGATCGGCCTGTTCTTGTACCATTTGCATCGATTGGACTTACAAATGACCTGGGGAACTGCATACTTTTCATCGGTGGCATGCGAGAGTGAGAACGAGACCCAGAACAGTTGATGTGTTAATTTGCTGTTATGCAATACCAGCATTTTTATATTCCAACTGATTCAGTACACAGTCTAAGATTTAAAAGTTATTTTACATGGAAAGAGAAATGTCTAGCAACAAGGGGGGAAAAAATCTTATTCAGTTGCGTTGAAATCTGAACCATCACGACACGAAAGAGTATAATAGTAACAGCACAGTAGTGTATAAGCTGTACGTATAAACAATGTTTCATGTTAGTAATGACAGCTCGCACAAAACTACACGTGATCGATTGTTGTGCTCTCTCGGATGTGTTGATCTTCGAAACATTCGGAGTTATTTCAAATGTTCTTTATCATTAAAGAGTTTTATTGTAATGAAAGCGGCACTAGGACAAACTATAAATCACGCTGCACGAAAAGGGAACTTCTCACAGCTTCATTTCAGTCTATAAATGCCTGATACAGATTCTCTGAACTACCTGCAGAAGACCAATCTTTCTGCTGCTGCTCTCCCCCCCCCCTCTCTCTCTCTCTAGACTCTGTGAAAGAGATCATTGCGAAGTAAGTTATGTAAGATGTTTTGATTTAAATCTATTTATCTACGTCTTGTGTGAGGTATTCAATACTGATCACCATTTTGTATCTTATTTGAGCCTGAAAAAACCTGAAAAAGGTTTTGTGTTTGTCTATTAATATTGTCAATACGAAAAAAAACACTTGTCATTAGGTTTAAAAGCTATCTGTTTAATTCTCATAAATAAAAGGTATTATTTATGATTTTTACACTTTGGCTGTTTCATCTTACGTCAAAGTTCAGCTAAACATGTCTTGATAGCCTGTTTAGTTGTGTGAATCGCATCACCTTTCTCCAACTAGCCATGGGCTCGAATGACACTATAGATATGAATGCTACTGAATCTTTAGGCATTAGACTATTTTCGTTGTCCATTGTGAGTTCATTGCCCTGCTTGCTAGAAGCCCGAAGTGGCTTGAAAATGTTCGCTGAGCTTTAGAATTATATAATTTACTCTATCCATGGTATTAAATGTAAGATAAATTTACACCTTTTAGTCTGTAAATTCACATACAAAATACGGTAATTATTTCAATATTAAATCTTTGATTACCCTTAGGCTCAATGGCGTGTCATGACCAAGAAACCAAGATTATAAGAAACCAAGTAACTTGGTTTCTTATAAACCTGCTCACTGCTTATGATAGAGAACTTAAAGCTGTAGTCTCAATGCAGATATAAACCTTAGTATAGTTCTGGAACATTATCAGCAAAGTGAGTAAAACTTGTCACCTCAAATGAAAAACGAAAGCACTGTACTACTTTTATTTTTTATCCGCGAAGCTAAAATTCACATAACAATTACTCCGTGCTGTTTTTAAATGTTACAGTTACAGTGGTTGGTTCATTACGGATAGATGGAAATGGGATACTGTATGAGGGGCAGCATAGTTTTGTGACGGGTAGGTCATGCCCATTGGTGCACCCAGGGAGGGGGCCAAGGGCCCTGGCTCCCCCCCCCCAAAAAAGGGGAAAAAAGACTAGAAAATTTTCCAAAAATCTTTTCCTAATGAAATTTATTATTATTATTATTTTCATTTCTGTTGTGTCGTGTCTTCTATTTCTATACTACTGTACTTATGAATTAGCGGTCGCATAAGGTGGGAATACCCTCTCACTCTCGGGAATCACGGCCGTTGTGAACGCAAAGCAAACGAAGTAGTGCTCGGGAAATACTTTGTTTGCCCGAACCGGAGATCACGGGTATCATGTATTGGCGATCACTGCAGATGCTTAGTCATAGTTCGTATGCAATGCGTAGTGTGTATTCTCAAATCGTCTACTCATCTCTACCCCCCCCTCCCCAAGATTAAGTTATGAGTACTTGGCACCCTCCAAGATTAAATCCTGAGTGTGCCACTGGTCATACCTCAGTAACTTGCTCACGTTTTATAATACAGTGATAGCTGAGGTGGATAAAGTTTACAGTGATACTGCTGGACTTTGCAAAGGCCTTTGACAGGATACCACATGGAATTCTAATCAGTAAACTTCAGCACATGGGGATGGATATAGGGTTGGTGAGGTGGATAAGAGGATGGTTGACGGAGAGATATCACAGAGTAGTTTATTCAGGAGTAGAGTCCAAAAGAAGGCCTGTGACTGGTGGCGTGCCGCAGGGTTCTGTTCTTGGACCACTGCTATTTAGTTTGTTCATTAACGATATAGGAAAGGATCTGAGAAGAAGTGTTTAGTTATTTGCCGATGGTGCAAAGTTGGGTGGAGTAATAGTTAATACAGACGATGTTCAAATTTTGCAGGATGATTTGGCAGTCTGGGCAAAGGAGAACGTTTAATGCTGCAAAGTGTAAGGTTATGCATTTTGAGGTGAAAAGATTACCATCCGTATACCACATTGGTGGAACTGTACTCCAGGAAATTGATGAAGCCAGAGATGGGTAGTTAAAGTTTAGGGGGAGTACACAGCAAAAGCAGCTCATCAGATCACTTGGTTACTGAATAATACTTTCACGAGCAGAGACAGATTATTATTCCTCTTTATAGAGCCTTGATAAGATTCCATCTTGACTACTGCGTGCAGATGTGGGCGGCAGGATTTCTTGGTAATGAGGAGGAGGGATCTAATGGAGAGGATCTAGAGGCGAGTGACCAAAATGGTAGCAGGTTTATGGAATGAACCTAACGAAAACAGGTTGAAGATTTGTGGGTTACAGAAATTGGTTGATAGGGGGGAAAGGGTGATATGATTGAGACATTCAGATTATTGAGTGGATTTTACAAGATTAATTCAGAGGAAATTTTTCAAAACAGGTCTGGTGCTGGGAGAACTAGGGGACCACCTATGGAAACTAAGTAAGAGTATAGTTAGCAAGAGTGTTAGGATTAAGGTTTTTGCTTGGAGAGTAGTGAATCAGTGGAATAGGTTGTCAGAGTCTGTTGTGGGTGCCATGACTGTGAATAAGTTCAGAGCTAAGTATGATAGATACTGTGCAAATGTTGGATAGTTCTTGACATGATGTTTAGGGTCTCTTTCTCTCTCTATGAGCCTAAGGACTCCTTGGAGTTACCTGAAATAATAATTATTATTATGTTACTTATTATTAACTTCAGTTACAATTTATAATTTACTAAATTTATTTTTTACTTCTATCATAAATTTAATTTAAAAAAAATATAAAGTTTGTTATTATTTAAAGTACTTGAAGTATGTCAAGCAACCTGTCTTCTATCACTGTTCGGTATCTATATAAATGAAGTAAATAAAGAATAACAAACTCAGATAACCGGAAATCCTGCTGTAGAGATCAAAAATGGAACTTTTTCAAGCTACCTCAGATCATTAATAATCAGGATGATTGAGGACATACTAGGAAATGAAAATCATCTGAATCGTCTAAAATATGCAAAAATAACAGGGGGGGGGGTAGAAGGATGATTAATTGAACATTTATTTAAATATGTAGGAAACAGAGTATTAAACTTTAAGGAAGATATGGCATGTCAACCAAACCTTTCAGGTGGATGACCATCATCGGCGACATCATGTTCTGCTGGAGACCAGAATTCAATAAAGGAAATCATCTTTGCACTACAGAGAGAGAGAGAGAGAGAGAGAGAACGGCATTTATAGCTTTAATTTTTATTTTCGTTCTCCTCCCTGTTTCCTTTACGCACTCCCTCCTACCCCTACATTATTATCACAGAGTGCTCGTGCTCTTCGGGGATGTGACGAACCCCGAGTTCTCCTGTCTCTTTACCATTCTAAGAATATTGCCCAAGTACCAGACAGAACTGGTAATGCAGTTAAGCAGTTTCTGAATTTAAAAACAGCTGAATAATCTTCTGTCTTTTTATTATTTCTTGAGATGGAAAGTGGAGTGGTGGAGGGAAGAATTTAAGAGGTTACAACCGAATGGAGTTTCTAATATTTAGATCTATTTTCTAAACCAACAAACAAAATAATCAGTAAGAGTAAAACTTTCGAGAAAAGAAAGAAACGTCCAATAAAATTTCATTTTATTCTGGAAGCCTCCAGGCTATATATATATACAGGGTGTTCGGGATAAATTTGACAGTTTCGTAAGGAAAAAGAAAATCTTCTTTGTATCTATTAAATTTAATGAATTGACAAAAAAACATTACAGGCAGAGTTAATTACAATACTATCAACAAGATTTACTCAAAATAACCACCATTAGCATCGATCACAGCTTCAATTCTGCTTCGGAACCTCGAACAAGCTGATGCTACAGTCTCCCTGGGAAGGGCCGCAAAAACTGTTTTAATTTTACCATTAACTGGGCTTTTGTATTACTGGAAGTGCGATTGGTGTCTTTTTCAACTGCGCCCCATAAAAAATAATCCATGGGGTTAAGGTCTGGGGAGTTTGGAGGCCAAACATTTGGACTGGTGAAGTCGTAGAAATTTTCAGACAACCATTTTTGACTTTTCCCAGAGGTGTGGCAAGGGGCCGAATCCTGCTGCCATACATACGGCCTACCATTGGCTACCCTTGTTATCCAGGGCTTGACTACAGTTAGCAACTCCACGAACAAAGCCCGAATTCCAATGCCAGGGTTCTTCAACACCTGTTCCTGCAGATTTGCGAGGAATTCTGCTGTACGAACGCAATCAGATCGTCTGCTAGGGATCTTTCTTCTTGCTACATCCTCGTAGTCACCATTGCAAGTCTCTAGTTCATGCCTGATTGTTTTTACTGTATTCAGGGAGCATTGGGCAGCAGTCGTAATATCCTTATTTTGATGGCGGGCACGAATCATCATGATACAAGTTATTCTCTTCCATGATTCAGGTGGGTTCCAGCTATCCATCCTTTCTGACATCTTGTATATGAATGAAGTAGGGTCCAAACTTTTAAATGAAGAGAAGTGTGTGTTAATACATGTAACTTACGGAAAAATATAATTAATTATAAATATGTCAAATTTATCCCGAACACCCTGTATATATATATATATATATATACTTAGCCCATCCACGGTACAAAATGTATTATAGGTTCTCAAATAACCTCTTGTGTATGGGAACAACATAAATGAAATGTTTGGCGGATGGTCTCCTTGGCCATGTTCCATAGTCTTCCTCCTGAATTTTGTAATTGGGCATCCAATTTCCTCTATTATAATTCTCTGTGTTGACGGTAGAGTGTCTTTTTTTATTCCTCAGCATCACTACGAAAGGCTGCCTAAGGCTAACCTCACTCATTATTCTGTTCTCTCAGTCACCCTCTTTCTATATCAATGAACTTTTCCCATTAGCCACAAATCTTATTTACAGCTGTCCTGATGACATATTCAGCAATGTTCCTTCTGTTTTTTTTGAGAGAAACCTAATAGTACAACAAAAAAATAAATAAATTTTCAAGAATATCTGCAGCTATCTCCTGTCAACCTCTAAACTATATTTCAGTGATGGAAAATAAGCTGGTCGACTTCAACCCTAAAACTATCAAAATACGCCAATCGATCTCATTTTTAATATCTCCCATGTACTCAGTCACAAGAAATTTCACTTGGACTGGAATAAAATTAATTTCAAGTCTCGCTCTTCGTCAAAAACACCGCATCTGTAAATGCACAGTTATTCAAGGCTGTTTTTTTTTTTCCTTTTTTCCAAAAGCTACCTTTCACCGAAAAACTATTTATAATGTATAAATGCAAAATCTGCACGTCATTGGAGTATTGCTGACATGGGGAAGACCCTCCTCTCACGAAAACATAAGTTTATTAAAAAATCTTAGATACTATCCCAAGAGAGCAATCACACTGGTCGATGACTCCACTCTTACCAAAGTATTAAAGTAGATCAGTACGAGTTTGGGTGTTACTGAACGACTTAACACACCTCAAAAGGCAGATTCTTCACAGATTCTTCATCAGATTCTTCACAGATACTTACACTTTTCACCTGAGTGTGCACTATAATTCCACCATTCTCTTAAAATACTGTGGGATCTCAAGCCATAAACAAGTCCTCATCAGTCTAGTTTCAACTCACAGTGTTATCTACGCCTATTTTCGTTTGCTGTTTTTTTGTTTCATGACACAGGATTCCCAGATTTTTCTTTTCAAGCAGATGTGATTGCAGTGGCATAAAATAATGCCATATGATATCGATCTCCTTAATACTAGACGAATTGTTAAAGAACAAAATAGATAAACTACAAGCTTATAATTGGACGACTCTGTCGTAATAAAAGTGAATAACATCACAATATTCGAACTACATAAGAATATGCAACATCACAGCAAAAGAATATCAGATACAATGATTTCTGGACACTACACTCTAGACACAATCAATGATTAGAAGAAATACGGCAACTATAAGACAACTATATACTTATATTAAGTTTATTATTTTATATTGTTATTGGGATTCACAAGATTGGGTTGTCGTTCGATTAATTGCATTCAATAAATTGTCTTTCGATGAATTGTTTTTCGGTGAACTTTTATGTAACCATCAAAGAAGGGAGAATTAAATGTGCGAAATGGAATTGAAATAAATTGATTTGAGATATTCTGCATATAAAGTGATTTTATGGGTTCAGTATTTCTTTAACAATCTAATCTTGTGAATCCCAATAACAATATAAAATAATAAACTTAATATAAGTATAGTTATCTTAAAAAGCTCTCTCCGTATTTCTTCTGTTACATGAAAGTTCACCGAAAAACAATTCATTGAAAGACAATTTATCGACTGCAATTAATCGAACGACAATAATTCATCGAAAAAGCAATTCGCCGAATAAACAATTCATCGAACGACAATTTAACGAATGGCAATTCGTCTAAAAGGCAATTCATCGAATGAACAATTCGTCGAAAATGCAATTCATCGAAAAAAGAATTCACCGAAAAATTTTCGATGAATTCTTCCATAATTCATAGAAAAGTTATTTTTCTTGAAAACTACTGTTTAAATGCGTTCGATAACAATACCTAACGTTACTCAAGATGCAGACAACATATGGAAGTGGTCAATGAAACGTAATAATTATTTGTTTGCACAATATAACATTTTATGTAAATGTTCATACTGTTTCATTGTGCAGATAGCGATTTATCTGGGGCTTGCGTATTCAGTCGGTACAAACGAAGCCCTTTAATTAGAAAAACCTGGGTCGGAATTCCATATACGACGAGCATAATTTTTATCAGTCCTCTTCAATAAGTCCTCTTATTACGGACATCAAACAGTTATCGGACAGGAAAGACAATAAGAAATCATATTGTTCTATAATTATTCCCTATTAAAGTAGCATTGCTATCTCAAAAATCATTAAGTTGAGGAGGATGAGGGGAATAGCATTAATCATTATTAGCTAATACTACTACTACTACTAATAATAATACATCTGTTGTTCATAATAATATTATATTAATTAATCCTTTGAATTAAAAGATTTGTCAGAGTATAATAATAAAATATATAGGAATTCATAGCAAAATATTGGAAAACTTTAAAAAGAAATCATTCCTGAAGATTTTACAGTCACGTTTCACTTATTCACTCTTGTTTCTGTTATTCCCGAACGACAAGTGCCATATGCCCTTATCTCACAAAGGCCCTGGTAGGCAAGTAATTGCAGTTAATAAAGAGAGAATTAAGCTAAGATTACTGATGTTATACAGGTGGGTACATTTATGGGGTTTGAGAAGGTGATCAATGCACTTTTTTTTAATGTTAAAATGTTCTCTCGAAAAATAAGATAGATGAGCAGCGGTTGGAAGTCGCATTCGAACTTTTGAAGGATGTGAGTGGTCGACTACAGTTAGAAAACACAACGCTAAAGGAAAATAGAATTTGGTTGAGTTGTTTTGAATTAAGGCCCAAGCAACTGGCCTTAAATCAATGCGTGTGTTTTTCTATGCTGTTCGCTTATTTTTCGGCAAGAAAAACCCAAATTTCATGGATGACCTGGGAGCATCTGTGTCTCAGGATGCCAACATTCTGAGATACAGAATTCAACTTGGCCACCAATCTAGCAATTGTTGGTTATAATGGGGGCACAGTTCCCTAAAGTCTCACACAAAGTTTGGTGAATCTCAGTTGTGGACTTTTCTTGCAGCACGAAAAATGTGATGGCCGGCACATGTGTGTCTTCGAATTTCTTCAAAATCTCTAACGTGTCTTCTTACATATCCTAAATGAAAAAAAGAATAAATTATTACGAATTAAGGAAACATGGGCTTTAAAAGGTTTTAAGATATGTACTTCCTTTTGGTTTATATCAGTTGCTTTAATATCATTTTTTTTCATATCGTTTATCAGAACTTTTCAGTTTCCCCCTCGTACAGCTTGTTATGTTCAATTGATCTTTGGTCCACACCACTAGTGACTTCCTCTTCTGGGATATCGCGCCCCTATACCCAACTTGCCGATACGTGTCAGACAGCCAATCTTCATTCGAGTACACTAATGTATTATCCAATTGCATCTGTTCGACTTTAAATGCCAGGCTATTATTTGGCAATCTATCATAGGATTTAGCAAAATCTAAATATACCACAGTGTGCGCATCTCATTTTCCCAATTTACCTGTCTGGCTGTTATAATAAATTACTATATTGCTAAAACACGATTTTCCTTTAGTAAACCCATGCCGCTCATTAATGAGGAAACCTCAAGACACATGGTGATATATCAACAAATCCCAGATGCTGATTGATATCGAGTTTGCCCGATATCAATCTCTCGCTCACCATCAGTGTTCCTCCTCCTCCTCCTTCCTCCCCACTGACCTCAAGTTCCGCAGGATGCTATTTTCAAGAGGATCAAATACCTTTATGAAGCGTTCATTTAACATCTCTACTATATCCATCTCAGTGGATATCATTCACTGCAACCAATATAGCTAGTTAACGATCGTTTATATCGCCGGGAAAATATCTCTCAAAACAATTCAAAACAAAGAAAAAATAATAATAATAAAATATGCACGCACATCTTCACTCCACATGCCTTTAATTCATTTATCGGTGAACTGTATTTTCGATGAATTGTGATTTTTCGATGAATTGTTGTTTATCGATCAATTGCATTTCGATGATTTGTGTTTTCGATTAATTGCTGATCGGTGAATTGCTTTTTCGGGGAATTGCCTTTCGATGAATTGTATTCGATAAACTGTTTTTCGATGAATTGTTTTTCGGTGAACTCTACGGATACCTTCTTTGATAACATGAACGACTGCTTAAAACATTTACGTACAAGAGACATGAGAGAAATGAAATGACACGAAATGTCTAAATATAGCACTGAAGTACAAATCCACTGGAAAGTCAGAAATCAGCCAGAATAAAAGTGGTTGTCTAGGTTGTTTGCAATTTATTCTCATTTATGGTTAACCATTTATTCACATAATAGACTTAATAAGCTTACAATTAACAAGCTATGTCTTCAACAATAATAAAATATTAATCCTTGTTGTAATTATCATAGTAACTACACTGCATGAAGTTGACCTGTGACAGCAGGTGTGACCTGCAGTCACACAGATTGCTCTCGTTCACAGATGGTTGATTATCATTTCAGAAAGAAAATCTCAATATCTGAAAAAAAAATCCTTTTCCTGCCATTTAAAGCTGAATAACGCGCTTTGGTTGAAAAATCCATCTAGAAAATTCTTCCTGCGCTCTCGATGGGATTCGAACTCAGGTTCTTTTATCTTAATGCCGGCTGGTTGACTGAGTGTGTAGCATACCCGCTCCCCAACCAACAGGTGGTATGGTCGAATCCCATTTTGAACACGGATGTTGTAAAAGCCTACTGTAGACAAACATGCATTGTTTTTTTATTATTCGTGACACCTCCAAGGAGTCCGAAGACTCATCGAGGGAAGAACACCTATTGTACAGCTCTCCGTCTCCACCTACCACCAATCATCTACATCAGCGCCATCTACTGCCCACCACCACCACAGCTAGTATTTTTTTTGTCTGTAAATTGCGTGTGTTCTGAAGGGTCGATTTGTCTGTATGCGGGATGAAAAACCCGAGTTTCCGGGAGAAAAAACCCTGCTACCTCCGTATGAGATCGGCTAACTCACCTTCGATTGGAAAAGTCCATATAAAGATTCCTCCCGTCATGACGAGACTCGAACTTAGGCCTTTTCCAATTGAAGGGCGCAACGTACCATCGTTTTTGAGTTTATAAAGCTTGTATTCATGAAACAATCGCTCGTGTCAATACTTGAAAATATTAAAAAAAACATTTATTCACATAATAGACTTAATAAGCTTACAATTAACAAACCACGTCTTCAACAATAATAAAATATTAATCCTTGGTGTAATTGTCATAGTAACTATACTGCATGAAGTTGACCTGCAGTCACACATTCCATTTATGACTCTTCCCTGATTTAAAAAAAAAATCTTTTTTTTATTTACATGTAATTAGAATGTAAAATTTCCTCTGAAGTTTAAATAGCTAAACGAACAGGAATAAATTGGAGATATTTTGATGAACAGTGTGTGATTTGGCACAAGGAAATGCATCAACTCCATATAATTGGAACGTTCGTTCCAACCAACAATGACTTAGAGTCGTTTTGATTATTGACTGAAGACCTTGAAAGACCTTGAAGAAGCTGGGGAAAAACAAATGCCATAAAACTAGCATATTAGAGATGGTACATTGTTGTTCATCGCGACCATTTAGTGATGCAGTGTATTGCTGTTGATAGTGTCAATAGTTTTCACACTGACGTGAAACCAACCATATTCCCTCATAAGACTTCAAATTATAATTTATCGTTAATTAATCTCAAGTTCGCCTTTTTCTTTTTCGAAAAATACAATCCAAAGATGGACACGTAAAGTGATAAAGCGAAGTTATTTTTGTCACACTTCTTCCTTTCTTGCATAAGATAAAGGGAAGTGGCAGAACCCTCCTGGAATCATTTGCCATTAAATAAAGTGGGAAGCATCAAAAATAAAAAAAGCACATCAGAGTTAAGTAGCGGCATTGTAATCAAACGAATGCCAACTCGATATGTGTGCCATTGCACTTTCATCAGCAGAGTCACCTAGTGCTTAGATAGGAAACTATTTGCATGTGGGCATCGGTTCCTGGTCGTTATTTATTTTATTATTTTATTTATTTACTTTTTTTCCTTGGAGAAGCTGCACGCATTACTGATGGCAAAGATGGCTTCATGCAGCAGAAAGATCGCCAACAATAAAGTGGGATATCTCAGGGTTTGTTAGCCATTAATGTGCGCGCGGCCAAAGCAAAGATCGAACACGTGAGCTTCGCACGAGGCAGCTTTGTCTATCGCTTTTAACGACTTGACGCCGGACGTAAAGGTGGTCATAAAATCCTTGGTAGAACTTATTTATTAAGCTTTGTCCCCCTAAGGTACGACTCTGTTAGTGAAATGGGGGAATGCAGCGTTCGTTATATTTGGCTGATAAGAAGTCACAGCCACCCTGCAAGTCTAACAAAGATGTTTTTCGTGATCTTTTGAGACCGCTGCAACCGTTTTGAAAGGAAAGGGAGCTTAAATAATAGCGTCTTTTGTTGTAAATAAGAGGAGAAGGATGCGTGAAACTTTTAATAGATACGCCGAGGTCAGGGTACCTTTCTAGTCACGTGATTCACATTTGACTTTCTCGATTTGGTTCTTTTCATTTCCAGTATTTCTTCATCTTCGAGAGAGAATTTGAAACATTCTCTTGGAGACCCTCTGATTGGTGAGCACATTCCTTTTTAGTACGAACGACTTGGACTTTCATAATGTTGAAGGTGGAGGAAGAACTTTCTACACCTTTATACACATGGAACCGAGTTAGTCAGCATCAGAAAGAATGGCAAGATTTCTTTTTCAGCAAAGAGAAAAACTTGTCTGAGAACACTCTTGGCAGATATAATGTTCGGTAGTTTGTCACTAATCCAACCAACCAAACCGAATCACAACTTACAGCGATTCTTCCGATACCATAACATTGTTATACACATATCAGTCAAACAAAAAGATGATTTATTTTATTAATGCGATCAATAAAGTAATAAATTATTTATTCATAATATACGGTACTATGTATTCTTATTTTTGACCAAAGTAAAGCAAACGAAAGTCTGCACAAAAAATGAATCTGAAGTTTTATGAAAGATGTTATGAAGTCTATTAGCATGAAATTTTCATGGTAAGAGACTGACGTTTTACTGTTATTTTGCTATTCCATTAGAACTGAAATTCTATTAGGGTAAGCATATAGCATTTCGAGAGAACTCTTCAATATTGGAAATCATTTTGGAACTACTACGTTTGTTCTTCATCAAATCATTCACATGATAAAATGAAGAAAATCTTTCTGTGTAAAGTCAGTCGTGGTTAATACGATTGTACTGGAACGTACAGTAGGTATATGCTTTAATATTAGAGCATACACTCTCCATATTTCCACGTCATTATTTTTGAACATGAAAAAATAACGGAGTTTTTTTTTTTACTTTGTGCTATGCTGTATGCACAGAATGAAACCTTCCATTACAGTCTTTCTTGTTAAGATGAATACAGTTTAATTAAACTTTTTTTATTTATATGAAACCATACCTCTTTGGCTTGTTTGTTTAGAAACTAGGATGTGTACCGTACTTACATATATTATACTAAAATATGAAGTCGTTCAAGGCGTTTTTATATCTCAAGAATTGAAAAAATACGATTTTTTACATATCGTAAAAAGAGATTAGAAACTCATTGCCATTTTTTTTGAAGAGCTTGATTGGGAAAGAAAATTGGAAGATTAAGGCTGTGGAGGTGGAGAGGATGATGAAAGAGAAAAATCAAATCAGTGGGTTTGCATCGGCCATAAAGGTTCCTGTAAAAAGGCATAACATAGCAAGAGACCATCTGTTTGAAAGAGCATGCTACTGTTATCGATATGTAACAAAAGTCATTGAGTGACGAATGGATCAGAGGAGTTGAATTCCATATTTATGGATAAAATCAAGATTTTAGGAAGAGTTTGTCGGTTATTCTTAATAGGGCCGTTCTTTTCTCAGGCTGAAGAAGTCCTAGAAGAGAGAGAGAGAGAGAGAGAGGTGATCTGATTTTGAAGTCGGAATTAGTTATTATAAAATATGAACAAGGTAAAGTTTTTCATGAAGAAACAGGAAGGCAGTTTTAGTTGCACTGAAACTCTTCCTACGGAAAGAGGACATAAAAGTCTGCATTTAAGGTAATGAACCATTTTGTAGTTCACTAAAACTGCAAACAAGATGTTGAAGTCAGTGGTCAGTGAGAAATTATTGATACAGAAGAAAAAATGAAGCAAAATAAAACTCTGGTGTAATCGTACATCCAAGAAAGAAATTCACTGTGATAACTGCCATGAAAAACGCAGAAAAAACCATCACACAATTCCAGAAGATAGAAGAATGAACAAGACAGGAATGTATTAAGAATGTTTGTTCTGTTCTGTATCAATCCAGGACCAATGCTCTGGAAATGTTACACAATTCTAGAGCATTCTACCTGATTATTCCTTTTTTTTTTTGCCCTGAATTCTTCCACGACACTTTTCTAGAAGTAGTTGACCAGGTGATCTGAAATTAACTGGAGAGATTCTAATTAGCGAAGAGGTTATTTAGTAATAGCCTTCATCGCTATTTTGAGAGATCCGAAGTGAGAGGATTGGCGCGGTAATTCGAACGTCAGAATTTTATTTCTCTTTCTTCGGAAGAAGACAGATGCGGGTTACATTTAGAATGTAAGGTAGATGCCAGTAGAATAGCAGGCTGTACAGTGACAAATGCGCAAAACTAAATTGTTAATATTAATCTCTCATTTATTTGATGCACTAGGTAAGTTTCTGTTTTTGTCCTTTAAGAAGGAATTTGGCTCACTATTGATAGTTATTTGCAGATGTTCTGAGTTTCTGTATCCCCAGAAGGTATTTAAGGTTTTCAGTCCTAAGGTATTTGTAATATGTTACTTTTACGAATGTCACGAGCTGTCATGAATGAAATAATTTAAATGAAATGAATCAAGAATGAAGTGAATTTAAATAATTATCGAGGAACCTCCGTACTTCAGTCGATCTTAACGATGCCTTTCGGTTGGGAAAACCTGGGTTCGAATCCCCTTTAAGATGCGTAGAACTTTTATAACGGACTTTTCAATTAAAGGCAAGTTAGCTGGCATCATATGGAGAAGGAGGTAAGGTTTCCCTCTTGGGAGCTCAAAATTTTCATCCCATAAAAGATGCAAATCGTTATTCTATGCAGATACGATTAAACACCAGGAACTTCCATGATAAAGCATCTTATATTTTTCTTCGAGACACTTTTACATGTTTCTTTTCTTATGTGGAGATGCAGTAGATTAAATTTACCTTTGGATCACTTTGAGATGCGTTTTGCAAAATATGCAAGTGTCTGTGAGACTCATTTTATTTGTCATCATCGGCAAGTGTGCACGTTATTTCAGATAATAGTCCAGAAAACTGTTTTACTGAAAGTGAAATTCCATACTTGAGTTCCATACGAAAATGTGTCCGCTTATTTTAGTTTTCGTTGCAATCGAATGATTTGGATTGGCTTATGGTTGGGAGTGTGATCGGTTAGAATTACTCTGACGCAACAAACATTTTGATACCAGTGTGTTCGTATACCGATTTGCCTGTTTTGTGGAATGAAAAACCTGAGTTCCTGGAACTATAAACTCAACCAACTCAATATGAGATAGGTTAATTTTCCTTCATGTGAAAAAACCCTTAGAAAGATTGCCCATCCTAGATTGTATTTCGTAATTTGGCAAAATGTTTGCCAAATTTTGTCAACGAAAATGATTTGATTGAAACCAAAATTCAAT